>NC_137623.1:37005935-37053435 GCF_963280865.1 Gymnoscopelus braueri
AATGTACACACACACGTTCTGCACACTTTGGCTATTTTTTAATAGCCAAAGAGATCTAAAAATGACACCGATGCGTTCCCGGTCTTAATGGGTTAAGCTCAGTGAAACGCAGGAATTAAGTGCATTCAGACGCAGCTCAGCACCTCGTATGAAAGCCACCACACATGAGACTCCGAGCGAGCGCACTTCAAATGTCGAGATGAAAACAGAAAGTGTTTTCTGCACGCTGGGTACACCCGCCACTGTCGGTCTCTTTGTTGAAGACGCGTTCCCCCATGGGACGCATACTATACATGGCCCTGTGAATCGACCTCGATTTTTCAAAAGTGAAAAAACAAACAAAAAAACAATAACACAGAGATGGATGTCTGCATTGTTCAGTGTTTGAGTGACTTGCAGCAACGTATACAAAGTATTGTAACCTCAGTCGAGGGCCATGATGTGCTGGAAATAATTTTATCAATTTCAGGGGATAAATAGTCCATTTTAAGGAACAACAGAAAAGAACACTACACCTTTAGAGGTCCAACTTAATTGTAAAGGGAAAAGAAGAACCAGTGGTATTTTTGGTGAAGGCACTGAATGTATTGGAAATCTATTCATTTATATTCAAATCTTATTTATGTTTCAAAGACTCCACACACATCACAAGCATCAAGACATTTAAGGGGTCCCACCGTCCCAAGTAAAATGAGTTAATATACCATACAAATCTTTGGATATTTTGGAAACATTTTAACAACACAAATCTTGCATGGGGGTTGCTGACACAAAATCTTTTCAGATGGTGGTCCGTGGCCAAAAACATATTAGTTTGGGGGGTGCTTGTCTGCTTGACATAACCACTGCTCTATGCCATCTGCTACCCGGGTAGAGAGACAGTGGACTTGTGATCCATGTGCAAAGAACTGTTCCACTTATCACGGTCAATCGAAGATAAACAAAATGCCAGTGAGTCTGGGATATATCATACGGCTATATCCCCCAAAAAGCAGTTAAGTGTGTTAAATTTAAGACCGACCCATCAATATCATCTTAAGTCTTGGTGGCACTGTGAAAAGGAACTGCATGCACAGGCATTGGCTTTCACCTTGCTCCATCCGTGCTGTTAGCAAGAGTCACACAAGGATCTCTTTACAGCTCACTTCACATCTCATCTGCCAGCCCGGGAATGTAAGCCCCCCCCCCCCCCCCCCCCACACACACACACACTCGTTCTGCTTACTCCGATTGCTGAGGAAAAGGGACAGGAAATCATTACCATCAAAACAAGTCTGGCAAAGGTCACTCAAATCACGGAAATTCAATTAGCCACCTTGGGAGACAAACAAAGCGAAAACAAAAATAGCGAGGGCATCATACGGGATCTTCAAACACGTGACCAATGGTTTGCGTGTGCGTGCGTGTGTGTGAGAGAGAAAGCGTCTAGAATCTAGACAAATCGGCATCTAGACGCTAGATGCTGACATTTGTGAACAACAATGAATGAGTTCTTGTTTCAGAAAGGCTCGCGATTTGAGGATTGGGAATATTAGGGGAGGAAATGTCAGAGACATTTGTTTATTCTATTTTTGGATACATTTTTGTTCTGTCTATATTTCTGTCTCCACATTTGGAAAATGAACACAAGACAAGCTATGTGCTGTAGGCAAGTGCAAGCTCATAAACCCACACGGTCTAGAGAGATGAAAAAGGTCATGGCTGGTGAATGAGTTTGTTCCGTAGGAATCACAGTGGAACTGCCGTGTCTCAAACAGGGGATTCATTAGATGAACAGTTCATTTGATTGTTAGCCATAGGTCTCATTAGGTTGATTACACAGCGAGAGCATGTCACACGCCGTCTCGTGCAGTACATTATGATCTAAAGGCAGCAGAGTGAATCAAAGCAATAATTTATCCTGTGTACAGTCGACAGTATCCATTATGTTTAACCACCCCTGTGTCAGCTTCTTTCATATATTACGAATCCTATTTCTTGTTATTCCTAGAGGTGAGTGACAGTCATGGGACAGCACACTGCCTTTTAGCTGTGTATATGTCACAGGGAAATTGGAGAACCAGAGAAATGGAGCGCTCGTTTTTAGGCGCGGGGCTTCGGTGCGAGGCGGGGCTTTTCGAGACAGGGTTTTTTACGCGAGGCTCGCGAGGAGGAGTAGGAGGAGGAGGAGAAGGAGGACGCTGCGCCGCGAGGCGGGGCTTTGATGCGAGGCGGCGTGATGAGGAGGAGGAGGAGGAGGAGGCGGCGCCGCGAGGTGGGGCTTTGATGCGAGGCGGACCTGGCTTTTGTTGTTCCCCCCCCCACATAGCAACCAGGAAGCTACGCTAGGGGAACGCTGAAGACGCGTTCACACGCACACGTGATAATAGTTATTGTCCATGACGGAGGCACGCCGACTTAGCAGAGCTTGAGGCCGAGGAGGCGCACCAGAGCGCCTCCGGGCGCGAGTGCCCGTGCCGACCGGCCGATGGTCTGCTAGTCGAATCAGCGCCGTCCGAGTTGTAAACCGATAGGGAGAGAATAGATCTTTTCATGGATTACTATCCATGTGTGTGTGTGTGTGTGTGTGTCAGGGATAAACTAAAACAAATGTTAAAAGCCAGAACACAATAAAATTATCTTAACAGTCATGCTTTCAATAAACCAAATTGAAAGCGCGTGTGCGTGCGTGCGCGTGCGTGTGTGTGCACACGTGTGCGTGTGTGTGTGTGTGTGTGGTCGGGGCCATATATGTTAGTGCACTGTGGTTGGGAAGCCTCATGGCTTGCATTGCCCTCTAGTGTTGGTTCTACAGAATTGCCTGGGGGGCGGTGAAAACGAGCGCTCCTTCTCCAATTTCCCTGGTTCTCCAATTTCCCTGTAACATAATTATATAATCTGTCTTTTAGCTGTGTATATAATCACATTAATGAGTTCAGAATTGTTATATGGGAAAGAAACTATCCCTGGGTCTACGGGATCAAGACCTGATTGCTCCAATACTGTGATGGTAATAGTGAACAGTCCATTGCTGGGGGGACTGGGATCTTTGCGGATTCATTGGGCTGTCACTGTACTCCTCTGTGTGTAGAGGTCCTGCACGGCTGGCTGCTCAGCTCTGGTGATGTTCTGTGCTGTTTTAACCACACACTGTAGAGCCTTGTGGTCATATTTTGCCCATCTTCTGTAAGGTTAATTAACCCATTAAGACCTGAGGCCGACTCTACAAATGTCTTCTAAATCCTAACAGTTTTTTTGAAACACTTATGATGCTATAATATCAGTGGTTCTCAAACTTTTTCATGTCAAGGACCCCCAAAATGATATGTATTTGGCCGCGGACCCCCATCTCAAAATATGTAGTTCCAGGGGAACCACCAGAAGAAAAGATTTGAGTTAAAAATGTTCGCTTTAAAATTATTATGTATTCAAAGATTTCCACACATTTTCAGAATAAAAAAAATATAGCCAAAGTATAAAATAATGGTTAAAATCTAAAATGACAGATGCTTTCCCGGTCTTAATGGGTTAAGAGTGTGATAAGGCAAGGGTGTCTAGATCACATCAGTGTTATGCTAAGGTGGCACAACGACGATGCTCTGAGGTGGGCCTATTCCCCATGCTGTAAAAAAAAAAAAAAAAAAAAAAAAAGCCTCGATCCAACTTCACGTTCTCTTATTATTCTAGACAAATTCCGGAGGAAAAAGTGACGCCACAACCCCAAACTATCATTTACAGCTTATTAGCCAGCTCCGGTAGAATAGTACTTAGCGTCACGCTGTGCAGGCCTGCCATTTTATTTGCATCTTGGGGCCTCACAGCAGACTTCTGACACATATAGTGCATTCTCCATCTCTGCACTTTCATCCTGACAACGTGCCAGGCTATTTAGCGGACCTCCAGGGACGACCAATGTCCAGGTTTAACTAAGTGTCCATTGCGGTGGCCCACAGCAGCCATTTAGGATTGCAGCATAATGTCCTCATCCACTGCACACTGCTCCGCCAATTAAGCCACGTTTATACTTGCGTCCCAGTATGGCCTATCGAAAATAGCTGATCTACAAGCCAGCATGTCCCAGTGTGGCCGGCAATTTTTGGTGCGCGACACTGTGCACAATGGAGTATATCAAGCCAGCTGTAGAGCAGTTGTTTCTTTTTCTTGTCAAGGACCCCCAAATTGATATGTATTTGGTCGCGGACCTCCATCTGAAAATGTTTTCTCCCAGTAACCCTGGGAGAAAAACACTAAATGGTTTTCCCCAAAGTTCAACTTTTGCAAGCAATCTCTATTCTTTGGCGGCGTCAAGCGATCCTGGAATTAATTTAGCGCACAAAGCGTTTGGACATGAGCAAAATGACCAAGGCCACGACACAATGTACTTTATGTTCAGTTACTAAATGGAATGTTGTTTTGAGGAGGCCTCTTATAATAGAGAAAAGCAAAGTGTTTTTGGACAGTAGCAGTTTACTCTGGTTGGGGGACATGGGCTCCTCTTGCCTCAGGGCTAATTGCCTAACGTACATATAGTCCCTGTGCACGCGTCATGCTGGGTCACTGTGTCCCCCCATCCCTATACCCACCGCAGACCACCGCCACTCGCTGTCCCCCCCAGAGCATGCTAAGCATAACGCGACACGTGGCCAAATTCAACCGGACGGTTGGTTTATGTTTTTTGTGAATGTGAGGAGGACCCATCCCCATGCACACACACACACTGAAGGAAAACTATAGATGCACGTGTTTGTGTACGTGTGCGTGTGTGTGTGTGCGTGCGTGCGTGCGTGTGTGTGTGTGTGTGTGTGTGTGGCCATTTGTATTATTTAACAGGGAAAGAAATGGTCCAGGTGGGTTAGTTAATATTTCAAAGGTCCGCAAGAACCCTTAACATGTCTTGCATACCTAAATAGTTGGTGCAATCTATGCAATCTATACACACACCATCAGCTGCCAATTCATTCACACATTACGAGCAACAGATCGTTCTTCGGGTGGAGGAGAACACAGGGAATGATGTGACAGACACCATCACACTTCTCTTATAGAAGTGCTGCTTCCATAGGCAACCCTGCAATCGATGGCGGGAGTGTCTGGGAGTACACACTTTTACACAGTGGTGCATGGAAAAGGTACCAAAACTAAAATTACAACAATGTTTGAAAATAGCCGATCTACAAGCTCACAACGCGTCGCGATGCGACGCGTTGTGAGCTTGTAGATCGGCTATTTTCAAATAGCCTATTAATGTATGTTTCATAATATCATAATTTATATCTGAAAAGTAACTAGTAACTAAAGTTTTCAAATAATTGTAGTGGAGTAAAAGTGCAATATTTGCCTCTGAGATGTAGTGGAGTAGAAGTAAAAGTATTGGAAATTGGAAATACTCAAGTAAAGTACAAATACCTGAAAATTGTGCTTAAGTTCAGTACTTAAGTAAATGTAAGACCTACTCTGATTCTGTGCGCGTGCGCGTCAAATATACAAATGATTTAAGATATTTTCTCACTTTATTATCTTAACATGGTTAAACATGGTACCAGCAGCAATGATCCATAATGATCCAATAATTCTCTGCTCTGGGGGGTGCTCAGGCGGCGCAGTCGCTGTCCACCATGCGGAGTCAAGGGGTTCGAATCCACTGTGGTGCATCCGGTTTGTGGAGCGGGGATGGGGAGGTTGATGGTGCAGGTGTTTTTTGCGGGATACGGTCGGTGTCCCAAAATAGCAACTTTTGCTCGGGAACGCCCCTTGCGCACTCCTAAATCCTCAAATAGTGGGTTTAGCCGGTACGGTCCTGAATAGGGCCCTGTCTATGTCCTCCCAGTGGAAGCGAGAGAGCGATTCACCACGTCATTGGAGTGCCGAAAAAAAGTTGTAGCCTGTCGCTTTGTTGCTGCTAGTGTGAATGCATGCATTACTTCATACGTTTTGCTTTTGATCTGCTTTGCATAACCACTTAAACCCTATATTCAGTTGACTGCAGGGTTCTCCGGGGTTCTATACAAGGTCCACTAGTATTTCCCTCTGCAGTGCACCGAATCTCTTCCGAAAAGAGCTGATCTACAAGCTCACAAGCATTGTGTGAGCTTATAGATCGGCTATTTCTGCCGAATGTTCGGCCCGAGAATATGGATGCTAATCTTCTGCATAAATGCAGAAGATTTCATAAATCCTGTAATCTCATAATTTTGTTCATTTGACAATTTGCATACATAATATTTTCATGCATTGTAGGCTTAAGTAAAAGTTAATTGGATTTTTTTTATTAAGGTCCTCCATTTGTTAATAAGTCAACAGTTTAATGAGTCGACATTTAAACATTTGCTGTGGATGCTAACCTGGAATGCATGTAACTAATAATACTCATTAAGTCTGGGCAGCTAATTAGCTTAAATCTTTTTCTTATTTCTTCTTGCAAGAAATGTCCAGACATAAAATAAATATCACCTCCACCCCTATTTTATTTTATTTTATTGTTGTCACATATATCGGTTGTTTTATTCATAACCTGGCCACTATAATAAGTTGTTTTTGTCAGTTTTGTGCCAAACCATACAATCCAAAAATTAAGGGTGCTCATAAGAATGTAGGCAAACCCTGCAGCAAAACTGATATGATGAGCATGACTGGGAGTGGGTATGATTTAGCATTATCTCTGCCAGACAGGAACGGCTGGGGGTGGGGATTGTGTTTTCACTCATGTGAGTCTGTGAGTCTGTTTGTCTGTGAGCGGCTACTATCTGGCACTGCTGGACCAATCGGTGTGAAACTTTGCACGGACACTCCTTCGCCCCAAATATTTTTAAATTGGCCTCATAGTGGTGCTAACAGGCTGCTAACAGTCCTACAGATTTTGCCCAAAACTCACATAAATCACTGCATTTTATCTCTTCAGTCATGTGATCAAGATGTATCAGTCAGATCTTTCATATTCCATTCCAATTGGCTGTGAATATGTACCCAACCCCCTATTTTGACAATAACAATAATGTTATTCTTTACTTCTTTCATCGTATTCCCACTAGTGAGGGCAGTGGACTGTCAGTTCAACCCTGGTTGGGAGCAGCACGGCTTCTAGGGGCTGCTCGCAGTGCTTTTAGACTCATGGACTCGTTAAGTATTAACCATCATTGATCACATTAGATGGATAGAAAATAATTTGATGTTACAATAATTAATACATACATTATTTCAGAACCAGTGGCTTTAACCCATTAAGGCCTGAGGCGATTCTTTAAAATTGTTGAAAAAAACAAAAACAAAAAAATTCCAAGATTTTTCAAAAATATTTTTGAATAGCCAAAGAAATCTAAAGTGACACAGATGCGTTCCAGGTCTTAAATGGGTTAAAGGTAGCATCTCTGTTTATATCTGCAGTAGGTCTAGAGGTCTACTCGGGGCACTCAATGGTTAGTAGTCCTTAGGGTGGTTGAATTGGTTCCATTGGCTAACCTTCTTTTATCCTTCTTCCATTCCAGTGCAAGGATTGCTAGGCGGTCCTGTCTTGGTAGCTCAGGCACTTCACATATAGGCCTATCTGAGCTATAAAGTGGAGAACATTGTCTGTCAACAAACATTCACCTTTGCAAAGTCAAGATGTCTGCCGAGTCTGCCTATACTCTACCACTTTCCTAGACACTCTAGTTGTCAGATATTCTACTGGAGCATATTAGTTTTGTTCTTGGCAGCCGTGTTGAAACACACCTTTGACATGTGGGGGCGCTTAAACAAACAGCCATAGTGAGACACCACACAGATTAGTTTGAGGTACTCGGGCATTGACTGGCTTCTTCTCAAGCACACTGCTTGCTTTAAAGGTATAGTTCACCCCCAAAATGACGTTTTTTTCTATCGATTAGTCACCCCATGGAGACTTAAATTCATGGATTTTTTGTCGTATTCCTAAAACAATAATTTGATGACCGGCAGCGGTTCCGGTAGGAGACACAAAGAGTCTCCTTTGTATCTCCTACCGGAACCGCTGCCTACCTGTCCGCTGGTCATCAAATTATTGGCTTAGGAATGCAACAAAAACTCAAATATATCCATGAATTCAAGTCTCCATGGGGTGACTAATCGATAGGAAAAAAATACATTTTCTGGGTGAACTATCCCTTTAACGTTCAATCCGGGAAGTACGCATCTGTGTCATTTAAGATTTGAGCTACAACCATTATTTTATACTTTTCCTTCAAAAATAGCAGATCTACAAGCTCAAAGCTCTGTGCCGTGCTATTAGCTTGTAGATCTGCAATTTTTTAATAGCCAAAGACATTTTAGATGTCTTTGGCTATTCAAAAATAGCAGATCTAGAAGCTTTTACAGTACACTGGTTAAACAGTGTACTGTAAAACACAAACAGCGAGTGAACCCACCCTCTCTTCTCATCATCTATATCGTACAGGCCTGGGGAATCAACTCACTTTAGTCTAAAATGGAGGTGCAAAGTCCAATTAACACGGCAATCCGAGGGGTTAACAGATGGGGTTTTCTTTTTTTTAGGGATGAAGTTTAAAAAAAACAACAATGGTGATAGCCCTAAGAGGCGGAGATCTCTATTATTAGTACTGAGCTGCATCTCCGCTGCTCTTTCCCCGCTCTCCTTTACTCTCTCTCTCTCACCATCTGCCACAGGAGAAAATGGCGAGTGTTGTGTCGACGGGGCCTGACGACAGTGGTGTAAAGTAACTTAAGTACATTTATTGTACTATGCTTAAGTACAATTTTGAGGTATTTTTTTTACTTTACTGGAGTATTTCCAATTTTCTGTACTTTTACTTCTACTCGAATCTCAGAGGCAAATATTGTACTTTTACTCCACTACAATTATTTGAAAAACTTTAGTTACTAGTTACTTTGCAGATATAAATATAATACATTATAAAACATACATTAACCACTTTAGCCCTATTTTATACCTAGGCTATTTGAAAATAGCCGATCTGCAAGCTCACAACGCGTCGCATCGCGACGTGTTGTGAGCTTGTAGATCTGCTATTTTCAAATATTTTAGTCATTTACTTTCGGCACTTTAAGTATTTTGATACCAATACTTTTGTACTTTTACTCAAGAAATGTTTTGAATTCCGGACTTTTACTTGTAACAGAGTACTTCTACATTGCAGTATTGATACTTTTACTTAAGTACAACATTTGAGTACTTTTTCCACCACATGCTCTCAGCTGAAGGAGAGACAAAAGCTGCTGTGTCTCCATTACAGTCCTATAGCGACGGAAATACAATAAAAGGGTACTTTTGAGTGTTTTAGCGCGGTGAGAGAATACACCAGTCAGCCTCGTCGTCGTCACCACCGAAACCACAATCTGTGAACCATGATCCCTTCATTATGACATTTCATACTCTTCGGAAGGAAAGTGTTTGTGCGACACGGATAAAAACCTCTCCGCAACACTTTGTCGGTAATATGAGAGCTTTAGAGGGAAATGAAGCCGGCTGTTGCACCTGAGACCAGATTTTCTTTTCTCCTCTCTGCTCGAGCTGCCTTTGAGAAAGCAATCAGATGCCGAACTCATTGAGGAGCTAAAACAAGGAGAGGCAGGGGGATTACATCAAGTCTGGCACGTAGTGAGATGATTACAAGCTGCACAGGAGCGGGTGAGATAAAGATGCAGAGACAGAGAGACAGAGAGACAGAGAGACAGAGAGACAGACAGACAGACAGACAGACAGACAGACAGACAGACAGACAGACAGACAGACAGACAGACAGACAGACAGACAGACAGACAGACAGACAGACAGTCGCAGGTATAGGGAGACAGTGAGGGACACACACAAATAGAAGTGGAGATGGCGACATAGAGGGGTCGGTTATAATAACATGATTAAGGGGACAAGCCATATAGAATTTCAGGTTGTGAAAAAAAATCCGATAGCTCTGCCACGCCAGCTGCTCCTTGTCTGGCTAAATGTGCCGAGAATTGAGCATGCAGGCTCTTATAGGCTGAATCTGTTATGCAGTATACTTGTCTGAACACCCAGCACAAATGGCTCTTTGATCCATTGTCATTTTGATATTAATAACACGTCCACGCGGGGCTGGATGCGTGCACCCTCGCAGGCATGCATGCAGGCAGGCAACAACAATCCACTAAAACAACCAGTAGCAATATGGATGAACGGCCAGCGAGCCGACGGTTTGTGTTGTGTTGGCCAATCAGGGAAACCAATGGATACAATCTCCCGTGTCCCCACACAGAGAATGTCTGCCTCTTTCTCAGGCCCTCGGGCCGACAGATACAGATATTAGTTATTTTTTGGTTTTCGGAAAACCGTTGATCCGTCCGAATTGTAGTTCGGCTCTGCATATGAGACACGCGCCAAAAAAAGACCGAACATTACCGCCAGGTCTTATGTCTTAACTTAAGACGTGGAGGCGTGGCCAATGCCATTTTGCTATTATGGGTGTGGTAATCTGAAAAAAATATTTTTTCTGTGCGTTAAGTGGTGAGATTAAAAGAGAAAGAAACATCACATTGAAAGGAGAGATGTCCAAGCGCATGATTATGACATCATGGCCATCATAACATTTTCTCAGTGCTACTGCTGCCCCAAAATATCTGATCTCCAAGCAAAAACACGGCCACTGCGTGACGCGTTGTATGCTTGTAGATCAGATATGTTTGCGCAGCATAAGTGAAAGTGAAAGTAAACCGCGCTCCATTTTTTTAACTTCTAAGCTATGGGAAAAACAGCTGAAAAAAACCTATGTTTATTTTATTTTATTGGATTAATGAAGGAATAAGCCTTTCAATGTGGAGTGGAACTTGAGTCTTTCAGATCGGATGGATTGATACATGGTGAGCAGGAGGGCGTTGGCTGTCTATCAGGCATGCGTGCGTGATGCACCCACCACCGCCTGACACTTCCTTTTTATCCTCAAGCGTTTGATAGAGGGATAATAAAATCATGATTGATACACCGAATGAACATAGACACTTCACAGATTACAGGGAACTTTGAATTATAACAATTGCTTTTTTTGTTGTTGCAGAGTATGGCTTATTTAAGCTGCAGAGTAGGGGTCTTGGCTGCCTATCATATGCATCCATGCGCTCTGTGCGCCCGCTGCCTCCCGACACTTCCTTGCGTTTGATAGAGGGATAATAAAATCATGATTGATACACCGAATGAACATAGACTCTAACATAGAGATTATATAGAACTTTGAATTGTAACAATGGCTTGAGAAATGGCCACGTATGGCAGAGTTAAACTGCCGGTGTCCCTATAACCAAACATTCCTTTTTGCGCTTAAGACGTGGTCTGACCACTTCTGACTACTTCTCTGAGTGTTGTTAAGTCAAGTGGCAAAATAAAAGATACCGCATAGCGCCCTTAATTAACATATGAACACTCCTCTGAGCGTCACATATGCTGGCGAGTCTTAAGCCTTAAGTGTTTGCGCTCACGACTTGCAAAATAGCTTGCAAAATAGCCACTGCGCGTAAGATGGTGGCATTATGACATGATTACCGCATAAGACCTGGAAATAAGACATGCATGATAGGGTCCACATAAGACCTGGAAATAAGACATGCATGATAGGGCCCACAGTTCCTTAAACTATATTTATATAAAGATAAATGTATATGAGCTGTTTGAACTTGTGTGTCATTAAGTGATTCCCCAAAACAAGGAACAAAAAGTGTGTCCCATGTCAGTTCAACAAAAGGCACACGTATTTTAGTTCCCAAATAAGAGACGATTCCGCATACCGAGGGATGGCAACCCTACATGTGACAGCAGCCCACGGTGAAGAGTTAACAGTGTCCATGGTGTGTACAGTATGTAAAAATAAACTGACACGGCCTCTGGGCTTTACTCGTCCGGAGCCAATGTGTCTGGACACACAGGCTAACAGCTAAAGTGCCCCTGGCTCCCCTGTGTGGCACGCGCACGCACACACACACACACACACACACACACACACACGCATGCATGCACGCACGCACGCACGCACATGTTTGTATTACTATACTTCGTGTCCTCATCAATATTTTAGGACGGTGTCATGCACTGGAAACAGTCGAGCTACAAGCTAACAACGTGTCGTGCTGCCACACCTCGTGAGCTTGTACATCAGCTTTTTTCAGTGCGTGACATCGGCACTACATAAATCAGGCATAACTCTGACCCTACAACCATTAATCCTAACCTCTAAATGCTTCATCCTAATCCTAATCTTTTCCTAACTCTAAGCCTAACAATCTTGCAATCTAAGCCTAAAGACCCAACAATCTTTCTTGACCATAAAAACAACCATGTCTCTAGCAAGGTTATGATAGTTTGGGATTTTTCATTTTAGTTTAGTTTTAGTTCGTTTTGAATAATTCTTTTTCTGATTCAGTTAGTTTTTATTAGTTTTTAGAGCGGATTTGCTAGTTTTTATTAGTTTTTATTTTTTTAAATGCTAATCGTTTTAGTTAGTTTTTATTAGTTTTAGTGTTAGTTTTAGTTTTTTTTAATACTTTGGATTATTTGTCAGGTGCAGGATTAAAAAGGTAAGTATTGTGTAATAAAAACTTAACAAAAGATAGCATTTAAAAATAAATTGTCCTCACAATGTCTGTTTCTCAAATTCTGGAATATACTTGTGAGGACAGTTGGGCCTCACAAGTATAATAATACAAGCACACACATAAATGCACGCACACGGACGCATAAACAGATGCACACACATCCCCTTGTACACATGCACACGTGTACGGTAGCACACGCACGGACATGCACGCACACAGGCACGCCGTAGGAGTGACATCTCTTTTTTTTGCCAAATCCTTGGCGTATTGTAAAGTGCACTTTGTTTGATCACATATATATGCGAGATGAGAACCTGATATTAACTCACGGTATCATTCAAAAATCTCATTGATTTTGTTTAAACTTTTCATAAAAGGATGGTGCATTATAGTAATACAATGCTGGTCGGATGGTCCGTGTGCTGTGATGAATGGATGGTGGAAGAGTCCTCGGTCATCTGAGCACCTGCTTACCGTCTGTGTCTTTCTCTGTCTGACACACACACACACACACACACACAAGCACGCACACACACACGCACACACACACAAACACACTCACACACACACACTCGCGCGCACATGTACATAAATACAGATTTTTGACGGCCCATTTTTACGTAAGATAGCTGATCTCCACCCAAAGCGGAAGGGTGGCCAAGATATCGTGTTGCAGTTTAGCTCCATAGGGTTTGAATGATGTCAGATAGATGTGCAGAAATCCCATTTGCCGCGCCGCAGGTTAAAGACATTACACGCTGCAGTCTCTGAATAACACACAGATAAGACAAAAATCAACCCACTCAAGCTCTAAAAATTGGGTTTAGCATGCGGCGTTGATGTAGCCTACATTACGTCCCCAAATGTGGCGTCTCTCTGCCACGGTTGACTGGAGGGAGCCTTTATTTGGAAAGCCCTGGCGCATCATCTCCCTGTTGCCTTAAAGCTCCATGCCTCGGATAGCAGCAGAGGTATTACCTTCCCACGCACCCCCTCAGAATACTCTGCTTTACATTTGGCCTTCTGAACCCCACCGCTGAGACTCTCTCTGCTGAGACTCGCAGTGGTGCCCTCGTTCCAACAGGCTGGCACTCAGTTTGCGCGCAATGTGCATGCGTGCACACACACACACACACACACACACACACACACACACACACACACACACACACACACAGACACACACACACACACACACACACACACACACACACACACACACACACACACACACACACACACACACACACACACACACGCCGTCACTGGCATGTGTGACATTCTCCGACCTGTGTGCTCTGTGGAAGAGTGGGCAAACCGTGTAGACACCGTGTCGTGTTTGAATCTTTTGTGTCTCTCTATACACAAATATAGCAGCGCTCTTACATATTAGATAACAACGGTATTGACTCAGAGGGCCGCTGCTGGCGATTTATATTATTGACGAAGAACCCCCCCAAAAAAATAGGGAATAAAGAAAGCGCAAGGAAAGATATGGCTCGATAGGAAATCCATCTCGGAACATGACCGCGGTGCGACTAGCCGTACAATCACCTCTGCATGTTCATAGCAAAGACACGAGACAGAACGCAGTGGCACTTGCTCATCAGTAATAGATTACAATCAATTCAAGGCGGAGAAGATGGCTGAAGTAAAAAAAAAAAAAGCGAGGGGAATGAACTCCTCAGAAAAAACCTTGGAATCGTTCCTTGCACATTACGGAGACTATCGAGACGCTATTTCCCCTTCATAGTCTTCGTGGATGATTACAATGGAGGCACAGTGAGAAGTGAAATAGAGCCGCGCTGGCTGGCTGTATGGCTAGCTTCAGACGACTTAATCAGGTCATAAAGAAGTCCTCACTTAGAGATGCTGTGTTGCCACTGTGCTCTGCATTTCATCAGCCCCGGGGAAGAGTGAAATATGTTGCCGCTGAAGGTAATGTGCCCCATCTCTGTCTGACCACTGACAAATTTATCGCCCCCTCGACTATTTACAATCCATCCGAGCCATGATGATGTGGCGTGTGTTATTTAAGCCACCGAAGCACAACCATGTTGATGATATTGCTGCTGCACGCTTCCTTGAAAGAGGCACGGTGGGGTTGGGGACATAAAGTCGTGTGTTTATACTTCATGCCAGGGGTTTGTCGTTACAAGACTGGCCGTCTAGCATGCTAACATGGTTTGATTAGCGAGAGTTTACTTCCAGAACAACAAACAACGAGGAGCTAGTCAGGACAGCTCCTCGTTGTTTGTTGTTCCAAAGGTTCCAAAGGTTAATTCATTAGCCTATTCTCACTCAAAGTGTTATACCAAACATAGCCATAAAGTGGTTACTTGATTGCTTAATTGGTTTAAAAGTAAGTAAAGTAAAGAAAGAAAGAAAGAAAGAAAGGATGAAAGAAAGAAAGAATGAAAGAAAATAGTCATCTCAAATAGCATTGGTCCCTGAGCTCACAGCTCCAAGGTTAAGAGAGAATACTCTTGACATTCAACAGACATTAGGATTTATATACAATAACTCCAACTGCATCTTCTGAATAACAATAGCAGTAGTGATAGTAGAAATAGAATACTTCCTGTCAAACCGACATCAGGTGGTGAGAATGGGCAGCATCACATCTGACCCCCCTGACCCTCAACACTGGAGCACCCCAGGGATGCGTGCTCGAGCCCTCTCCTCTATACTCTCTGTACACGCATGACTGGACAGCCACACATCACAGCGGACCTGGGTGCTGCAACTGCATCGCTGCTCGGCGGCAGTGTTATATAGCAGTGTTTAAGACTTCAAATGGCCATACTTTGGTGAGCATTGCGCTTATTAGTGCAACATAGGACTAGGTTTGAAGGGCGCGTATACGCGGCCTGAAAATCTAGTAATTTAGTAAACGCATACATGATGATGAAAAAAGACGTGAAAGATTGAAAACATGAAGTATTTACGAAAATGTTTACTAAGGTAATAAAATCAAGTGTAAAAATGATGGGAAGTATCGACATCATTAATGAGTGCATGCTGAAAATCACTTCCTTGTTGGCTTCAAATCCAGCGGAGCTTCCTTGCCGCCTGGGTTATACTGTAGTCGCTAGCCCTGGGTTAACTTGGTTGCATAAGCACAACGAATGGCACACGTCAAAAGGTGAAGGACCACAGACCTTCAGTTCAAAACATCTAATATAGGAAAGTACGTCTTTGTAGTTCTCTTTTCTTCTTCTTCTTTCGTGAATCACCGTCAAATGTCCAACTCAGTGTTGTGTAGCCACGCCCTTGTCTCTGGACCCACTTGGAAGAGGCCAGCCTCTGAATGTGTTCTGTACAGAGGGGACAGATGGCGATTCTGTGTTTCTTGCCGTGCCTGTTCAGGCTCGCGCCACACTCGCACGCTCCACCGTCTGCCAGGCCCCATTTCTTCATTGTTGACTTTGAGCAACCGACCCCAGTAACGCAGGCGGTTCAGCAGAGTCCATTGCCACCGTGGTAGACAGTGTTGCCAGATTCTGTGAGAGAAACAAGCAACCAGGTCTAGGAAAACCAGCCCAAAAGAAGCGACTATGGGCCACATGAGCACTTTAACATATACATCAGCTATTTTAAAATAGCAGATCTACAAGCTCACAACGCGTCGCATCGCGACGCGTTGTGAGCTTGTAGATCGGCTATTTTCAAATAAAATATTGCGGGGAAATTATAATAGGCAGATCTGGCAACCCTGGTGGTAGATCTTCTCCTATATGGTGCCATCTCCCGGGTCACTGATGTAGCGGTGGATATGTGAGGGCCCGGCTGACTCCCAGTGCATTCAGAACTACAGCAAACAAGGGCATTAATATGCCCCTAATCTCTCAAGAATCTGTCAGAACCACTGCATTAAACATGTAATGTTGCTAAAGCCGAGTTCCTGTTTTGCACAAAAAAAGGAGGTGGTGCCCCCATGAGGCCCCCAGAGGATTTTTCTTTTCTTTTTTTTTTACCGAATGAGTTCCCAAATTGATATGCCCCATCATGTGCATGGTTGCAATATGTGAACTACACGTTCTATACAGACACATCTCCACATTCACTGTGTTGCATAACAGAGAAATCCATGGGCCCTGCCTTTAAATGCATTTTAAATCTGAGGCTTTTTTTGGTATACTATCTAAATAGTTTTGAGAAGAAATGCTGCTATCTGTCCCAAAATGACTGCAAAAGATTGCTGCTATTTGTTTCAAAAATCTTTATCCCCTGTAACATGTACATAACGACACAATGTGACATAGCTCTGTTTACGCAATGCTGTACCCCCTCCAACTGTACACACTTTCCCCATTTTCAACTGTTTTTATTATATTTTGACACTTGCTTTGGCAATGTAAACATACGTTTTCTCTCATTCCAATAAAACTCCTTTGAAAATTGTATTGAATTGAACTAAATCTTTCATTCTCTTCATGCACTGCAAAGCATGATGGTCAGTCTCAACACAAACTCATCACCCATTAGATCAGTGGTTCTCAAACTTTTTCCTGCCAAGGACCCCCAAATTGACACTTATTAGCCCACGGACCACCATTTGAAAAGATAAGCCAGGGACCCCCATATAAGAGAAGATTTTTACGGCTCTCCAGCAGTGATTCTCAACCATTTTAATTTCAAGGACCCCCAGTTTGACACGCACTAGACTACGGACCCCCATTTAATGGCATTTATATCTCTGGGACCCCAATTCATATTGTAAAATCAATGTTAATTTAACTCTGAGAGCGTACAAATGTGTACACTCTCAGAGTTACAGACCCATATGGGTCCATTTGGTTCCTATCCATCATTTAGCTGGGGACCCCCTGGAACCCCCTCAAGTACCCCTGGGGGTCCCCGGACCCCACTTTGAGAACCAATGCATTAGATCACTGGCTCTCACCTTTCTTCTGTATCAGGGCCCACTCACATACAGTAAGTGTTCATGGCCCACCCACCTGACCACATAACTTGGCAGTCGTGTTAAGTGGTCAGATATGGGTGGGCCACGTGCATTTTCAGAGCATGTTTATGTTAACGATCAATCGATCGATTGTTGTTCTGTAGAATACTTTGAGTTTCTATTTATCGGTATAACAATGACCCAAAAAAATCTAGGTTTTAAAAGAAATCCTAACCATGAATCAGTGCATTATATCATCGGTTCCCAAAGTGGGGTTAGGGTTCCAGGGGGTACCCAGCTAAAATCTGTTACCTTGGCTATTTAAAAAATAGCAGATCTACAAGCTCACAGAGCTTGTACATCTGCTATTTATTTAGAATTTGTTTGAAAAATCATGAAAAGTGCTTTAACATTTTTGAATAATATAGACGTTTTTTAATACAAAATCTTCTCTTCTGGGGGTCCCTGGCACAAAACATTTTCAGATGGGGGTCCGCGGCCAAACACATATACAATTGACTTGAATTTGGGGGTCCTTGACACGAAAAAGTCTGAGAACCCCTGCATTACATAACACTTCAGTTCAAACTGTCCAGAGCCTATTTCACCACCAACTATTTCAATAGCTAAAGTACCTTGTCTCCCTTTGGAAAAGCTTGTGGCTTAAATGTGCTGGTACTGGTCCTCTTTCCTCTCCCCGCTGCATCACAGCTCCAAGTCCCATTCCAGACGCATCTGACACCACAGTAAATGGTGATAATTGGTGACTAAAAAACCCTACCAAATACTCCCCCCCTCCCCCCAAATCACAAGGCTTTCTCCTGAACCGCTTACTTTATCACTAGCAACGCTATATACCAAAGACAAAAAGAAGTACAAATCCAACCCTTTATCATTTACGACCACGCTCCAGTAAGGTTCACTTTTAACCACCCTTAACCCATTCAAATCCGGGAACGCATCTGTGTCATTTTAAGATGTATTTGGCTATTCAAAAATAGCAGATATACAAGCTCATAGCGCCGCACAAGTGAGCTTGTAGATCTGCTATTTTTGAAAAATCAAAAATCTTTGAATACAGGCCTATATTTTTCACCCCCCCACCCCCAAATCCCCTGGGGGGTCCCCACCCACAGGCTGAGAACCACTGCTCTATGCAACTCAAAGAGCCAGGGCAGTGATCTCATACATACATACGCCAATATAATGTATATACAAAAGGGACAGCATCTTGAAAGAGAACTCGAACAGAGTATGAGGCCTGAATGGTATACTGGAGGCACGCGCACACACAGGCATCAAAGGGCGCTTGAGCCCCCTGCCCTTTTACGCATCTGTAAAAAAAAGTGCCCTCTCCAGGCCATGAATGCAGCTTTTACTATGGTAAAAGAAATGCAAATGCCGCCTTTCCATGCCGTACCCCCCAAGGCAGCGTTCAAGAGTATTGTCTTTTTCGAACTCTCCTTGCACATGAATGCAGCATTTTATTTTGGAAATAATTGCCCTCTCTGTGTAGAATTCCATACCGTACGCCACATCTCCAGAAACATTTTTCTTATTTGAGCGCTGTGTCGCGCACCAAAAATAGCCAATCTACAAGCTCACTCGGAACGAAATATTCCAGGCTTAAATCGAGATTTCAGTCCCTGCCCCTCTAACATTTTCTGCACGTCCCTGGTATACTGGCTACAAATCAATCTGATTAATCTGCTATTTAAAAAAGAATTAACTGAAACAAATTACAGACTGAATAACATCATAAACACGAAGACCCAATTTCTCATACGGAGGCCAAAACGTAAGTGCTCTGAACACAGTGACCAATCAGGGAAATATCTGGAAAATCAACTCAAGCGACAACAAGAAAGAAAAATGTGTACAAATGATTAAAAACACAGAGGGAAACACCATGTATATTCCACATGATTATATCAGCATTAACATTTCGAACGTTCTATAGCTATCTTTATGAATTGCACGTCTAAATGCAGAGCTACAGTATAGGGTTATGGTTAAATCCTATATACTTCATTAACTGGTGTCCCCCACGGGTTTATACGCATGGTCCCCATCCTTTTTCTCTCTACACAAAATCTCTTTGCCGGAAATTCAAGCTCACAACATGTCACAACTCTGGACGTTGATATTTCCTCAAATCTTCCACAGTTGTTCCACCTCAACCTCACCCCATTCTTAAATCCACCAAACTATCAATCAACTACAGTAAACTGTTGGAATAATGTATCACTCTTCCTTGCACCAAAATGTCAATTCTACCCAGAATCAATTACCTTTTCTCAATTACCCCTGTCCAACCAACACCCGATTGGTTCAATGCACTTGACTCACTAATCAGATAGCTTGTACATCTGCTATTTATTTAGAATTTGTTTGAAAAATCATGAAAAGTGCTTTAACATTTTTGAATAATATAGACGTTTTTTAATACAAAATCTTCTCTTCTGGGGGTCCCTGGCACAAAACATTTTCAGATGGGGGTCCGCGGCCAAACACATATACAATTGACTTGAATTTGGGGGTCCTTGACACGAAAAAGTCTGAGAACCCCTGCATTACATAACACTTCAGTTCAAACTGTCCAGAGCCTATTTCACCACCAACTATTTCAATAGCTAAAGTACCTTGTCTCCCTTTGGAAAAGCTTGTGGCTTAAATGTGCTGGTACTGGTCCTCTTTCCTCTCCCCGCTGCATCACAGCTCCAAGTCCCATTCCAGACGCATCTGACACCACAGTAAATGGTGATAATTGGTGACTAAAAAACCCTACCAAATACTCCCCCCCTCCCCCCAAATCACAAGGCTTTCTCCTGAACCGCTTACTTTATCACTAGCAACGCTATATACCAAAGACAAAAAGAAGTACAAATCCAACCCTTTATCATTTACGACCACGCTCCAGTAAGGTTCACTTTTAACCACCCTTAACCCATTCAAATCCGGGAACGCATCTGTGTCATTTTAAGATGTATTTGGCTATTCAAAAATAGCAGATATACAAGCTCATAGCGCCGCACAAGTGAGCTTGTAGATCTGCTATTTTTGAAAAATCAAAAATCTTTGAATACAGGCCTATATTTTTCACCCCCCCACCCCCAAATCCCCTGGGGGGTCCCCACCCACAGGCTGAGAACCACTGCTCTATGCAACTCAAAGAGCCAGGGCAGTGATCTCATACATACATACGCCAATATAATGTATATACAAAAGGGACAGCATCTTGAAAGAGAACTCGAACAGAGTATGAGGCCTGAATGGTATACTGGAGGCACGCGCACACACAGGCATCAAAGGGCGCTTGAGCCCCCTGCCCTTTTACGCATCTGTAAAAAAAAGTGCCCTCTCCAGGCCATGAATGCAGCTTTTACTATGGTAAAAGAAATGCAAATGCCGCCTTTCCATGCCGTACCCCCCAAGGCAGCGTTCAAGAGTATTGTCTTTTTCGAACTCTCCTTGCACATGAATGCAGCATTTTATTTTGGAAATAATTGCCCTCTCTGTGTAGAATTCCATACCGTACGCCACATCTCCAGAAACATTTTTCTTATTTGAGCGCTGTGTCGCGCACCAAAAATAGCCAATCTACAAGCTCACTCGGAACGAAATATTCCAGGCTTAAATCGAGATTTCAGTCCCTGCCCCTCTAACATTTTCTGCACGTCCCTGGTATACTGGCTACAAATCAATCTGATTAATCTGCTATTTAAAAAAGAATTAACTGAAACAAATTACAGACTGAATAACATCATAAACACGAAGACCCAATTTCTCATACGGAGGCCAAAACGTAAGTGCTCTGAACACAGTGACCAATCAGGGAAATATCTGGAAAATCAACTCAAGCGACAACAAGAAAGAAAAATGTGTACAAATGATTAAAAACACAGAGGGAAACACCATGTATATTCCACATGATTATATCAGCATTAACATTTCGAACGTTCTATAGCTATCTTTATGAATTGCACGTCTAAATGCAGAGCTACAGTATAGGGTTATGGTTAAATCCTATATACTTCATTAACTGGTGTCCCCCACGGGTTTATACGCATGGTCCCCATCCTTTTTCTCTCTACACAAAATCTCTTTGCCGGAAATTCAAGCTCACAACATGTCACAACTCTGGACGTTGATATTTCCTCAAATCTTCCACAGTTGTTCCACCTCAACCTCACCCCATTCTTAAATCCACCAAACTATCAATCAACTACAGTAAACTGTTGGAATAATGTATCACTCTTCCTTGCACCAAAATGTCAATTCTACCCAGAATCAATTACCTTTTCTCAATTACCCCTGTCCAACCAACACCCGATTGGTTCAATGCACTTGACTCACTAATCAAGAAATAAGCACAACTACAATCTAGCATCAAACTCACAACACTACAGAAAAGCCAATCTGCAAACCCATTCGGTAAAAAAAAAGAGAACAAATTCTTTGTTTATGCTGTTAGCAGAATCTGCCTTGAGAGATTACAGAAAAGCAAACAGCTTGAAGGTTTAAAAGCCCCCCAAAAAAACACGGATATGCAGTAGGTTTTATTGTTTTTTTGGTTGGTCGTCAAGGTGACATCCCGACCAATCGACGGACGGGCTCTGGCCAAGTCCGCTGCCGCTAAGACTTTGTTGCAGTGACACCACAGTTTCAGTGTGATATGAAAACAAACTGAATCAATTAACCAAAAGCAAAAGGATTCAGGGAGCATTCTCCCCCTCCACTACATCTCTGTAGTAAACAGAATGTTATGTGGACAGTTAGAAAGAATGCAGAAAGTGTCTGACACTGTAATGCCTTCCTCAGCAGACAGTGTACCATGGCCCTCTATAAGAGCAAACTGTTGCTGCAGTGAAACTCTCATCAGCTAAGTTAACTAATAATGTAATGCAATTTAGTTGGATTCCTCCTGCACTGTAAAGTGTTATACAAACGAACATTGTCCTTGTATTGAAGACATCAAGTAAATGATAGAAATAAAGTAATTTCTTGGGTGAACTATTCCTTCAATTTCAATCCCTGAGCGTATCAGTGTATTGTTATGCCATAATGACTGTATCAACAACAACCAAATGTTCTTTTTTTAAATGTCTACAGAAATACCATCGTCAACCATAAACTTGACCAAATATAGTATGAGGCGGCGCATCCGGAGGGTGGCCTCCGTAACGCCGCACATGGCGAGGGGGAAATCTTGATTTGCCCTCTGTGCCCCCGGTCGGGCGGTTTAATTTCGTTAAAGTCTAGGCAGATTACAGCCACCTCAGTGCCGCTGTCATGGAGAATGCAGCCCAGACGGACAGCGAGCAGGGGAGCGGTGCATTGATAAGGACAGCTGCTCTTGGGAGATTTCCCCGGAGAGCGGGGAGGAGGAGAGAGACAGCAGCAGCCAGCGACACGTGGTGGACGCCAGGTGAAGGAAATAAATAAAGAATGTAGGAAAAAGACACCCAGACCACCGTCGCCGCCGCGGCGGCACACTGGGTGGTATTGAGAGTCGCCCTTATTATCTGATAGGCAGCTTACACACCGGGAGACCATCAACTTTTGTTGGCAGAGTCAAAGGGCTTAAGAGTTGCATTCTGATTGGATTCACTGGCCCGCGCACACAAAAAAAGATCAACAAATAGATAGATAAAAGAAAAAGAAAAAAGTGATTTTTATTTCAGTCCGCTGGATGTAGCATAAAAAAATAATGCTGAGAATAGCAGAACAATTTCTCACTTCACTGCATCGTTTTCGACCTTCAAATGAGCTGGCAAAAGACAAAAGAAAAAAAAAAACGGTATTGACACGAAAGCGCTTTCAGAATTCATGAAAACAACTATACATCAGGAGAGAGAGAGAGCACATAAATAAACATCATTAGTATGGTTGAACAGACATGGGGAGCTTTGCACAGTGTCACCGTGTGCCTTAACAGGGCTCATTGGGGAACATTTTATTCTATGACAAAAAGCGCCATAAAGGCCTGCCATTTCAATGTGCCACACGTTTGAAAAACATTCCCAGAGGCACTGCGACTATAAGCTCGGCAGTTTATCTTTAACTCTAATTTCCATCTCCTCTTTTTTTATTTATCAGACAAAAAAGCTGAACTTAAAACAAAATGGTATTTCCATAATTGTGATGGAAGAACTACTATGTGAACTTCTATTCAAATGTGGGAGCTAGCCAGCAGCACAAGCTCTGGCTAGGAAACGCCGCCATTGCTATTTCCCATGATCCCACAGGGTTTCCACGTGTGTGGAGAGAGATGAGTGACTTTGCAGAGGAAATGCTTTTTTTCCGTCTGCCTGAATGTTGCAACGGCAGCTTAAACTTGTCATCAATGCGTATGACCGTGCAATGCATGTTTGTATGAGTGCAGACCTATGCGTGGAAAGCAGTGGTGGAAAGTAACTAAGTACATTTACTCTACTCTACTGTACTGAAGTACACTTTTGAGGAATTTTTACTTTACTGGCGTATTTCCAAATTTCAGTACTTTTACTTCTACTCTACACTACAATAATTTGAAAACTTTAGTTACTAGTTACTTTGTAGAATTTGATTATTACAAACCACTTCATCCCTATATACATTTCGGCCATTTGAAAATAGACCATCTACAAGCTCACAATGTGTCACGATGCGACGCATTGTGAGGTGGTAGATCGGCTATTTTCAAAAGATTTTATACATTTGAAAACTTGTGAAATGGCACATTCTGCATAACGAGTACTTTTACTTTTGGTACTTTTAAGTACATTTTAATGCCAATACTTTTGTACTTTTACTCAAGTACATTTTTATTTCCGGACTTTTACTTGTAACAGAGTATTTCTACATTGCAGTACTGATACTTTTACTTAAGTAAAACATTTGAGTACTTTTTCCACCACTGGTTGAAAGTCTTGAAAGGACTTTCCTTTCACAACTTTCCTGTCAATGATCTGTTAAACATATTGCGTCATTTTTGTTACTTACTTATTGTTTGTCAGGCCCTGGGCAACAACATCTCTTTCTGCATTAGAAATAGATTTTGTCTGCATTCTAACAGCCCTGATGGAAAAACACATTAATAACCGTGATTATGCTTTTGATAAGTGATACTCGAAGCTTGCCTGTAGAAATTGCCCCGGAGAAATTGTCCAATTGAGTCCAATGGGAAAATGATTACCGTGATTATCAAAACAAACCGGAGTTATGATGATCAGCTTTGTGTCCATGGGCCGGATTTCTTTCTATTGATACGAAAAGTGCCACGGACAAAAAATGACTGCCGTGTGGACCTCGTATAGGTGGACGTGGTCTATACTTTGCGTCCACGTGGATAATTATAGCACTCCCAAAAGCTGACACTGGGCAGAGTTCCACCTGTATCGACTGCAGAGCAGTCTATGTATTTGTTGACATCCACCCACATAGTTTATTTGGTGGTCATGGATTGCATATATGAACTGCGGCCTTAACTGAGAAACACTGAACATTCGAAAATAGCATTATCTACTACAAGCTCACAGACTCACCACTCCACTTCCGCGTTGTTATATCTTCAGGATGAATGAACTTTGCGCTTTGCGATGGCATGTATGTTTCAAACCTGCTCAGCCTCAGCACCTGTGGCGGTATTCACTATGACCTGACTGCATCTTAATTCATTCAGTCCAGGAACACATCTCTGTCATTTTCGAGTTCTTTGGCTATTCAAAAATAGCAGATATACAAGCTCATGGCGTGGCACCAAGAGCCGTGCTATGAGCTTGTAGATCTGATCTTTTTTTTTTTTTTCGTGAAAAGTTGTGCAAATCTTTGAGTATATATTTTTTAAAGCGAACATTTGTAACTCAAAATCTTTGCTTCTGGGCGTCCCTGGGACAGAAATATTTTACAAATGTTCGCTTTAAAAAATATGTCTACTGTACAAAGATTTGCACACATTTTCTCGATTTTTTCAAAAATAGCAGATCTACAAGCTCATAGCGCGGCACTCGGTGCCGCGCTATGAGCTTGTATATCTGCTATTTTTGAATAGCCAAAGAAATCTAAAATGACAGACAATTCGCTCCCGGATTCAATGGGTTATAACCACATGAATCCTAGTAGCACAGGGCATATAATGTCATAATAGGCAAACAATCTGCAGCCAGCTATGTATCGTTGCTGTTTTATGATGTAAAACAAAAACATCTAGTGTTTAAGTGGTTGATATCCCACACTGGGATCATGTGAGTGTGACCGTGACATTGCTGCCTTGGAGTGGCAGATCTCTTCTCTGTGTGCCATGTCTCATATTGCTGCTATAGATCACCTCAAACGGCCTGTCAGTGAATTGCCAGTGAACTCGCCCGCGCCCACACATCACAACAGGATGATCACTCAGTTATAGGTTTCACCTCAGCATCTACTTTCATCTCCTTTTATGCAAAAATGCGTGTGTGTGTGTGTGTGGGGGGGGGGGGGGGGTTAAATAATGTGATTGCATGGCAAATGGGATGTAGAAGGGCTCTTTGAGGCAAACACGACCACCTAACCCCCCTCCCCCAATTCACATGGTCTCCGATTCGCTCACCACTCTACTATACACACACACACACAAAAAGGTGTTAGAATTGCTAGACATCCTCATTCTCCGGAGGTATAAAGTCACGTTTGTTGTTGTTGCTGCTGTTGTCCCCCCCCCCCCCCCCACACACACACAAAACCTTGAAAGTGCAGCCACAGTATACCTCAGCCTCAGGGGTTCCAAACTTTTAGCCTCTGGCAATTGAGAATTGGCTTAAAAATGTTTTTGAAAAAAGGAAATAGCGAAAATAGGGATGTCAGGTTGAAAGTTGGTAAACCGTCGCGCACACACACGCACACACACACACACACACACACACACACACACACACACACACACACACACACACGCACACACACACACTCACACACACTCACACATCATTTTATTATTTATTTTATTCATTTTCCTCTCCTTACCAATTGGCCCCCCACGGTGGCTCCCACTGGTGCATAAATATTCAAGGCTGTTTATTGCACAGGTGTCACAGGCAGACAGACATTTCTGTTCTCGTCCCCATTTCAACGTGGGGCGTTTCATGGAGTGCAGGGCGGGGAGAATGGTAACATTAATGGGGGCAGTGATTGCATGGAAACAAAAGCAACTTTGGCAACTTGAAACCAAGTTCAATATGATATTGATTGGTGCTAAATTGACTTTTTACATAGGAGGAGAGGAAATTGATTTGATTGTACTTTCCCATTCAGCTACACTGCTGGGCATCAGGCAAGCTCTTAATATGAGCCTTTCAGACCGTCAATCGCATGATGCACAATGCTACAGCATGCAGTTTCACTATTAAGTAGGTCTGCGAGATATCTATGGACAGTATATTGGGTATGGAGGCATCACATGTATTTCAGGCAGATTTCATGTACCTCTTGCATGTGCTAAAAAAAATTACACTTTTTTACAATCTTGGAATAAAATGTATTAATTTTACTACTGAATGTCCATGTGTGGTCCAGCCCTATGGATTGTATGAAATACATGTGCTAATACAAACATATTTAAAGTATTGTTTTGATGCTCATATTATACCTTAGAGCAGTGGTTTTCAAATGCGTGAAGGACCCCTCAAATTGACTCATATTAGCCAAGGGACCCCCATTTGAAAAGATATGCCAGGGACTCAACCATTTTGATTTCTCGGGGGTCCCAATCTACACTGTAGTATCATCATCAGTGTTCATTTAACTCTGAGTGGATGGAACCAAATGGAACCAAATGAACCCTAACGGGTCCATTTGGTTCCATTTGTACACTCTCAGAGTTACAGACACATAAGGGTCAATTTGGTTTCTAACTATTAATTTGGCTGGGGACCCCCTGGAACCCCCTCAAGGACCACTGGTGGTTCCCGGACCACTGGTTGAGAACCACTGCCTTAGAGAGTATTAAGTTGGTTAACTTGGTTAACACTATCAAAATGGGTATTAGAGGAAATATTCTATTTGTCTCCTCTGCTCCATAACTGATACATCCCTCATTAGAGGTAGATTGACGTCACCAAGTCTTCAGTAATCAGGTTAAGTGAGTGCACTCTTGAAATTTCATGAAACCTTGTTATCAGACATCAAAGTGAGACAGCTTCAAAGTCACATCCTGTTCAATGGCCAGTGTCTCTCCTAGAGGACTCTGGTCAGGCTGTCTTTTGAGCTGTGTCTCACGCAGTGGTGGAACAAGTACTCAAATGTTTTACTTAAGTAAAAGTATCCACACTGCAATGTAGAAATACTCTGTTAGAAGTAAAAGTCCAAATCAAAATTTGTATTGAGTAAAACTACAAAAGTATTGGTATCAAAATATACTTAAAGTATAAAAGTAAAAGTAGGCCTACTCATTATGCAGAATGTCCCATTTCCCAAGTTTTCAAATATATAGAAATCTTTTGAAAATAGCAGATCTACAAGCTCACAACGTTTATGCGCTCTATGCTGCCTGTCCTGAAAGTGAGTGACAGGTGGGTCACTCCGTTTATTTAGAATGCGCGGGCTGCAAAAAACTGTGGCCGCGCACAACCTGCGTTTAACAGCGGCCGACCACGTTTTGGTGGGACCGCGCCCTAAGTCAGGAAACTAGAAAACTAGCAAACTGCACACTGGCAAGCCCTATACATAGTCATATGATGAATAGCGAAAATAGCTGATACGTACTGCTGTCAACATATCACATTGTGAGTGACATGTTATTTTAAATGCTATATGTGAACATTTTTTAATTGTTTGAAAAGTTTTTTTTTTTAAACATTTAAATGTTGATTTAAAAAACATAATTTTCTCCCTATGATATGACATGCCCAAATTAGGGAGGCCAGGCTGAAAGTGGTTAAGTGAATTACAATGTGCAACAACATGAGCATTTAACACTGCATACACAGCGGGCTTATTGACTCACTAAAAGGCTGTACATGTTTCAAGGAGGAGTCCACAATCCCCAGATCAAAGCCTCACTAATACCTCCTGATGACTGGCCCTGTAATACTGAGTTTTTGATTGGGCCCCAGAGAGCCATGGTCCGCCACTGTTGTTGGGCGGGATCCAAAAGCATCTTCTCACAACACACCGTGGATGGGTTGATGTCCTCCTGGACGCCATTAATCCTAATGTTTTGTCAACGAACATTTCATTAATGCGTTTTTGATAGAGGACGTGTTGTACATTTGAGAATATTTGCCACTGCAATTTCATGTAAATTGTTGAACTTTGTAAAGGATTGTGCAAATGCAATGTTTTCTTTTTTTCCTCCTTTCTTTTTTTTTATGTACAATGCTGACAGCAACAGCACCAATCACTATTAACCTTAGTATCCCTATATAAAAAAAGCACATTTTTCAATTTTTCTAAAAACAACTTCAATTTCATGTTCATGTTAGTCCTTCGGTAAAGTTCAGTCATCACAGAGAGAAAGAAAAAAAACAACTCTACATTGACTTATTATAGGCTTATGTGACAATAATTACAAATGCACTG
Source organism: Gymnoscopelus braueri (assembly GCF_963280865.1). Taxonomy (NCBI): domain Eukaryota; kingdom Metazoa; phylum Chordata; class Actinopteri; order Myctophiformes; family Myctophidae; genus Gymnoscopelus; species Gymnoscopelus braueri. The sequence continues at coordinate 37,034,902 of NC_137623.1, forward strand.
GCGCTCATAGATCTTGTCAGGGTCGACAGCAGGGTGTGGAAGCCTCCTTTTGCAATTCCCCTTGAATTAGATTTCCCTCTTGACTTAATCTCTTCTAGTCAGACAGAGTTTAATTTTTTTATATATTTTTTGGTCAAGGAGGGTTGTGCAGGACGAGGCTTAATCCCTCTGCCTGCATGGGTGCTGGCAGACCTTTGATCAGGCACCTGTTTGATGAAAGATATTGATGGACCTCTATTCTGACACCGCGGACTGGCCGGCCACTGAAGCCTCGTTTGTACTTCGTTGTATGCCGATATGATATCGCGTGCCGAAAATAGTCTTATCGAAGCTGACAATGCGTGGCGTCCAGCATTGTGAGTGTCAGAGAATAGAGTGTCAGAGTAGCCGGTCCATCATTATCTTTCATCAAGCAGATGTTCCGTCATGAGATGGAGCGTAAATTCAGCATGAGCCTCATATCATCATCACCACCACCACCACCTGTTGAGGATGACAAGATTAAAACTGGAGAAAATGAACGCATTGAAATGTCATGGGGGAAGAGTGGAGAGTGTAGATAGATAGAAACATACATACATACATACATACATACATACATACATACATACATACATACATACATACATACATACATACATACATACATACATACATACATACATACATACATACATACATACATACATACATACAAAAAGGGGCGTAGCCACAGGTGGGCATAGGTAGGCCTGGGCCCACCCATTTGGTTTTTCTGCCCACCCCAAAAAACTATTTTTTTAAATACCATATTCAGCCATTTTGATAACAGTGTATATATAGGTATCCAAAATCCGTCACTAACCCACAAAAAAAGTATCAAATACCGCTAAAAACACACACATTTTCGCGCACGGTCTGGGCACACACGCAAGCGACTGCCTAGGCCCAGCCTCGGCTAGCGTTCTGGCTACGCCACTGCATACAAACATACAAACAAACAACTTGGGTAGCATACATACAGTACATAAAAACAAACAAACAAACAACTTGGGTAGCAGCTGCCACTATGTGAGCCCCCTGATTTTATTCATGGAGCACACCCCCATTTTATTTTGATTTCATCTCTCTCTTTCTCTCTCCGTTTCTCTCTCATTGGTGCATTTCATGCATACACACAAGTTGGAAGGTGGATGCTACACACACAGGCATAGAAATACGTGCGCCGCTTCTTGCTGTCACACCGCGCAGTACAAGGTTAATAATGATCTCCAGTGAGACTTTCTTAGAGGTCAAAGTGGACTCTGGCACCAAATACGAGCCGGCTTGTCGGAAGAGGGCCACTTCCTCCTCTGTTCCCCACTGCCCTCCATGGCTGGTTGACATTTAGACACACTAATAATGTGCCAGTGACGCAGCGTTTTCACAGAGACACCCCGCGCCACCAATGGCCTTTGTCACATGTGCCCTCTGCAAGAGTCAACCACTTAATCAATGTCCAATTTAACCCAGGACAAAAGGTGGCAAGAGGATTATGTCATATCATTATGACTTACGGCGTGTTTTACTCTTGTCACCGAAGGCCTATGAAGTGCAAAAGGTCTGTCTACACAGTAAACGACTGAACGCCATTGATGCCGTACCATTAGCGGCTATGTACAGCACATTTCAACGGCCAAGCAGTCAACTCAAGCTCGAGTGATCGTTGACATAATGATTTTGAATGAGTGCTTTACATCTTATTCATTGATTTATTATTTATTATTCATTTATTTTGTATGACTGTAGCTAGTTTACATCAGTGATCAGTTGGAAGTCCCACTCTGGAAACATTTATCCTGTCAAACTATCTGCTGCATGGTCACCTCTAACGCCTTACTCTGCATTCTTCTTATTGATGAAAAAAGATAAACACAAGCACTATTTGTTGCCAGACCCAAGGGGTCGGCCTACATGAGGCTTTGTCGGTCGGTCGGTCGGTTGGTCTGTCCCTCTTTTCCTGTCCTGTCCCTCTTTTCCTCTGCACACACGTCATGCGAAGTCCGGCCATTCAGATTTCAACCACTAGGGGTCTGGCAGTACCAGGTCTCCTGGTTCCCTTGTTTATACTTCATTTTACAACTGTGTCATACAAAAATGGCCATTCTACAAGCTCACAACACGTCACAATACGAAGCTTGTAGATCTTCTATTTTTGCTAGTGTTTGCCCAGGTTGAAAGTGAGAAAGGCAGTGGTTCCAACTGCCATCAAACTGTGGCACAACTACCCCAGCCTGTTAGCCTGACACTCAGCCTGAATTTTCATTTCGTTTCACTCCATTATTCAGTCTGAAAGCCCTCTCAATGCAGCGGAGTTCTGAGATGGGGGCGTGGCCAAAATGGGACTCCACTATGAACCAACGCGATTGGTTCATACTGGATTGTCCCGATCCCGATTTGTCGTACAGATTCTCAACCGAGAAACACCCGCCTTCGAAAGCGTCACCAGACCCTGAATGCTAGGCAAAGGATTCAGGGGGTGGAGCCAGGCTACCAGCCTGTAGCAGAAGCCCACACGTCTAAAAGGTTGATCTTGACATTAACATCACCTTCCGGATTACAGTATAGCTGGTTGCCTGAAGCCCAATTGCCCGTGTTCCACCTGCCAGTATAGCGGGAATCTCCGGCTGGCCAGCCTCCGACAGGAGGCTGCTACCCTTGCCCTGGCGAAGAAAGCCCAGTAACATGACGGTACCGGCGCCTCCAAGCAGACTCAAGTCCCGGCATCCCTACAATGAGGCGGCACAAGAGATGCTCCATTCTATCCTGAAGGACCTGTCTATAAACGCATGGCTTGAAAGAAGGAAGTGGGAGTTGGTCGGGGGCCATCGCTACATCTGGGACCCGGGAGACGGCATCAACGGAGACGCTGGCAATGGCACCTGCTGAACCGCCTACACTGGGGTCGAACCACTTGTTGACCTCAAGACCTGAAGTGGGGCTTGGCAGACATGTGAGTGTGGCGAGCCTGAGCAGTCGGCCGAAACATGTAATTACCATCTGCCACCGATACAGACCATCTTCAGAAGCTGGCCTCTTCAAGGTAGGAACCTAAGGGCATGGCCACACGACACAGAGCTGGCCAACTGATGGCCAACACAAGAGAAGTGGCACAACTTTTACAATCCTCACAAGTCATTTGCCACTGACTGTATGCCCTTTGTTGACCAGGTCTGAACCCACTTTATTGTCCTGGACCAGGACCATAGTTGAGAAACATGGCTTAAAAGGCACTGCACTGGCAGGGTGTTGTTTTTCTTTAATACGTGTATTTTGACACAATGTGCAAAGGCAAACCTTCAATATTTACTCTTCAATGCCCTTGAAATAGCATGTAAACAGTGTTAAAGGAGAATTCCGGACAAATTAAGTGTTATCTTTCATGTCTCGTTACTCACCTAGCGACGTAAAAAGTGGCGTTCTTTTTTTCCATATATTCCCCTGTCGTCATTTTTTAAACACCCTCCGTTGTTATAATGGGAGCGAGTGGGTTAGTGAAGTTCGTCTATTATAACCGACGCAATGTTATTTTTTTCTCTACTACGATTCATTGTAGAGTCTCATGATAGTCAAACATGCGCTGAAAATTCCTGCAAGCCTGCCGTTAATGGCGAACGATTTAACACTGGATGCTTGTTTCTTTCCAGAACCTGGCAACTCGTGTAACCTTTTCCAGCTTGTCTAAATCAAAAAAGTTTTCTGAGGACAAAAATTGTTTTATACTTTAATGCAACTCCACTCTGAGTGCTGGACTTTAAACACCCGGCCACGGCACACAGTACTGGAACGTTGATTTTGACTCCTGGATATTACCTCAAAATGTCTAGCAACCGACACTGTGGACAAACTGTGCATTGTCTCTCTACACATTAATGAATTGCCATCTGGTTGTGTTTGGTTGATGCTCAGAGAGGGATTGTATCTCCTAACCTCCTCATCGGACAAGCTTTCTTCAAACTGTCCATGGATTGTTGCCAGCAGATTATGGAAATAAAAGACAATAAATCATGAGCTCCTTGAAATTCTGAACAATCACACACAATGTTCACATTAGTGTCTCTGCCGTGTTAGAAAATCTTGGAGGTGCAAGAACTGCTGAAATGAACTTTGACAAGGGAATGACGTCCTTTTGCCTCGCTGGACGTTGTTTCTCTAAGGCAGTGGTTCCCAACCTTTTCTGAAAATCTTAAATTTTTTTATGGTGTCCCATGTGACAACTTAAGTCACAAGTTAAGAGGTCAGGTGGGTGGTGCCGTTTGCATTTTCAGAGCATGTTTATTTTAATGATCTAGTTTTTCCAGGTTTTAAAGAAAAATACATAACGCCATTTAAAAAAATACTTTTATATATTAATGATATTATATTACCAGTATGATCACAGTGTTTTGTCAATTATTTGGGGTCCAACTTGCAATATCCTCATAACAGTTCCAGGGGGTCCCCAGCAAAAGTAGTTAATACACCATCATAATCATTTTAACCACTATCCATTTATATGTTGGCTATTCAAAAATAGCAGATCTACATGCTCGTACATCTGATATTTTTGGAAATCTTTGAAAAATATTGGAATTTGTTTACATAAATCTACTCTTCTGGGGGCAACTTTTCGGATGGTAGTCTGCAGCCAAATACATATCAATTTGTGGGTCCTTGACACGAAAAACTTTTGAGAATCACATACAAGGAGTATGCTGCGGCCTTCAGTGTTCCTCCCACTCAGGGTCATAGCACAAGCTATAGCTGTACATGCGTTACTTACTGCTGGAATTATGTCCCTGTTCGCAATCATCGCGGCTGGAGCTCGGTGTAGACCTTGAGTCTTTGTTCAACGTTCAACATGACATATTTCACACTCATTAAAACTCACCCACAACTATGCTGGCCGCTTTGTAGGCCTTGACTACTGACAGGCTTTCACATACTGTATCTGTTATGCCATGTACTTTGAGTCAAACAATCCCCCTTGTGCGCGCACGCGCGCACACACACACACACACACACACACACACACACACACACACACACACACACACACACACACACACACACACACACACACACACACACACACACACACACACACACACACACACACACACACACACACACACACACACACACACACACACACACACACACGCCTCTGTAGAACATTTGGAAATCTATACATTTGACTGTAAATGTGAACATTTTCCAGTGGGTGGGCATATGTATGCTGTTTTCACGAAGCAAAACAGAAAAAAAGTAAAAAAGAATCAGCTGAACGGAGCAGATCAGTCTGGATCCCAGGCCTAAAATAGCTGCTTTGAGAATTGAGAAACCGCCACGTTACTTTGCAGACTCTCTGCTTCATCTTTCTGTCCTTGAACAGAAATGTGGTCTTCATCGAGGCAGAACAAACACAAACACGCTATAGCAGAGTAAGCAGTGGTGGAAAGTAACTAAGTACATTTACTTAAGTACTGTACTTGAGTACAATTTTGAGGTATTTGTACTTTACTTGAGTGTTTCCAATTTCCAATACTTTTACTTTTACTCCACTACATCTCAGAGGCAAATATTAGTTATAGTTACTGTGCAGATATAAATAATTATATTATAAAACATACATTAACCACTTTAGCCTTATTTTATACCTAGGCTATTTGAAAATAGCCGAATCTACAAGCTCACAACGCGTCGCATCGCAACGCGTTGTGAGTTTCTAGATCTGTTATTTTCAAACATTTTAGTACTTTTACTTTTGGTACTTTAAGTACATTTTGATACCAATACTTTTGTACTTTTACTCAAGTGCATTTTGAATTCCGGACTTTTACTTCTAACAGAGTACTTCTACATTGCAGTATTGATACTTTTACTTAAGTAAAACATTTGAGTACTTTTTCCACCACTGGTTGTACGTGTAAACTTATATTATGTATATATTGATAGACTGTACATAATTAACTTGTATTTACAAACTCAGTGCTGATGCAAAATGTCAGAATCTATGTATATTTTTTATCCCTCACACCTCCTCCCTCTCCTGTCCTTTTCTTGCACTTTAATTATGCTTGAACTGTTCCTACTGTACCTGAACTGCTGTATTTAGAACTGTGAAGTAATGTGGCAGGTACTGAAACAGTGCTGTTGGTGAATATAATATACCAAGCCCATATGCATGTGTACATACGCTGATGTTCTCTTCTTTTTTTGTTGCTCTTTTTGCGCTCTCTCTCTTTCTTTTTTAGATATTTTCTTTAATGTTTTTATTATTATTATTATTATTATTATTATTATTATTATTATTATTATTATTATTATTACCTATGCTATCTTATCTTGTCTTATTTTATCCTATCTTATCTTATATTATCTTATCTTATTACAATTCACTGAAATAAACTCAAAACAAAGTGTACTTGTTCCACGATTCGCTAGGTCTGCAGGGCTAGAGAGATTTTTCTTTTCTCCCCTTTTCTCCCCCTTCTTTAAGCCAGGAGTTATATATTATCGGTGCAATTTAATATCTGAGAGGAGGGAGGGATCTGGATTTTCATAATCTTATGATAAGAAAAGGGATTATTGAATAAAGAAGGGATTAATTTGCGTGATCTGCCAATACGGTGGAACAATATTTCTCTGTGAAGCAAGTGATATGTTCCTCTGCATGTAGAAAACCCCAAGAAGTGTAACCCAATTACTTTCTCTGAGAAAATTAATTTGGCCACATGTTTTTCATGGCTGACAACCACCTGGTAATATTTATTTGCCTTCCAAGTTGCCTGTTTAAATGACCCACATTCATGACAGTTTATGCAATGCTGCGAGGCTGGTGGGGGCCTTTTCCCCTGGAAGTCACTAGCAGTCATTAGTTGTGATCTAATGAAATGCATGTGATACAGTAATTGCCTGAATGTGTGATTATTATGTACTGTCAAGCTAATTGAGAGTGGAAGAGGGGACTCGCCGTTGTGACCATGTGGTGGAAAAAGTACTCAAACATTTTACTTACAAAGTATCAATACTGCAATGTAGAAATACTCTGTTATAAGTAAAAGTCTGGAATTAGAAATTTACTTGAGTAAAAGTACAAGAGTACTGGTATTAAAATGTACTTAAGGTACCAAAAGTAAAAGTACTCATTATGCAGAATGTCCTGCTTCACAAGTTTTCAAATATATAAAATGTATAAAAATATTTTGAAAATAGCAGATCTACAAGGTCACAATGCGTCGCATCGCGACGGATTGTGACCTTGTAGATCGGCTATTTTCAAATGGCCGAAATATTATGTAGGGCTGAAGTGGTTAATTTTGTTTTGTAATAAGATTTTTTCTTATTACAAAAGTTTTGTAATAAGAATCAAAATCTACAAAGTAACTAGTAACTAAACCTGTCAAATAATTGTAATGGAGTAAAAGTACAATATTTGCCTCTGAGGTGTAGTGGAATAGAAGTAAAAGTACAGACATTTGGAAATACTCCAGTAAAGTAAAGAATACTCAAAATTGTACTTAAGGACAGTACTTGAGTAAATGTACTTGGTTACTTTACACTGGTTATGACCAAGTGGATCCAAGTGGCAGAATTTGAAACAGCTAGTTGAAGTGGAGATGACAGGTCTGAATGAAGGACTTCATTTCTCCTTCTCTGGCTGAGTGAACAACATGACCAGGTAAGAATAACAATGAATGGCTTGCCGCAGAAGTAGAGCAACCCAGTCACAAAATATTATTTTAGGTTAAAGATCCACCGTTGTACCATTTGCTATGTCCATTACTTTGTTTTTAGCGCCGCTATAGCAGCAGGGCTCTAAGGATATCTAAAAAAACCTCCCAGCTGGATTGACGGGGAATTTGCGCCACACTTAGGCCACATTTTCCACTTACACAAAGGATATCTCAAATATGATTGCTGTGAAATTGCTATGAAACTTGCTGAGCATATTCAGGCTAGGATCAGTATAGGATGACCCCTGATCATTTGAGTCGCCACATGGCTTTTCCTCCAGTGCGGTGGTTTTCAACCAGTGGTCCTTGGAGGAGCACCAAGGGGTCCCCAGCGAAATTCGTTAACATAGCGTCACAGTCGTTTTAACCACTTAGCTTTGGCTATTCAAAAATAGCAGGTATACAAGCTCATAGCGCAGCACCGAGTACCGCGCTATGAGCTTGTAGATCTGCTATTTTTTTGAAAAATCTTGAAAATGTGTGCATAGCTTTGAATATACATATTTTTGAACTCAAATCTTTGCTTCTGGAGGTCCTTGGCACAAAACATTTTCAGATGGGGGTCCGCGGCCAAATGTATCAATTTAGGAGTCCCTGGCATGAAAAAGGTTGAAAACCACTGCTCTAGTGTCAGTTGGGTGTCAGAACGCACAGCCTTTCTAGGGGCTGCTACCGGGGCTTAAAGGGGTAGTTCACCCCCAAAATAACTTTTTTTCTATTGATTACTGACCATCTGGAGCCTTGAATTCATAGATATTTTTTTGTTTTTGTCACATCCCTAAGCCAATAATTTGATTATAATAAATGTGTCCCCATTGATTCCGGTAGGAGACACAAATGCATTTGTGTCTCCTACCGGAATCAATGGGGCTAAATTTATTATAATCAAATAATAAAGGAAGGAATGCGACAAAAACAAATAAATATCCATGAATTCAAGGCTCCATGGGGTGAGTAATCAATAGAAAAAAAGTTATTTGGGGGGTGAACTACCCCTTTAAGTCTTGTTTATAGCCTACTGCAGCTCCATTAACTTTAAAGTATGTCCACTAACTGCACTAAAATGTAACGATCACCACACTCACACTCAACCCTGGTTTGTTATAGTTTGCTGACCGGGGTCCCCCAGGGCTCTAAGCTTGGTCCACTCCTTTTCCCCTCTACACTAAATCCCTTTGTCAAAAATAGCCTGCTTGTAGCTCAATGGCCGATCTACAGGCTCACAACACGTCGCAACAAACTGTGTCACAATGCAACTAGGGATGTTAACAATTAATATATCATCTATTAATTGCCGTTAAGAATTTACCCGATTAAATCTATCGATTTTCATTCGCTCGTTAATGTTACATACATCAAGGCTATTAAGTTTCTGCACTCATTTTCGGTTTCGGACAAGAATTCTGCTTTTGATCCTAAAAAACACTGCTTATCAATTAATCGATTAATCAGGATAAGGTTATCAACTATCAATTAATGAATTAATCGAGCATTTGCATCCCTAAATGCAACGCCTCACAACGCACACTTAGAACTGCAATTGTAAGCCTAATGCTCACCCAAGAATGGGGACACGAGGAGGGTTCATGTGGTTCCTGAATGCGACACCTCTCTTTGTCCTGAATATAAAAGGACTATCATTTGCCCCTATCAAGTCCCCGAAAACAAAGCTATTGAGAAGCAGTGATTGAATGCACAAAGCTATCAGGCAAGTGGTCCCTACCAACTATAAACCCTTATGTACGGCCGTGTTCATTTTCAAGCCCAGTTGTGCTCTTTATGAGGCTTATAATGGGGTCCTTATCTCTGTCTGCAGTAGGAAGAGAAGATTGGAAGTTGATTAGAAGTTGGAGCTTCCTCAGGCATGGATTATGGTAAATATACTGACATCTCTAGGGATCATAAAATACAGCCCTTCATCCTCTCCAAGCAGCTTCTTATGCTGCTGGACCCTCTCAGGCAGAGCTGATTTGCTTTGCCCGTGAGGGTCGCCTCGACGTGCAATTTGTTTACGACAATTCAGTAGCCTACTGTACACACACATACTGTATATCCATGACAAGACAGAGCTCCACTGCACGTTTGAAGGGTTCCTTTGTGGGCGGTGTCGTTTTCTCCCAAATAAGCACACATTTTTGTTATCGACAGAAATGTATCATTTTTTGCACATCAAGGATTACAGGATACAAAACAATTTCAATGGTCCTAACTAGTATCTTCTCATCCTCAGAAAAAATATAACACACGAAGATTCTTCTCTGGCTTCTCGTTTTCCGTTTTTCCCACGGCACTGGTCAGCAAGCCGGCATGGTCATACGATGACAAAATCATGGAAGAAGAAAAAAAGTACATAATGTCTGTACTGTGTGTGCGTGCGTGCGTACGTGCGTGTGTGCGTGCCTGTTAGTGTAGCAGTGGTTGTCAAACCTTTTAATTTAAAGGACCCCCATAACTCTGAGTGTACAAATGGAACCATGTGTATACTCTCAGAGTGTCACACCCGTAAGAGGCCCGTTGGAACCCCCTCAAGGAACAATGAGGGTTACCTGGACCACACTTTAAAGACTCACTGGTGTAGCAGAGTGTTTCCAGTGAGCAACATGCACAATATCAGCACCCTGACTCTGTTTGACCAGAATGGAACAGAGCCTTTCTTTGCTGTGCATGCATAGATACTATTCTGTCTGTTTTTATTTTTGCAGGTGTATATACTGTATTAGAAAACAAATTGGGCCCAAAGTCAAATCACACATACACATGAAGTAGCCTAGCTGCAAAATTGTCCTCATAGAAAAAAGCAACACAATGGTGTTACCGGTGATATTAATTAATGATATTAATTAACTCTGTTCCTCTTCATAGCAGAGCCTTTCCAGTAAGCCAACTATGCACAGCAGCACCCTGTGTACTGACTCTGCTTGACCTGAATGGAACACAAACTTAATTAGTATCATTGGTAACACCTGTGAAGGAAGTAACACTGCGACTATTTATGTCAATACTGTATGGCTGCTATTACAAAGGCCTATGGTCACAAGTGTATTTGCCCCCTGTGGCCACCAGGACCGCAAAGATAGGCAATAATGCTATCACATACAGTAACTGTAAGTGTAAGAATTACAATCAGTTCTATCACCATAACATCTGGTTCTAATTTCAGGCCTTTTAACTAATCTAATCATAATGCATGTGCCCAGAGGGTCTGTTTTCCTGGCCAGCCTGCTGGCTAGAACCACAGCGGTTCCAAACCATCACATTGAGGCTCCTTGGAGATCCACGGGGTCAACAGCAGGTTCCCAGCACTCGCTGTGATGGTGTTGAAGCAGCATATCCAAGCGTCTGGGGCCGGCCCCTTTGGGAGGTCCACGCCAAGGCTGTGACAGCCTTCCAGCTCTTCCAACACTTTCCCACCTTCGACAGGGAAGCATACGGTGAGTGTTTTCAGGGTGATGGCTGGTTGCCGAGTCGCAGCCGTGACTGTAACTGTGAGAAGAAACGAAATAATGATTGATGGGTGAAAAGAAGATTTTCAGAGAGACTTAGAGAAAAAAAAGCATGTATTTATAGCATAAATCATGTGGTTCTCAAAGTGGGGTCCGGGGACTCCCAGCGGTCCTTGACGTGATTCTAAGGGTCTCCCCAGCTAAATGAATGATACTGTACAGTACCACATGGACCCTACAGTTCAGGAACTCTGGGTGTGTACGAATGGAACCAAATGGACCCTTACGGGTCCATTTGGTTCCATTTGTACATCAGTTATTGGGGTCCGTGGTCTAATGCATGCCAAACTGGGGGTCTTTTAAAAAAAGGTTTGAGAACCACTGCCATTAACCAATTTGCTCTCATACAAGCACAGAGAGAAGGAAAGAAGCAGACCCATACTTAGGTTAATTTCTAGATAGAAAGTTAGATACACGGAGAGAGATCTGTCTACTTTACAACATGAGATCAATTTCAGAGCCTGCACTCCCAGTTGTTTGCTTATTATTCTTGGGGAGAATCTTCAGATTTGTCTCAGGTGCATTTCCCCCCCCTCATCATTTCATTATTTGCCCAGATTAACATAATATGAGATTATATCTGCATGGTCTAGATGCACCATACCAATTATCTACTGTAAATAGAATGCACGCTTTTGTTTACTCATGTTGTATTCACCTCATATCCTCATGCTTATGATTAAAGAATATACGCACCTGCCGGAAATCAGCTGGCGGATTCATGTTTTGGTGCACTGCATCAAACATGTGTCATCCTTAAACCATGTCTAGTAGGCCTACTTGTCAGCGTGGCTGTTGTACGTAAGTGCAGTGTGGTATGTGATCTTTACCCCGGAGAAGATGAAGACAGCAGATGTCAACCACATTTATCCTGACATCATCCCAAAGGGGGTATACTGTTATTGCTTTAAAACAGTGGTTCACATTTAAAGAAAAAGTGCGTGTGTATGCATTAGTACATGTTTGGACAGGCTTTAGAGGTGGATTTCCAGTGACTATTGGGAGAGGGTGTCCGAGACCGTCATAGATACGCAAATGTCAGACTCGATAAAATAAATCTTGGTCCAAGGTCCAACTCTTGGTCCAAGGCTAACTGTATGTGCCAGCGTGAGCTGTGATTGGTCTACTTTTGTGAGGAGATATACAGACCAACCCTGTCCTAGACAGACAGCCATGAAAACTAAACAAAGAAGTTAGTTGATTTCCCCATGGTCAACTGGAGTCTTAAGGCCTTTGCAGACAGGGTGCGATTTTTTGCACGGAAAAAACTGACAATATCATTTTTTTAAATGAACACATGGTTCTCTATGACCTCATGCATACCGGCTCCGAATTTGCCGTGCGGCAAGTGGCTGCGGCGATGCGTTTTCTTTTTTCTTTTCGCATGCGGTTAAAAAATGATTGACTAATCACACCCTGTCCGCAAAGGCCTTAAAGGTATCATGACATTCATTTTCACTTTTTTTATTTTCAATGTTTTATTTGGGGTTTTATGACCTCAATTACACCCAAAAAAACTGAACTTAAAACATTCAGTGGATTTTCTGTGGTCTGGGGTTTTCTGAATAATTAGGCTGAAAAGTAATCTGAGCTTGGCCCTTCGACAGTGAGGTCACTGTCGAATAATCCCGCCCACTCTCCTCCTCGCCCCTCCCCTCCCCTATACTTTCCTTTGGGGGGGGCGGAGCAGAGGCGATGATTGACAGGCAAAATCCCTCACCAGCGACACCCGCAGGCAAAGATTTCTTTTTTCATTGCAGTTGAAAAGGCTTTAGAAATGTGAGAGAAAAACACCTGCCATTGATCACTGGAATGGAATTTTCACTTAAAACTTTTTGTACACTTTTGAAGGACCAGGACAAAGACTTTGAATGTTGTGTAAAAGTGAATGTCATTAAACCTTTAAGTCTTGGCATTTTGCGTTATTGGTTTTGCAGAAGAGTTGCAAATGCCATGTCAAAATTTTTGCTTGGTAAATATGAAAGGATACCTGAATCAATTCGACTGATATCGCAGCTGACATCCGGAGGGTAACATTTTTAGATTATATGACACTCAGTCATACGGAAGCTATGATTCAGACACTGCCTGCTCCACCCTTTGATGCAACTGTGACACTTGCTTACAGCGGCGAAAGGCAGGGGGGTTGCAGGTGCCCACACGTCTCCAACCTAAAGCCATCATCAGAGCCAAGGCACATCACAAGTGACAAGAGTCAGAGCCTAAAATCTCAATATAGACAGTAATACATCTTTCATGAATTTACCATTTCTTATTTATAACAACTCTATCCACTTTTTTTTCTTCCTTTCTGGAGGATCTGTATAGCTTGATGAGACAGCCACTTCATGGCCGGCCCGTCACATTTGCGACTGCTCTGCTCAGGCGCACAAGAACGTGACCTTGGCGAGGGTCAGAGTTTAAAAAGTGAAAAGCCTGGCTGCTGATTAACCCATTAACACCTGAGGTTCCGATTCTACAAAATGTCTTCAAAATCCTAAGAGTTATTTTTTTCTAAACGTACGTTACTATGTCAGTAGTTCCCAAACATTTTCATGTCAAGGACCCCAAAATGTATATGTATTTGGCCAAGGACCCCCATCTCAAAATATTTTGTTCCAGGGACCCCCTGAAGCAAAGATTTGAGTTACAAATGTTTGCTTGAAAAAAATATATATTCAAAGATTTGCACAAATGTTCACGACTTCTCAAAAATAGCAGATCTACAAGCTCATAGCGCGGCACTCGGTGCCGCGCTATGAGCTTGTATATCTGCTATTTTTGAATAACCCAAGTGTAAAATAATGCTTTTTAGCTCAAATCAAAAATGTACACAGATGCTTCTCCCGGTCTCAATCGGTTAAATAGCAGTTAGCCATGCATGTAGAATACAGCGTAGTACACATTAGATATGTGACTGTCACTTAAACGATTCCCCGGTTGGCTCCAGCGTTGGGGATGTATGTGTCTGTGTGTGTGTGTGTGTGTGTGTGTGTGTGTGTGTGTGTGTGTGTGTCTGTGTGTGTGTGTGTGTGTGTGTGTGTGTGTGTGTTACCTTTCCTGATACCACTGACAGCGTATCACATCACAGCCAAACTATCTGTCAGTGGTTGTACAACCTTCTTAGTCCGACGGACACTGAATTTAATGGCGTCCACATCACTTTATATTGGGAACATTCTGATTCTATGCTCACCTCCTATTTTCTATTCCCTCGAACTTCCTTTGCATTTTTTTACCACTCCACTCACCCCAACCCCCTCCCCGCCCGCCTGCCCGCCCGCCTGCCCGCCCCTGCGTATCATTTGAAGTGATTCAGTGGGACACATGGGAATGTCTGTGAGAGGCAAACACCTCAGGGCCCAGCCTCAAGCAAAGAGACTGCGGGGGCCAAGGATCTCACAAATGTTGTTGGACACTCCCCCCCCAACCCTCACACACACACACACACACACACACACACACACACACACGGCAAGCGCATGCACACACTCTCTCTCGGACACACACATACATTCACGCGCGTTCACGCTCAAACACATCTACGCGTGACTGCCACTCTCCCCTGTGGCCCAGCCGCCACCACCACCACGCACACTTCCTCTTGCCTGAGCAAGCTTCCCCATCATCAGGTACTTGTAATATTGTAAAGCACTATTTTTAATCCATTTAGACCGGGAACGCAGCTGTGTGTCATTTTATCTAAAAGATGTATTTCTGGGCTATTCAAAAATAGCAGATACACAAGCTCATAGCGCGGCACCGATATATATATATATATATATATATATATATATATATATATATATATATATACATATTTTTAAAGCGAACATGTGTAACTCAAATCTTTGCTTCTGGGGATCTCTGGAACAACATATTTGAGTTTTTTTTTACATATTTAGATATTTTATATTTCTTTTATATATTTTTACATTTTTTTTTTCTTCACTATTAGGCTTTAGAATTTTTCTTTGGAATCGGACTCAGGTCTTAATGGGTTAAGCGATTGATGAGGGGCCGCACCTCAGAACTTTGTCCTCTCTCCGAACGTATTGACCCCTGTCTCATCCATCACGTTTCCCCCAGTTCCTTCTCATTCTCTCTTTGTCTCTCTGTCTTCCTCGGCGGTGACAACTTAAATCCACCCGTGCACCCTTGGCAGGGCGACTTTACTCTTATGCATAATTTACAGAGCCTCCGTATCATGAAAAAATGCACAAAATGAAGTGCCACTGTTGAAGAGATTATGCTCAGCGTTGTTTCCAGGATGCTTCTTATGCCTGGACTCGGACTTATCTGGTGTTTCATGCATAACATTATCTGGTGTTTCATAGCACACAAATGCGCCGCATTGTGAGCTTGTAGATCTGCTATTTTCACTATTATCGATATTTTCTGCACTTTGCACTTTTGAATGCAGCAATTACTCCAGTACTTTGACGGTACACATTTCACAGAGCAACTTTCCCTTGTAGCTGAGTAATATTTGACCAGGAGTATCTATACTTTGACTCAAGCACTGGGGTTGAGTACTTTGTCCAGTGTTAGGGTGGCCACCAGCAAGACCTCAGAAAGGAGGACACATTTGTGGGGCACGCTGTGCCCATAGCAAAAGGCACAGCCGGACAATTATGCGTCCGGCCAGAGGGTGCGCCGGACGGAGGACAGCTGGGTCAAAAACCGGACTGTCCGGCCCAAAACCGGACGAATGGCCACCCTATCCAGTGCTTTTTTTCATGCCATTGCCTGTGAAACGTGGCACGTTGTTTAGGTGTGTTTGTGGCCAGTAAGTAATGTGGCCAGTAAGTAAAACTACCAGAGCATGAAGACTTTGTTTGTTGCTTTAACATGCAACAAATAAGTGGTGTATTGAACCTGCACTGACTACTGACTTTGGCTCCTGCATGGACTCTGGCACTCTTCTGCATGCACTACATTGCCAAATGCCGATATTTGACAGACGCCCATTAAAGGATGCCCCCCCCCCGCCAACAAAAAAAAAGAGGAAAAAAAAGAAAAGAGAAAGAAATGACTTTTTTTCTATCAATTACTCACTCCGTGAAGCCGTGAATTCACATAGAGTTTTTTGTTTGACGGATTCCTTCATGTTGAATGAAGAATGCAATACTGAAGAGAGCACTTGATGAATTGAAGAGAATAGGGTTCCAGGATTAACAACAGAAAAAAAAACGATATCTAAAATCCATTTATAAACACACAGCTCTCAGAGTATAATCCAAGTGTATTTATCCAGTCTGAGTGTCCTCATTATTTCCCAAACACCGCCTCCCACCTTCCAGAGATAATACAATAATTCCTTTTTTGAGGCATTTGAGGTCGTTTTTTTGTTATTGCTTTGGAAATTGTTTGAACAAATGCAGTTCTTATACAGTATAATATCAAAATAGCGTCTATGCGAACACAATTGGCCCCGTGTTCGGGGGAGGGAAGCCGGGTGGGGAGGGTGATATTGGGCATTGCATGTACTCCTGCAGGCTGGGGCGGAACCTGTCAGCTGGGAGTGTTGGGCGGGAGGAGTAGGACGAAGGCTGTACGTCCTCCAGGTGGGGGCTCTTCACTGGCAGGTGAGTCAGTAGGGGATGCAAGAGCAGTGACAACACAGAAATGTGTGTGTGGAGGAATCAATTGGCACAACGAAAAAATAAGTGATTGGCTACTCTAAAATTTCTGAGAAAAGAAAAAAAAAGTATAAATACCACATACTGCCCAACAGTTTCTTAAAGGATCAACACCATGAATTTAAAAAAAATATTTGATATTTAATATCATATGGTGTATGTCCCTCAAATATAGATATAGATATACTCATCCCAAGTCAATTGTCTCTGGCTTATACAGCACTTTCAGCTGCAATACCAAAACGTCCTTTTGGGCAGGGGGGGGCTACTGAGCAATTCTGTCTGGCCATCATCAATGCAATGGCAAGGCAAGTGATGTCACTTGCATTGCCATTCTGAAATGGCCTGTTCAGACACGCCCATTCTGAAAATCTCTGAAATGAGAATGAATGACTGAATGTTTGGGGTACAAGAGACACTGGGGAGCCCAAAAAACCCCCCCCCCCCCAAAAAAAAAATGAAATTCATGGTGTGGCCCCTTTAAGATATCTTGTATGAACAGCAACACATACGACTCCTTTTCCCATCTTTGCATCAGGATCCTCAAGGTCTGCGTCTGAAGATAACTGTGCATAGGCTTCTCTGTACACAGTAGCTCACAAAGAATATATTTTACACTGCGTCGCTATCATTTCTGCAAAAAAAGCTTTTTACACCATATGGTGCATGGAGAGAATACCTTTATTTAGGTGATCTTGGAACAACCTCTCAGTTAAAAATGATAACATAACTAACTATACATAGAATAGGCATGCTGGGGTTCATGTGGTTAATGCTATTCATGATTAATGTAATGGTGCACTAATGTTTTCCTATTGCTGGATTGGATCATATGGATAATATTCATATTTTGTTTTCATGTTGAGTAGTGTTATTCCTCTGTCCTCACTTCTCAAATAACTACACATCCGGAAAAACAGCACTTTTTTGGCACTGCCCACCAGCTGCTCAAAGCCCCGGCGGGAGATATCAAAGGAACGGACGGAAATGGCCGGAAGTGCTGCATGGGCTTGCGACTAGCTGGCTCAACTTGTCGCGCATGTCTGCCCGTTCCTATACTGATACCAGGATACTGACACCAGGATACTGACCAGGATACTGACCAGACACCAGGATACTGACCAGGAAACTGACTCCAGGATACTGAGGCTACATACCAGGATACTGACTCCAGGATACTGAGGATACTGACACAAGGATACTGACCTTTACGTGTTATCACAGTGAAAGCATATATTTCATGTACTTCTCTTTTTTTTAACATAACGTCCAAATAAATCAAATCAAATTAGACACAGACAGACAGGGGCAAAGAAAACATAATCTCCGCCTCCTGGCCAGCCAGCCTGGTGGAGATAATTAACCAGCATGAGCAATATTAAGTCGGTGAGAGGTTCTACATGTCGGTTTCAATCCATTTTCGGTTAGTTGCCCAGGAGGATCTTTACTCTTACCTGCACTGCTCCTGTGTTTCATTCTTACTGATGTTGCTGCTATGATACCCGAATTTCCATCCGGGGATCAATACATTTTTACAGTTGACATTTTGACTGAGTAATTCTTATACCTTTTCTTTTTATTAACAGGTATAATGTTTTCACATTTGGAACATTACACTGAATAACAACAGATTAAGAAGCCGTACCAATACTT
>NC_137623.1:37058435-37443435 GCF_963280865.1 Gymnoscopelus braueri
TAGTAATATCATAATTTATATCTGAATAGCTAGTAACTAAAGTTTTCAAATAATTGTAGTTGAGTAAAAGTACAATATTTGCCTTTGAGACGTAGTGGAGTAGAAGTAAAAAGTATTGGAAACTGGAAATACTCAAGTAAAGTACAAGTACCTCAAAAGTGTACTTAAGTACAGTACTCAAGTAAATGTACTTATTTTCCACCACTGAAGATGGCGGTGGCGGCCTACCATCTCAACAACATGGGAAGCGAAAAAGGAGATTGTTGTCAACATGCGCCTATGCGTATGCCTGGATAGGACACTGTCTTTCAATCAACACCCAGAAGACGTGAGAGCCAAGGTGACATCAAGGGTCTCTCTTATCCGACGCAGGTACCAGCTGGGGAGCTTCGGCCAAGACGCTACGAATTTCCATAACATTGCAACACTGGAAGCAGTCCTGCACTGGGTTAGTTTATTGATGTTGCACTTTGCACTCTGCTCACTGACAATTCTCAGGTCCCTCACATGACTGTTAAACACTTTTTGGCGGCTGTGGCTTAGTGGGTAGAGAGGTCGTCTGGTAATCAGAAGGTCACCGGTTCACCTCCGCGACCCCGTCATTCCCAGTATACGTGTCGGAAGTGTCGAAGACACTTAACCCCTAACAGCTCCCCAGAGCACTCATCATGACCATCTGAGCAGCTATCAGCTGCACGGGTGAAGCTCAAACTGAATTTCCCTCACAGGATTAATAAAGGCCTACCTTTAATCCCTTACGTCTACCTTTCACCATACGATGAATAGTGAAATTAACCGATCTACTATTTGTGTCTATTTAACTGAACAGGATTTGAAATGTCTACAGCTCCATGACTAACCAAACTTACGTTGGCTGTTGAACCGAGCTAATTTCCTGACTTATACAATGAAATTAAATATTGTTTTGTTATGAACAAATGACTGCATATTAATGATGATACATTTTGCTGGGTTTCTGGTGGCTCCACAATATTCAATTTGTTGGCTACAGTATACACTTAAAAAAACAATACAAATTAATCCATCCCAGTACACAGGGGATGAGAGGATAGCAGGGACAGGAACATTTTAATTTGGAGATGGCTGCTGCATTTTTCTTTTTATATGCCTTTGGAGCCTTCCACAGAGAAAGCCTAATAAAAAGCCTAAGCCTCTATTCAACGAGGCGAAATTCCTTTGGTTTACAGGAATTGCAGGTAAAAGCCTTATTACAGTATCTGACATTCAAGATGATTACATTTCGTCGCACAGACCAGATGTGCAGCCTGCGCTCACGTTATTTAAAGAAACCTGGCGCGAAAAGCAGAGGTCCGTCAAGGCCACAGTTCAATCCCTGTATGTATTTGTGGCTTTGCCCCGCCCCCCTCCCGTCCCCACAGACTCTGAGGTTGTAACAACTTGATTAATGCCGCGTGAGCATCTCCAACAAATCATTTGGACAGGTGGCTTTAACGCCAAATCCCCCTGACTCGGTTCTACAAGCAGTCATAAGCGGGCCCCATCCCTCAGTGTATATTTACCCACAATTCATTTTTTGTGTGATGCAACTGCTTAACAAATGCTCTGTCCCCACCTGAACCTTGCTATTAATGGGTCAAAAAATAAAATCCAGGGCTGTGTAAAGCGCAGGTGGGTTGAGGTCACGGCGCAGCACGGGGTCTGGAGTCTCTTAGCCTCCTCTCCGCGCCTTTGATCACCAACTTTCCCGCTAATCCGTTTGAAAGTGTTAAGTCAAAGATGGGCCCAAGCGTCCGCCTCTCTCTCCCTTCTCAGGGAAATAAGGTTTAATTACCTCCACTCCACACAGAAAGATTTACGTCATGTGCTTTGAAACTTGCCTGAAAGATTGCGAAAGTGAACGTTTCGGGGGTCTGGTCGGAGAAGAGGGGCTTAAATCTGCCGTGCGTGCTCCTGAAACAAGGCGTGAGACACCGGTATTGATGTGACAGCTGCGCTGGCACCCCACAGGGGGGCACTGGGAAATGCCACGGTTTGTAGACTTTATTGCTCAATAAACAGCGGAGGATCCAGTGCGAGGTAAAGTTGGGTTGTGGAGTTGCAAGCGGCTCCCTAGCAGCGGTGGACGGTAACGATGCTACTCGAGTACTGTCCTTGAGTACATCTCTATATGAGTATCCACACTTTATTTGAGTGTTTGTATTTTTGGATACTCAGGACTTTCACTCCACTACATTTTCCTGGATAGTAGTACACTGTGAATTAACACTTAGCTCTATTTCCAATAGTGAAAGTAGCAGATCTACAAGCTCGCAACGCATTGCGATGCGACTTGCTGTGAGCTTGTAGATGTGCTATTTTCACAATTACTGATATTTTATTTATTTGGAAAAAGTCTACATTAACACAGCAATGCATTTATATATTGTCATTTGTGCTTTCGGATTTTCTTAAAGCATGTACTTTTGAATACTATACGTTATAGGCCTACGTATAGTATATCAAATGCTCCAGTATTTTAACTGGAGTACAACATCTGACAGAGCAACTTTCACTTGTATTTGAGTAATACAAGGAGTATCATTCTGTACTTTGACTCAAGTACTGTGGTTAAGTACTTTGTCCGCCCCTGCTCCCTAGTAACGGTCATGTTGTGTTTTTTTGTGCCTTTTTAAACTGTGTGTGTGTGTGTGCGTGTGCGTGCGCATGCGTGTGCGTGTGTGTGTGTTCCTCTCAGTCATATTCCATTATTAATGATTAAAGTGGCTTTCTATCACCCCAGCATCTGGACACATCAGACCAGTGGATTAGCGGCGGCGAGGAGATTTTTTTACTCCGCCAAGTTTAATCCACACACATGCACACACACACGCACGCACGCACGCGCGCACGCACGCACGCACGCACGCACGCACGCACGCACGCACGCACGCACGCACGCACGCACGCACGCACGCACGCACGCACACACACACACACACACACACACACACACACACACACACACACACACACACACACACACACACACACACACACACACACACACACACACACACACACACACACACACACACACACACACACACACACACACACTCATGGGGGAATTGTTGGGTGTCTGTAAAGTAGTCAAGGACCCCTTCAAGTTGTGTTAAAAGTATTCAAAATTCTTCACACCTTTTCAATACTTTTTCTAAATGTTGTTAAGTGGTCAGGTGGGCTGGCCTCGTGTATTTTCAGAGCATGTTTATTTGTATTCTGGCTTGGATCAAGTTCCTTGAGTCCTTAAGTTCCTATTTATCAGAATCACAATGAAAACTCGTTTTTTTTTAGGTTGTAAACTAAAGAGACTCTTAGTGTTTTACCAATTAGCTGGGGGCCCACTTGGAATATCCTCACGGGCCACCAGTGGGCCCTGGCCCACAGGTTGAGTATCACTGGAGTAGAGAACCTCCAGAGAACCATTCAGGGCTGAACAGGTTCTTTGTAAGACTGCAGTGCTATACAGCACCTCAACCATCCTAAAGAACCACTGAAGAACCTATTTTGTCTGACAAAATATAAGTATAAAGTATAATAATAATAATAAATAATTCAAAAATAAGTGCAAAATAGAACATTCCATGTTCTGCCCGACATTGATGATATACAGTAGAATTGATTATTCTATTACTACATTGGCAATGTTGGGCAAAGCTACTTTAAAATGAAGCTTGCTAAGCAACCAATCACTGCTCATAAAAATGCACCGAGCTTCACTAAAAGCTCTCTTTCAAAATAGCTATAGCCACACCACAGGTTACCAATAAAATATCTCACTACATTGAAGCTACTTTGTACTTAATGTGGCTGAGGACATTATGACAAGTAAATGATGCTTCATACTGCATTTGTGCATTTGTTGTGATGGAATAATTCCCGTGCCAATCCTTTATTTCACAACATTTTCTTTATAATGCACAGGCATTCATTTTGACATTGAGAAAATAGGACGTAGGTATTCAGCGAATAAGTGTCTGTGAGAAGAGGAGTGGAGACAGGCTGGGTATGTTGAAAGTGTTTCAATGTTTGTATGGATGAAAGCTTTTTGGTTTATTATGATGAAGGCCTTTGCGGTGTGTTTCGGAAGATGCAATAATAGAAAAATATTTCTTTATTGCATCTTATGTTTATCTTATTGTAAGAACCATCAGTCAAGAGTTCAATAGCTGATGGTTCAAGGAGTTGACTCTGAATCATCAGAGACTTAAGAGCCTCATTCAGCCGAGGACTCGACATTGAGTGATTGAATGAGATTTTTTTTTCTTATGTGTGATGGACAAACTCCAATCTCATCTGCTGTGCTATTTTATTTAGTTGTGCCACCGAGAATGTAGTGTTTTGTCATGGTACCCAGCTACATGATGAAAGAAATTCACCATGTAGGTAATTGTAAATTACATTTTAGCAGACGCTCTTAATCCAGAGTGACATACAGTAAGCAAAGTAAACACGAGGTACAACATTATGAAAGGTAGTATCCTCGATCTCCAGGCTTTTATTTTTTAGTTTTGCTCAAAAATAAAAGCCTGGACCAGCGAGTCGGTGTTTTCCGGGCATAGGAAGTGTTTCATTTCCCCCAACCAACCAGAGTGCAGTGGGCGTCGCTCCAAATGTTGTGTTGACGGGGCGGTGGGCTGACGGACAGATCGGTGAACCAATGGGATCACGCGCATTCTCTCTCCGGAGATGTTAAACCCTCCCCTCTATGCCAGATATCAGACACGCTAGGGCAGTCTGTGAAGGTAGTGAAGCTACTGTATACCCTCAAGCTCCTGGGAAATGTAGTTAAAGGACGACTTCACCGCTTTTCAACCATATAATTTTCTTCATATAATTGGTCCTCACTAATACTCATGATAAAATGGTACAATTTTTTTCTACTTGGTCTGTGTCTCATAGGAGGGCTGTGGACAGTCCAGAAACCCGTCTACCAGTGACATCATCGTTAGGCATTCCAACAAGATTTAATTTTTTTTTTTTGATTTTTATTAACACGAGAACAATGGCTTCTTTTATTGCATTGCAACTTTCCAGGAATAGAAAGCCTGCAGTTTCTATTAGCTTGGATTCCCCATTGATGATGTCACTGGTAGACTCTGAACTGTCCACAGCCCTCCTCTGAGACACAGACAGAGTAGATTATTGTTTTACCATTTTATCTTGAGTATTAGAGAGGACCAATTATATGAAGATAGGTTGAAAAGCGGTGAAGTCGTCCTTTAAAGGGGTAGTTCACTTTAAAACACTGCTGGGGCCATTTTAACGTCTGGCTTATACCCCAGACAGTTTTTAAGTTGCTTGATTCAATATTTAGATATTTGATATTCATTTTATCAGACATGCCCCCCTCCTAAACCCATGCATGCAAATGCAAACTGTGCTTTTGAAAACCTAAGTATTTTAAAAAGCAAGTACTCCAGTAACTCAAAGTTCAAATTTGACTGAGCAACTTTACGCTGCATGTGAGTAATATTTGATTTGAGTAATATTTGACCGGAGTGTCTAAACTTTGACTCAAGCACTGGGGTTGATTCCACCTACTGTACTTGCACTAATGGTTTAATATCCCAAGAGTGAAAGACATCAACATCTATCATCAGAGCATTCACCCAGCTCACGAGCAATGGACTTTAATGGGAGCCACCACAAATTGCGAGGTCTGAACAAGCAAGCTGTAATGACATTCTTGAATGCAGGCGCAGGTTTCAACGGTGTTTATTAAAGTCCAACAAAGGTACAAGTGCAAGGCACAGTTCAGAGAAACTAGAAACAAAGGCAAACACGGACGGGACCGTGTGGAGCTGCTAGTCTAGTCTAGAGTCAAACAATACTGCCTGCTGGCAGAGTGGACGAGGGGGGTATATATAGGAGTGCACTAAGGAGGAACAGGTGTGTAAAGTTAATAGGCTGGAGATGAGGACCTCTGGAATGAGGGCGTGGGCGTGGTCGTGACACAAGCAGGGCGCTGGCTTTTGATACCGGCATAACAACACAGTCACAGAGATCTTGTGGCGGTTGTTATGATACAGTATGTGCCAGTGATAATAAGTCGGCTGGAGGCGCAATCCAGTTTTGAGGCACGCCGTTATGATTAACATTAGCATTAAGAGGATTTGTGTGTGTGTGTGTGTGTGTGTGTGTGTGTGTGTGTGTGTGTGTGTGTGTGTGTGTGTGTGTGTGTGTGTGTGTGTGTGTGTGTGTGTGTGTGTGTGTGTGTGTGTGTGTGTGTGTGTGTGTGTGTGTTTGTGGCGTCCTTGCCAGTGGTGTTCTACAGTCTTTGGTGAATGGGAATCATGGGATGTTCTGTTTTTTTTCCCCTGCCTGCCTGTGGGCTGCCTGCCCTGCATCTCACCAGTTCCCAGCAATAGACTGTACTAACAAACTCAAACTGTACTTGACGTTCCAGAGCCAATCAAATGAAGCTACTGTATGAGAAACTGACCCCGGAACAGGAAATGTTTATGCCACCTTCTGGAAAAGGGAACTACAGTTATGCAGAGCCTATTCGAATCAATGTTGCCCTATTAACTTTTGTCATACAATGAATAGCGAAAACAGCTGATCTTCACACTCGCTCACAACCCCACAGTTAAATCAAATCACATGTGTGGATTATCACACCTCTCCGCTTCTTGAAAGTGGCTCTGTTTCTGAAGTATTCTATTCTAACCTCGCAGAGCACTCGATTGCATTCTCAATCATCAACCTCTCTTGTACCTTTGGGTGTAGAGAGCCCATGTGTGATGTTACAAAATGTAGTCCATATTTTAATAATGGCCACACTGACAAGTCTCATTCAGACAACTCATGTACATTGTATTACAGATTGAGGATTGCTGTTAAAAAAAAAGGACATATTGTTTGCAAATAGTTACAAATTACTTTGTAGATACTATGTCTGTTCGAAAAAATAGCAGATCTACAAGCTCACAACAATCTTTGCACTCTGCTCATGTGAAAAACAGAAATCCCAAGAATGAAAGAAAATCATTTAATGCAGTGTTTTTATTTTGTGGGGGGAATGTATATAGTTTGATATGATAAACTATACCACCAGGGGCTGTTGGAGCATACACGCACATAAACTGCTGTGCTTATCTTCGCAACATGTCGTCCGGTAATTGGTACAACGTACAATCTGACAGATACAATTTGAATGTTCTTTTCCTCGGGGGTAAAAGACAACACCGGGATGGGATGGAAATGTCTCGATGCCGCTAGTGGAAGCATAATCAGGGAGACAGACACGTTGCTGTTGCTACACAGCCAAAACCCTTCAGTGTTCATTTAAAATGGATCCAAATGGACCCGTCTCAGATTTAACCCATGAAGACCGGGAACGCATCCGCGTCATTTTAGATTTTTAGCTGTAACCATTATTTTATATTTTGGGCTATTCAAAAATAGCAGGTCTACAAGCTCACAGCGCGGCACCGAGTGCCGCGCTACGAGCTTGTAGATCTGCTATTTATTTTGTTTTAATCGTGAACATTTTGTGCAAATCTTTGAATATATGTTTTTTAAAGTGAACATTTGTAACTCAAATCTTTGCCTCTGGGGGGATTCTACAAATGTCTTCTAAACAGTTTTTTTGGGGGAAAAAAACGTATGTTGTCTCAAACTTTTTTCATGTCAAGGACCCCCAAGATGCGGACCCCCATCTCAAAATATATTGTTCCAGGGACCCCCCCAGAAGCTAAAGATTTGAGTTACAAATGTTCGCTTTAAAAAAAATATATACATATATATATACCGGTCTAAATGGGTTAAGTCAACACCGAAGGGATGGTTGAAAAGCCTCATCAGACTGCCTCATTAGGTCTACTGGGGAATCATGACGACGTATACAGTATCTAAATAATTAGGTTCACGCTCTTCTTTAGTGTCTCAACGGCATATCTGTATCTGTATGTGACAGCAAGTGAAATCTGGTGCTATATGAAACTCAGGAGTGGGCTAGTTAGGTTTGGCTGCAGGACTATATAGAATGGCTATATATGACACCGCCTAACAAAAGTAAACCAGGTTTGTATTGAGTTTTGGAAGGAGAAAGTCACAGTGTGGTTGATGATACATTTGAAAGAGAACCTCTATAGCAACATGGCTTATGACAGAAAACATTCTGCTGGATAAACAATATGGTATGTTTACCTGCTGCATTGCTTTACGTTGCGGTGGGAAAAAAGTCCAATGAAAATTCGCAAACTTTTTGGGGTTTGTTTTTGCATTCACTGCAGCCGAAAGGTAGGGTAAAGTATTTAACTAAGTGAACCACCTTACAATCTGTAATGTACTGGTATTCAATACCATGGATGAACGCACGCACACGCACGCGCACCAGAGATGCGTGGATGGCCTCTCACGTCATCCGAATCCGCATGTACAAATTAATTATCCGCCCGTTATCCAACCGCAATAATTATATTAGCCAATTTAAATATCCGCACCAACCGTTTTTCCCGTATGTCATTTTCTGGTATTCCCCGTTAGTTGTGCGATGCGATCACAAAATGCATTGATTTAGCCTATGGAATGTCGGTGCGTCTTTTTTCTTTTTTTTAAAACCGGTGCTGCGCTGAACATGAGCGCACATGCTCTGCTGCGTTGAACATATACTGTGCGGCATCCAACATACAGGCATCCAACATACATGCGGCATCCAACATACAGAGCGCACTGCTCTGCTGCCAGCGCAGCACCGGTTTGAAAAAAAGAAAAAAGACGCACCGACATTCCATAGGCTAAATCAATGCATTTTGAGATCGCATCGCACAGAGGCTGCTCTACACACTCACACAGACACAAGCACGCAGAGATTTAGCTATTTTTTGGATAGATATATTAGATGTCATTAATTTATTTACCGCAATATTTCACCCGTGGTTTATCCGATATTAATTAATAATTATATTTGATTGACCCGAATCCACCCAAACTGCGGTTAACTGCGGCAACCGCGGCTAAAACCGCGATCCGCGCATCTCTAACGCGCACGCACACGCACACGCACACACATGCACACACATGCACACACACACACATCCTCGCTAATGTTAATCATAATGGCGGGCCGCAAAACTGGATGGCGCCTCTTCAACACTCAGACTCTCCAGCTGACTTGTTATCACTGGCACAAATGTATTGATTGGCTGACATATATATATTGACAGAAATGCGCATGCACATGCACATATAGTGTATTTGTACATATTTGTCAAAAGGATGACCCCCTCCCCCAAAAAAGAAAAGAAAAACTTGAGAGCATTCCATTTGTGGTACACTAGCAGAGACATACATAACACTAATAAATACATTCATGCAATTTCCAACATACTAGACAACTAAAATAGCAAACAAACAACACAGGTACTGTAAATGAAACCTGCTACCACTCAACTAGATGGTTGGTTATAATTAGTTTAAGATGCTATTCAGCCATAGCCTGGGATCCAGCCTGCTTCACTACGTTCGGCAGATTTTTCTTTCTCACTTCGTTTCTCAGTCTGGAAAGCCTCCTATCTCCAAGGGAGGCGGGACATGCCATACGGATGAAAACAAGCTGTGGCTTCTGATTGGTCTGTGGTGCGGGCGGGACAAAAACACCAGTGTGATCGTTGTGATTCGTGATTTGTTTGAACAACATCCAATCAGCAACGATGTTGCCTACGTAACATATGTAGTTCCAGTGTAGTTCTGCAAAATGAGTCAAATAGGAGCCTTTCCAGACTGAGAAACGAGGTTTCCGAGGCTAATTCAGCCAGCTCTTTGCAAAGGACATGAAATTAGCGATAGAGCTAGACTTCTGTGCATAACTGTTTCCTTTTCCAGAAGGTGGCATAAACATTTCCTGTTCCAGAAGCTCCAATTAGCTTCAATAGATTGACTCAGCACAAGAGGGCACAGAGGGCATTTTTGAAGTGCTTGTGGGGGCAACAGGGCCGTAGCAGACGGGGGGGACGGGGGGGACTCGTCCCCCGCGGGCCGCGGAGCGGCCTCGCGTGGGCCGCGAACCGGTATTTGGGCTGCGAGGCCACGGGGAAAAAGAGGAGGAAAAAAAAGCCTCAAATGAGGCTGCCGCTGCCTGGAAGGGAGGGCTGCTGGCTGCTGCTGTGAGCTTCTGTGAGCTGCTGTGAGTTGCTTGAAGGTGGAAGAGCGGCACAATCACATTTATTAAGAGTTATAAAAAGAAATAACCGCAAATAACCACCCAAAACTTGGAAATATCCGCACCCCCATCCTCGCATGCGCGCGCGAGGATGGGGGTGCGCACGCGCGCTGCGCGCGCGCACGCGACTTCGTGGGCCGGTACAAATATGTCCCCCCCAGCTGGGAATAGCTTCCGACGGCTCTGGGGGGCAAACTTTTTAACCCCTCAGCACCCCCTCCCGCCGCGCCGTGCCGTATCCCGCCTGCGTCTTTGGACATGGAGTCCTGCGCTCAGTGCAGTGGGTATTCCGAGCCAATATAATATAGGCCTACTACGCTCTGACTCTCTGAGCCACTTGAGGCTAACATGAGATGTGAGTTCTGGGGTAGAGTTTAAAGGTTTAATGACATTCACTTTTACACAACATTCAAAGTCTTTGTCCTGGTCCTTCAAAAGTGTACAAAAAGTTTTAAGTGAAAATTCCATTCCAGTGATCAATGGCAGGTGTTTTTCTCTCACATTTCTAAAGCCTTTTCAACTGCAATGAAAAAAGAAATCTTTGCCTGCGGGTGTCGCTGGTGAGGGATTTTGCCTGTCAATCATCGCCTCTGCTCCGCCCCCCCCAAAGGAAAGGATAGGGGAGGGGAGGGGCGAGGAGGAGAGTGGGCGGGATTAATCGACAGTGACCTCACTGTCGAAGGGCCAAGCTCAGATTACTTTTCAGCCTAATTATTCCGAAAACCCCAGACCACAGAAAATCCACTGAATGTTCTAAGTTCAGGTTTTTTGGGTGTAATTGAGGTCATAAAACCCCAAATAAAACATTGAAAATAAAAAAAGTGAAAATGAATGTCATGATACCTTTAAGGATCAACTTCTAATTTGTTTTTGCAAGGTCTGTGGCTTCCCTTTAACCCTTTAAGACTGGGAACGCATCTGTGTCATTTTAGATGTCTTTGGCTATTTAAGAATAGCAGATATACAAGCTCATAGCGCGGCACCGAGCTTTCCCCACAATAACAGAAAACAGAACTTACACTATAGAGCCCAGGGGGCGAGGACGTTGATTCAATGGACACTTCTCCTTTCTGGATGTTGTCAAGTTCCTTTTCAGTTTCACTGAGGTGGAGCAAATTTTGTTGATTGAACTGAGCCAAGCGCCAGTGGTTGGGTATCTGAGGTGGATGGTGTTGTGCTGTGCAGCTGATAGTTCTTGCCGGGAAGGCCGGAGTCGATAGGTGGTGTTTCGATGCGGGTCATTCCATGCGTGGCCTCCGCTCGTGGGTGACATTTAGCATCGTGGAAGATTATGAGATTCTCCTCAGGAGGAATTCTTGGGGAGAATGGTTGTTGAGTTTCGATTCTCAAGAGGTATCTTGTTGGTGTGTCACCTGGAGGGGAAGTGTCTGTCGGATCTGAGCCTGTCGATGGATCTGCGCGCGTGCACGGCCGCACGCATGTGCATGTGCATGTGCATGTGCGTATCTGTGCGCACGTGTCTCTTTTCTGACTCCTTTTGACGTGACAGGTAGTAGGCGCATCGCATGAGATTGCCTCACAACAAAACAGTGACCGGCACACCTGTCTGGCGACATGAGAGATGTAATAGTCACGCTTGCAAAATAGGAATTCATTATAGTTTCTTGCCGTGCGGGTCCCCAGAGGGTTCTCTTTGTCCCGGGCCCGCACCGCATTTCATTTCAACCTCTTGTCAGAACACGCGCGCCACTGTTTTATCATTCTCTCATCATTCGCAACGGGGACCACTTTGGGCTCTCATCTCCGCCCGCGTTATGTTTCCCAATGCACAATTAGAGCTGTGAGATGGAGCGATGCAATATTCCTCAGATTCCTCTCAAGCAGTGGTGGAAAGTAACTAAGTACATTTACTTAAGCACTGCACTTAAGTCCAATTTTGAGGTATTTGTACTTTACTTGAGTATTTCCAATGTCCAATGCTTTTACTTCTACTCCACTACTTCTACTCTACTACTGTACATCTCTGAGGCAAATATAGTACTTTTACTCCACTGCAATTATTTGAAAACTTTAGTTACTAGTTACTTTTCAGATATAAATTATTATATTATAAAACGTACATTAAAGGAGTAGTTCACCCAAACAATTACTTATTTTCTATCAATTAAACACCCCATGAAGCATTGAATTCATGGATATTCTTTAGTTTTTGTCGTATTCCTACGACAATAATTTGATGATAATAATAAAGACCCTGATGTAGCCGGTAGGAGACACAAGAGTCTCCGTTGTGTCTCCTACCGGATACATTAGGGTCTTTATTATTATCATCAAATTATTGGCTTAGGAATACGACAAAAACTGAAAAATATCCATGAATTGAAGTCTCTATGGGGTGGGTAATCGATAGAAAAAAAGTCATTTTGGGGATGAACTATCCCTTTAACCACTTTAGCCCTACTTCATACATAGGCTATTTGAAAATAGCAGATCTTCGCGTTGTGAGCTTGTAGATCTGCTATTTTCAAATATTATAGTACTTTTACTTTTGGTACTTTAAGTACATTTTGATACCAATACTTTTGTACTTTTACTCGAGTGAATTTAGAATTCTGGACTTTTACTTGTAACAGAGTATTTCTATATTGCAGTATTGGTACTTTTACTTAAGTAAGTACTTGAGTACTTTTTCCACCACTGCTCTCAAGGACTTTATCATCTGTCCCCCTCTCCCCAACCTATTCCCCTCAAGTGCTGGTGGCTTGCATGTAGCCTCGTCTGCATAATTCACAGCAATATAACTCCCCAACAATAGCATTGTGACTTGGTAATTGCGGCTGCATAACAGGGCCCTGCTTACTCAAGGGTTTTAATGCTCGCTCGCACACTCACACGCACGCACACACACACGCACACACACACGCACACACACACGCGCACGCACGCACATGCACGTGCACACAAAGCCACATGCATAGCAACACTTCTCAGGTGCATTTTCTTATTAGGTTCATATAGTTGACACAATGACTCCTACTGTTACAATGCCTTTGCACACACACACACACACACACACACACACACACACACACACACACACACACACACACACACACACACACACACAGGGACAGAGAAAAATACTGAGGAAAAAAAAACGGGATAAAAGAGAAATGCTGCTTATATTTTACTGAAAAAGACTGAAATATGGAAAGGGCAGCGCAATAAGATTCATGCCACGAAATGTGGAACTTGACCAAAGTCAAAGGTCCAGTATTTCTCGCTAGTTAATTCCAGCTGTAGATTCCTGCAGCTTGAATGTGATGCCTTCCACCCGAGCTCAGGGTCAAACTCTTTCACCCAGTTACGCATCCTGTGAAATCTGCCGGCGTTATTAATGAGACAGGGCTTGGGCCGAGGGCCCCCCGCTGAGACTATAGCAACCTGGCAGAGGTTGGCCCCAGGGAGCCTTTCTCTGGGCGCTGCTGTTTCCTGTTTACCTGTGTGAAAGGATTCACCAAAAAAAAAGTCAGTGGAGCGCTCACAGTTTGTTCGCTGCTTCTAGTTAAAGGTTTCATGACGTTCAGTTTTACCACACATTAAAAGTCTTTGTCATGGTCCTTCAAACGTGTATAGAAAGTTTTAACAAAAAAATTCCACTCCATTGATCCATGGCAGGTGTTTTTCTCTCACATTTCTAAAGCCTTTTCAACTGCAATGAAAAAAGAAATCTTTACCTGCGGGTGTCGCTGGTGAGGGACTTTGCCTGTCAATCATCGCCTCTGCTCCGCCCCCCCCCCCCCCCCCCCCCCAAAAGAAAGGATAGGGGAGGGGAGGGGCGAGGAGGAGAGTGGGCGGGATTAATCGGCTATGACCTCACTGCCGAAGGGCCAAGCTCAGATTACTTTTCAGCCTAATTATTCAGAAAACCCCAGACCACAGAAAATCCACTGAATGTTCAAAGTTCAGATTTTTGGGGTGTAATTGAGGTCATAAAACCCCCCAAAAAACATTAAAAAATTAAAAAAAAGTGAAAATGAATGTCATAGAACCTTTAAGAAAAGAAATAGAGAAATAATCCTGACGCTGCCCGAGTGGGATTGGAGTTAACACTTTCAACCTGGTGTCTCTATTTTATTATTATTATTTTTTTGGCTAATAAACTGTCTGCCATCTTATGTAGTTGTCTGAACATATGGTGTTGATTTTTAAATGCTCAAAGGCTCCGTTGCACCTGACAATGTAACGTGGTCTAACGCAGTGCTGAAATGCTTGTCATAAAGACAAGACGTTAAAATCCCAAATCTGATTTGACCCATTCAATTCTAATTCAGGTACAGCACTATAAGCTTTAAAGGAGAATATAACTCAGGTCCAGACAGAAATTAATTCCAATGAATTTGCAATTGATTTCAGTGTGTGGACCTGAGTTATATTCTCCTTAAAAGTTAGTCCGTGCTACAACAGCTACTGTGCTGGACATGTAAAGAACAGAACAGACCTAAAATGGCAGTAATGTAATGTCAAAATAATAATTGATATTATTTCAAAGTAATACTGTGTGATTCAAATACCTTTGTGTATGTTGAAATTTGTATTGGCTAGGATGGAAAACATGAGATGTATTTTGTATAGATACTTTCAGATCTTAGATCTTTTTAAATACATAAAATATATAATGTTATTATGTCATTGTCTCTGCCAGGCCGAAAGGCATGGCGAGAGAGTATGTTTTTCCCCCTGTCTGTCTGTCCGTCCGTCCGTCCGTCCGTCCGTGTGTCAGTGTGTCCGTCCGTCTGTGACCAGCTAATCTCCAGCACCGTTGGCTTGATCGCAACGAAACTGTGCACACACGCTCCCTGGATGCCAATTCAGAACCTCTACCCCCCTGGGCCTTTTATAGCACCACCAGGAGGCCGATTTGGGCAAAACATATTTTTTGACCTCCTACAGATTTTGTCCAAAAATCACGCAAATCGGTACACAGTATCTCTATTAGTCATTAAACGAAACGGGTCTTTCAGATGTTTCATATTCCATCCTGATTGGCTAAAAATGTCTTCCAAAGTTTACAGGAGTGCTCTGTTTTGAACAAAATTCCTCATCATGAACACAGCATGCAATTTCCGTGACATTTTGCACGCACATTCCCATTAGGCCGAGGAAGAAATACCAGCCTCATGGTGGCGCTATAACAGGCCGATTCGTGTTTTTACCTGTAACTGCACCGATCTGTGTAAAACTTTGTATGCACACTCCCTAGAGGTCAAGGAAAAACCTTTGCCCTACATTTTTCACATCTGCCTTTTATAGCACCACCAGGAGGCCAACTTAAGTAAAACACATTATTTTATACTACTCTTTCCAATTTTATCCAAATTTCACGCAAATCGGTACACATGATCTCTATAGTCATGTGATCAAGACGGATTTGTTTGATTTTTCATATTTCATCCTGATTGGCTAAGATTGACATCTAAAGTTTGCATTATTGGCTTGTTTTGAACAAAATTCCGCAAATCATGAACGCACCGTCCGATTGCGGTCAAACTTTGCACACACATTCACACTATGTTGAGGAACAAATGCCACCCTTTTAACATTGGCCTGTTATAGCGCCACCAGCAGGTCTAATTTAGCAAAACAAATGTTTTTAACAAAATGTCTCAAATCATGAATGCAGTCAGTGTCCGATTGTCGTGCAAGGCCTAAGAAGAAATGGCACCCTTTTCACATTGGCCTATTATAGCGCCACCAGGAGGCCACAATAGCCTACCTGACCTGGCGGAGACCTGTGCTTAGAGGAGCACTTTTTCTAGTTGTATTCTCAAATTGACACATTTTAAAAATGTACACAGTGTTCTGCTGTGGAGTAAATAAATAAAAAACAAAGACAATCTTGGCCTCTGGTTGGGTTACCCACCCTCAGAACAAATTCAACCATAAATGAGAGTAGGGCGGGTCTTGAGACAGACTTCACATCCCCTGGCCTCAACTAGTGAATGAAGCCTCATGGAAATGTCCTCATGCACTAAAGATAGTTTACTTTTGTGATAACTACAAAATGATGTATTATTTAGAGAGGTTAAACATTGAATGGGGTTGACCACAAATACAGCCTATAAAATATAACATAACAGGCAAACAAATTCTAGTTTAAATTTCAAGTTTAAAACTTTAAACACAATGGTGAAAATCCTGATTGCTCCACTTGGTCGGAGGCGCGGCGAAGGTTGTGTGTCTGTCTGTGTGTCTGTGTTCATGCTCTCATTGGCTCGTGCCCCCATGTGACTCACATGCGTGCACTGCCTGTAAGCAGCCACCCGAGTGCGCCAGAGTGCAGGAATTTAGACAATGCTCTGATTACAATGCACAACAGCCTGCAAAACACACACACACACACACACACACACACACACACACACACACACACACACACACACACACACACACACACACACACACACACACACACACACACACACAATGTCAATGTTCTCTCCCAATCACAGTGAAATAACACGGATTACAAGTCCGTAAATACACAATATTTTCGAGCTGCGTTCGCTTCCAGCGTTCGCGCGTCTTACTTGTCTATAAGATCTATAAGAGATGGTCTATTTTCAGAATTTGTCAAACGATAAAGTATATACGGCTTAAGTATAGTTAAAATAATCTTGTTCTCTCACTTGGTCCTATGCTCTCTCTCTCTCTCTCTCTCTCTCTCTCTCTCTCTCTCTCTCTCTCTCTCTCTCTCTCTCTCTCTCTCTCTCCCGCTTCCCCTGTGTTTGAGCGAGCCTCTACTTCTCTGTGTATCACTTGAATAAGCGATGTTATAGTGAGCTTGGCAGTGTGCGTGTCATTAAACAGAGGAGTGATGATGGTGGATTAATCGAGCCACATGAGAGAACTATACAAGTGTATTGTATTCACTTGACAAAAAAATTGAGGATTTTGGTTAAGCATAGAGAGCAAGTCTGTGTTTTTCCTCCCTTGATAGGGCTTTGTAATTGAGTTTCAAGATGAGTTTGTGTAGTGTGTAGTGTGTGTGTGTGTGTGTGTGTGTGTGTGTGTGTGTGTGTGTGTGTGTGTGTGTGTGTGTGTGTGTGTGTGTGTGTGTGTGTGTGTGTGTGTGTGTGTGTGTGTGTGTGTGTGCGTGCGTGCAGTATTAGCTTTTTGCTTTTTTTTATAGAACTAATTAATCCCGCTGGGGAAATTCAGTTTAATCAGGACCAAATGACCTCCCCATGTGTGTGTGTGTGTGTGTGTGTGTGTGTGTGTGTGTGTGTGTGTGTGTGTGTGTGTGTGTGTGTGTGTGTGTGTGTGTGTGTGTGTGTGTGTGTGTGTGTGTGTGTGTGTGTGTGTTCAGGTGTGGACATAATGTGTGCGTTGTGAGTGTTGTAGATCTGCTATTTTGGGGTCAGAAATTGGGGTCATGTTTTTGTGTTCTCCTCCTCTAATTAGGCCAGAAAGTGCTGGCGAACTCTTTGAGATGAATAGATGTAGGAGGTGGGCACCTGCTGACCACCATGCAATCAGTCCATTCTGCCACCTGGTTGGGGGTTTGATTGTTGATTGAGAGAGAAATGAGAGACCTTGCACTCAAGCACTCAAGCACTCAACTCAAACCGAAATGCCAAAACATTTATTTATGTTTTCTCCCCATACCCAAAGCCATTTCGGTTCAAAATTGTGTCTTAAATTGCTGCCTTTTTCCCACCAAATAAACTGAATAAGTGTGTCTGTGTGCGTGTGTGCGTGTGTGTGTGTGTGTGTGTGCGTGTGTGTGTGTGTGTGTGTGCGTGTGTGCGTGTGTGTGTGTGTGTGTGTGTGTGTGTGTGTGTGGCAGTTTGGGCAGTTTTCAAGAAGTGCTTTATAGAGGAAATTAAGATGCCACAGATTCAACCTGGACAAGTGCTCCGTTGTACTGGGGGAAGGTGAGCCGTCTTTGCATAGTTTAATCAGCTTAGCATTCTTCTCCCCCCCGGCAAATCTATCACTATCCTCGGGAACGCTTATCGCTTTCCCCCCATCTATTGAATGCTAATGGGATATTTAAATGTAAAGACCTTTGTCTTAAGAATGGGTGGAGGCGCCGCCGGCGGGGAGGAGGTTGGCGGTAAAGCGGTCATGTCACTTTGGGGATTCGTGGACGGACGGGCATAACTGTCCTCACACCCTGCTGTTCAAAGCCTATCACCTGACTACTGTATGTGTTACCATATCATAGCGTGCATGTCTTTATGGGTCTGCATCAAAATGTATGGCTTAATTCATTTGTTATGTGTCCGGGTCAAATCTAAACCAGTGTGCCGGCTATGAGACTAATACTGGTGATTAGTGTGTGAATGGTTATCGAGATGAAGAACAGAATTACCTGCATGTTACTGTATTTTTTTGTTGAATTTCTGACCCCAAATGCATGGTTGGCAGATGTGAACACGAGTCAATAACCATGCACTCATCTGTAAGAAGTTTGTTTTTGGGACGTCTCTCTCTCTCTCTCTCTCTCTCTCTCTCTCTCTGATTCTTTTCATCACTTCAATCAGCGATGGAAATTCTCCAATTAGGGATTCATTAAAGTAGTCAGCTCAGCTGTCATATCTAGACTCTGACACTCCCAACACCACCACCGCACCGCACCCCACCCCTGAGCTAAAGTAGCTCTATGCGCTGATTAGCGTAGCTCAATGAGCTGCGAGAACAGTTGTGCACCACTGCACCTCCTTATGAGTGCATTACGAATTAGACAACAGTTTCACATCAGCCACGTTAACGTTACGTTACTTACATCTAGCATAGTTTTCAATTTCAGAGACTGGTACTGTATACGCAGTGGTGGAAAGTAACTAAGTACATTTACTTAAGTACTGTACTTAAGTACAATTTTGAGGTATTCGTACTTTACTTGAGTATTTCCAATTTCCAATACTTTTACTTCTACTCCACTACATCTCAGAGGCAAATATTGTACTTTTACTCCACTACAATTATTTGAAAACTTAGTTACTTTTCAGATATAAATCATGATATAATGAAACATACATTAACCACTTTAGCCCTATTTTATACATAGGCTATTTGAAAATAGCCGATCTACAAGCTCACGTGAGCTTGTAGATCTGCTATTTTCAAATATTTAGCACTTTTACTTTCGGTACTTTAAGTACATTTTGATGCCAATACTTTTGTACTTTTACTCAAGTACATTTTTAATTCTGGACTTTTACTTTTACAGAGTATTTTTATATTGCAGTATTGGTACTTTTACTTAAGTAAAGAATTTGAGTACTTTTTCCACCACTGGGTATTACATGGAGGTTACAGCTGTGTTATGCAAGTTGTATTGTTATGCTGCGTTCACACTGGCAGAAACAAAAGATAAGATCTACACATCATTGTAGCTTTGTAGCTGAAGTTGAAGTCAACTAAATCTTTTTGTAACTTTGTAGCTGTTATAGCTTTTGTAGCAGCTACAAACGTATCTTTGTATCGTCATGTAGCTGACTTCCATTGAAAAAAAATGGTAGCTAGTACCTTTGTAGCTGCACATGCTGTGTATATATATACTGCATAAACAACTTTTACAAGACAACAAATTCTAAGCACATCATACAATACCGTTGTTGGGTTACGGTCAAATTATACATTATACAAATGATACTACGCGGATGTGTCAGCGTAGCAAATGCCATGTCCACGTAGCTGCGCCATCCGAGGGGACATCTGCACGCATCTCATTCATTCATAATGTTATGAACCCAAACACTTCATGCGTGAATAAGTACAGTACAGTACAGTGACTGCACACACGCTAGAAAAGAAAAATAGATGCTCTGTTTGGGGAGAGGTCGAAAGTTGATCCCTCCCTAGCTGTATTATATTATGTGACTTGAAATTTAAGGTGACAGGTTTGTTAAAAGGAATTACAAGCAGAACAGAATAAATACCTGGGAGAAAAAAAAACCGTATTAAAGCATATAAGCATCTGAGGTCTTCAGAAAGTCTGTCTGTCTGTCTTACTGTCTGTCTGCAAAATAACTTGATAATGGATCGCTCGGTTTTCATGAAACTTGGCAACAATGACTAGTAGCCTTTCCTGAAGAGGTCATTAACATTTGGGTCAAAAAGGGTCAAAAGTCAAGGTCACAATCAGGTGTAGGCCTACAGTAGTTGTGGGGAGGGATTGGACCTCCAGGTGCGATTTGAAACTATTCCCCCCCCCTTTTTTTTTCATAAACAGAAAACAGTGATTATGAAGTTCACATACATAAATTATGGTATTGTTTCTGCACATCAGATTTCTCATCTGCATTGGATTTC
The DNA here is from genome assembly GCF_963280865.1 of Gymnoscopelus braueri. Taxonomy (NCBI): domain Eukaryota; kingdom Metazoa; phylum Chordata; class Actinopteri; order Myctophiformes; family Myctophidae; genus Gymnoscopelus; species Gymnoscopelus braueri. The sequence goes on from NC_137623.1 coordinate 37,078,909, forward strand.
AACAGGATTAATAGTAGGCTACTACTAAACTATTGAATATAATGCCCTTTTTACATAATGTGCCCTTCATTGACCTGTAACCTTCAAAAAGCCTTTCACTTTTGGATCAATGCAGGATCACCGATTGATTTAAGATTCATCATACATGTTGTAATTGTTGCTCTAGTGCGTGATGAAAATGTTATCAAAAGCAAAACTTGTAACCAAAAAGTTACAAAGAATGCTAATATTAACCCTTTAAGACCTGGAACGCATCGGTGTCATTTTTTTATTTGAGCTAAAAAGCATTATTTTACACTTTGGCTATTCAAAAATTGCAGATCTACAAGCTCAGCTACGAGCTTGTAGATCTGCTTTTTTTCCCCCCCGCAAAAACGAAATATTCTTCGAAGTTTTTTTTATATTCAAAATCTTTGAATATATGTATTTTTAAAGCGAACATTTGTAACTCAAATCTTTGCTCCTGGGGGTCCCTGGAACAAAATATTTTGAGATGGGGGTCCGTGGCCAACTAAATATAATTGTGGGGGTCCTTAACTCTTTGACTGCCAGAGTATTTTCATAAAGTACTCCCCCAGTGCCAGCAATTTTCGTGTTTTTTTATTTTTATATTTTGAATTTTTCTCATGAAAATAATTTAAGGACACATAATTTAAAGACCCAGCACAAATCCGCCACTAGAGAGCAGCACATGACAGCTTGATCATGTCGTTGGTTCTCTCTCACCCTTCTTGATAGATTAGACAAGGAAAAACATGAAAACGGATGTGACGTCGTCCCAGATTGTTTTGATCGGCGAAAATTACGATGTGATACACGACGGCGATGACTGATCGTCACCCAGACCATAGATTATAGAAGAGAACCTGTCCGTTTGTCCGTTATACCGTGTGAAAACCCGTTTATTTACCTATTTTGGACGAAAATGACTGGGGAAAAAAATCAAAAACCGGAAACGGAATCCAGGCCATGAAACCGGATGCAGATGTCCGTGAAGTAAGTGGAACTCGAGAATAACATTGAATATTAAGCAGCATAGCGCAATCAGAGATTAAACAATGAACGCGCGTCAAGCGCGTCGAACGCGTCGACGGCCAACTGGACAAAGTAGCACTTGACACGTTATCGCGTCGTCCGCAGTCAAAGAGTTAAAGGTTTTATGACATTCATTTTAACTTTTTTTATTTTTTATGTTTTTTGGGGGGTTTTATGACCTTAATTACATGGCCCTTTGGCAGTGAAGTCACAGGCCATTAATCCCACCCACTCTCCTCCTCGCCCCTCCCCTCCCCTATCCTTTCCTTTGGGGGGGGGGGGGCGGAGCAGAGGCGATGATTGACAGGCAAAATCCCTCAACAGCGACACCCGCAGGCAAAGATTTCTTTTTTCATTGCAGTTGAAAAGGTTTTAGAAATGTGACAGAAAAACACCTGCCATGGATCACTGGAGTGGAATTTTTAGTTAAAACTTTTTATACACGTTTGAAGGACCATGACAAAGACTTTTAATGTGTGGTAAAACTGAACGTCATGAAACCTTTAACATGAAAAAGTTTGAGAACCACTGACAGCAACATAGGTTTAAAAAAAATATATATAGGATTTAGAAGACATTTTGTAGAATCAGGTCTTAATGGGGTTAATCTTGGTAAAGATATTTTTCTCAGAGTGCAAAAGGAATTAATTGTCTACACTTAACCACTTTCAACCTGGCGTCCCTTTTTTGTCATGTCTTCATTATACAGTATGTGAAAATGGCCCCAAAAATGACATTTGGAGGAAAGCTGCAAGCAAGTTCCTGTGTGGCTGAAGAGTAGGGGTGAGTGACCGCGCCTTTTGCTACTGCCGCTCATAGGCTTTGGAACAGCCGGCCCTTCCATATTAGAAGTGCTAATTCTATCGAGACTTTTAAATCCCTTTTCAAAACACGCTTTTATTCATTAGCTTTTAATCACACTTTTATCAAGTTTGTCTTGATCTGATTGTTGTATGTGACGTGTGACTTTGTTGTTGTTGCACTTGCATACTTTGTTGTTGATGTTTTTGTTTCACCTTGTGTAGCACTTTGGTCAATTTTGATTGTTGTAAATGTGCTTAAAAAAAGTAAGTTTGATTTGATTTGGCCCTTTATGATGTGGCAGTACAGACCCTGCATTCTTGGACTGCGAAATCAACCACATACAGTACCTTTATGAAACCCCTTTCAAATGAGAGCCTGATAAGTACAGTAAAGTGGCGTCCAACCCAGATGCAAATGCTTACCATCGGCTGAGGAAATCACAAATTGGGCAGTAATGGTCCCATCGAGCAGCGGGCCAAAAGACGGCTGTGCAAATTACCACTGAACCTCAGCAAAAAGCGGACCAATCACACCATTTCGTTTGGAGTGGTCTTTCTCTCTTCATTTATGTGGTGAAATTGAGACGAAATGATTTTATTAAGATACTACAGTAGGCATGTGTCATGTAATGGAAATAGGGTTCAATTTGATGGGGGAATGGGGGGGGAATCATGCGCCACCTATTGATATCCCACCTCTGGCGATTCATTGTGATGGCTGGTGGGGATATGTTTTATCCCCGATTCTGGACAGACTGAATTAAATACATGCATTTCCTTTTGGGAAATGTAGACTGTCTGACATGTTTGATTATGTTGGATAATATCACAATTTAACAATTTTATTTAACAATAAAAAAAATGTCTGTTGTCCACATTAACCTTGGCATCTCAATGATTGATTTATTTATTTAATAGTGAAAATAGCAGATCTACAAGCCTACGAGTCCCAATGCTTGAATGCTTCTGTTGCTTGAGCTTTTATGTCTGGCATTTTTGCTATATGCCGTACAAAGGATTTTACAAGTGCTGCAGTTAAGAAAATGTCACCCTTCTCTGTTTTTTGTTTAGTTTTTCCATCACAAATTGAAGCCCTGTGAAAGCTCCTCGGAAGTCTCCTCTATTCTGAGAACAACACATCTGGGGAACTTTATCCCCCGGAATAGATCGCTCCAGTCAGCAGCTAGATAATTGGTTTTCATACGGCAAATTTACTTTTACTCTCCCTGGTTAATGAAATCAAACCAAAACATTCTTCCTCACAATCAGAGGGGCAGCGGACCAAAATGTCAGTGGCCTCTGGATTCCATCATTCAATTTGAGCAAACACCCGGGAGACGACTTGGGTTTGTATGGCATGAATTGATTGACAGAGTTCCATTACACAGGCTTATCGGACCCCATGTCTGCAATTATCCGGGCTCTGCATCGCGCAGGGATTTGATTTGTGCCGGGTTCGCAGTCACAAAGATGTACGCTGAAATGGGGGCTGGCCGTGTGCTAACCCCTTCTATAAAGCTCATTAGCACATTGTCCCGTATGCTAATGCAGCAAGTAGCATGCAGGCTCCATCTAATGTCTTTGCTCCATGCATTTTTAGTGTAGTTTGAAGTACTTTTATGCCAAATGTTTTTCTATTTTGGCCTAATGTTCATATTTTTTTTTGTATTAATGCTCATCCATTTTTGCCTAATGTTTGCCTATTATGACATGACCAGAATAGAGATGCTATTAGTTTATGAGACAGAAGTTGAGGGTTTCTGACTAAACTTAACTTAAAGTAATACTAGGTAACGTTTTCAACAAAACTAAAGTTAAATTGTATATATTTTGTGAGTGGCAAAAGTTTCACAACACCCACTCCATGAATTTCACCCCCGGAAGCCTTTTATTTATATATTTTGTATTGAACGCTGTCGGGGGGGACTTTCCCGGGAAAATGACGTCATCTGGCCAGAAAACGGAACTACCGCAACGGTTTCCTGTTTGGCCAGGAACTACCGCGCTAATAACAAAAAGGAACCTCACGCTGATTTTAAGAGAATGTAGGATTGGAAGATCGAAAAAGAACAGAAAAAGAAAGCACAGCTCATGGTAACTAATGCTCCACTGGCTAAGAGAAACGATCCGCAGATAGTATAAAACAATTAAAAGATCGCTTTTTGAAACGCTTCCGGCTTCCGGTGAAAACAAATGGAATTCTGGGTAATCGAGGACTACGGAAATTGTATGCAGTGACGGTAGTGACCAGCAGAGGTTGCTAAAAATCGTTATTTGTGAATCTGCATTGTACAACTTTAACTAATTGTTACTCGAATCAACTTAACTCATCTTACAGTAACATATCCCTTCTGAGGGGTTACATGATGTTACACGTTGCATGTAAACCCAGCTAGAAACATTGAATTCTGGCCCGTAATAATTGATGACAGTAACATGCGGGAGGTACCTTTTCTTACCCACTTAAAGGGATAGTTACTTTTTTTCTATCGATTAGTCACCGCATGGAAACTATTTTCTTGTTTTTGTCACATTCCTAAGCCAATCATTTGATGATGACCGGCGGACCGGTAGGCAGTGGTTCCGGTAGGAGACACAAAGGAGACTCTTTGTGTCTCCTACCGGAACCGCTGCCGGTCAAATTATTGGCTTAGAAATGCGACAGAAACAAAAAAATACCCATGAATTCAAGTCTCCATGGGGTGACTAATCGATAGAAAAAAAGTCATTGTGGGGGTGAACTATCCCTTTAAGCCCTATATACTTTGTTGTACATCAAATAGGCGTAAATAGCAGATAAATAAGCTTTCAACATGGTGTGAGTGTAGAGCTAATTTTGCAAAACAAAACACGATTGCACTGGCGAGTCAGTATGATCACGAAAAGGATACAATTTGGGCCGGAGAGCATTTGTTTTTGTTTGCCGTTAGAATTAGTGCTAGGATAGCTCACCTAAACAAGTCTAACCAGGAGCTAATGCCCCCCCCCCCCCTTATTAAAATGTTGCCTGTAATGACATGCACAAAATAGGTTCACCAGGTTGAAAGAAGTTCAAAGGATACCACCAGGAGTTTGAGTTTCCGCTGTTTCCTCTTTGAGTCTAGGCATGTACTGTAGGTCTTCCAATCCCACAGCCAAACCATCCGGGCAGAAAGAAAAAAAGAGACGTCTCAAGACACTTTTTCCCCCCCTCTTTCCTGCCCGCCAGGCAGTTGAAGTTTTCAGCCACATGTCCTGCAGTCAGCACAATTAGGCTCTGAGGCTGGTGGCGGCTTGATAGGTCTGGGGAATAAATGCCTGCGATCGCAGATGCAACCAGTTCTTGAAGGACAAGCCACGTCTCAGAAATCAATCAAAGGGAGGAAGGGGAGGCGGTGATGGGGGAGGGGAGGGGTCTGATGTGATTGGGTCATCAGAGACAGGTGGGGCAGCGCTGGGCCCCATGCACTGCAGCCGCTGTAAGCGGTGGAAGGGAAAATACTAAATGAACATACACGTGTGAGACGATCAAGCGTATACTGCCAACGACCATGCAATCTCGATGCACGCTATTCATCCTTAGTCTGAAATACACATTGTGGCGCAGCATGAAGCCATGCAAAGTACAACCAATTACACACGCAAACACACACGCACACACACACACAGCCATGTGCAATGTGCAGCTGTAGTCGCATCATCGCATGTCATGCATTCATTCATAAAGTAAGAAATGCAAGATCATGTAGCACGCATGAATACACCCACACCCACAGAAGTAAAACAAATCACGCACACGCTGGTCTGTGTACTTGCACATGCAATCAAAACGTGCCAGGGGAACAGGATGTGTGATACCATATATATATACCAATATGCACGCACACGCACACACACATACACACACACACACACACACAGATCATCTCTGGAGGCCTCTACACAGAAAGGAGCGTAGTGAATATAAAATGCAGATTTTTTTTGTCTTGCTACATAAAAATGCAGCCGGCACAGACAAAGTATATTTCCATAATGACTGTGGCTTGGCGTGCATATGGGGTGTTAGCTCTTCCTGGGCAGGCGCTGCATGTGAAATGAGCTGCGCTCCGGCTGCCTGTTTGAAAAACTCTCAGGGGTGCTTGTGTCCGCCACTTGCTTCCCGTCCAGACATTAAACGGACCGGCTTTGAACCAGACAGGTGGGCAACTTGATTCAACATTCATGATGGCAGCAAGAGTGCATGTGTGATTGTGAGCAGATGAGGGCTAGACCCCCCACCGATGCCTTATGACCAATGTCGATTACCCATGTTGGAGAGTCCTAGACCAGTGGTTCTTCTCAACCTTTTCAGGATCAAACTTCCTCTTTGGCCTCCCTCTTCTCCTCTTGCCGGGCAGCTCCATCTTCAGCATCCTTTTTCCAATAATCTGCACCACATCCCTCCTCTGCACATGTCCATACCACCTCAACCTCGCCTCTCTTGTCTTATCCCCAAACCTTCTAACCTGGGCTGATCCTCCAATGTAGTCATTTCTGATCCTGTCCTGCCTTGTCATTCCTAAAGAGAATCATAGCACCCTCAATAGGCTCTATGCACAGCAGCCACATTGGAAAGAAATTGGGCCTCTTCTTACTTCCTTCACAGGTGTTACCAATGATACCAACTAGAAAAAGTGCTCCTCGGAGCACAGGTCTCCGCCAGGTCAGGTACGTTATTGTGGCCTCCTGGTGGCGCTATAATAGGCTAATGTGAAAAGGGTGCCATTTCTTCGTAGGGCTTTCACGGCAATCGGACACTGCACTGATTTGAGGCATTTTGTTCCAAAAATGTGTTATAATAATAATAATAATAATAATAAACTTTATTTGTATAGCACCTTTCATGACATGAAATGCAGCTCAAAGTGCTTTACAGAGCAAGGATACAATTACAGTTAGAACCAATTTAACAATAAAGCAAACAAAAATAAAATAAAATAAAATAAAAGCAGTAAAATGCAGTAAAATGCAGTGGCCCTCGCCACTACACAACTACAACACAAATGGATATAACTTAAATGTAGTGACCACTGTCCTCTACAACACAGCTAAAGAAATATCCACACTTCACACAATTGCCAATATTACATGTGTACCTTGTGTACCTTAGTAATATATCTTCACACAATTGTCAATATTACACCTTAGTAATATATTTTCACTTAGTAATATTACACCTTAGTAATATATTTTCACCATGTTTACCACGTGTGGACTAGCCCAGGGGATCTGCTAACTTATCACATCCAAACCACACACCGTACACCCCTGAGAATGATATCGGGGTTATACAAGATATATAGAATAAACATAGACAAAAGGATCTGCCCTGGAGGGTCCACAACGTGTCAACGTGCCCCAGAGGATAATTCACTAAATCCTCCGGATGGAGTTATCAGACTAAAAATAAAATAAAAGCAGTAAAATGCAGTAAAATGCAGTGGCCCTCGCCACAACACAACTACAACACACACAATTGCCAATATTACATGTGTACCTTGTGTACCTTAGTAATATATCTTCACACAATTGTCAATATTACACCTTAGTAATATATTTTCACGCATTTGGGCGCAGAATGATATTAGGCTTCCTCTGGAGGGATCTACATTTTTGCACCATGCACCATTTGCCGCATTTGCAGTGCTAGCAGCAGCATTCATAATACCAGCTCGAATGCTAAAAATTTTGTTTTCAAAAAAGGATGCGAACTCATCACACTTAGCTTTAGAAGCAGGGAGCGACTCCTTGTAAGCCTGGGGGGGGTTTAAGAGATGTTCAATGGTAGAGAATAAGACTCTGGCATTTTGCTTGTTGTCATTGATAATGCGTGAGAAATATGCCTGCCTTGCCAAGCGCAGTGCTTTGTTATAGGCCACTGTTGACTTCTTAAAGATCTCTAGGTGGACAGTGAGTTTGTTTTTTCTCCAAATTCGCTCAGCTTTACGACATTCTTTCTTGAGTGAGCGCATGTGCTCATCAATCCAAGGTGTTACTCTAGAGTTAAGTTTCTTTTTAGTTTTCATAGGAGCCACTATGTCGAGAGCTGACTCTAATTTGAGATTAAGATGTTGAACCATATCATTCACTGAGGGAGCATCAAGTAGGGGGGGCACCTGCACACACGCCAGATGACGAGGAAACTCGTTTGCTGCAGATGAGATAAAAAAACGTTTTTTTATAGTATATTTAGTGTGGTTGCCCGAATGGGCAACCAGACTATTGTTTTACAGAAACTTTATTCTTTCTTTATTTATTTATAGATAAACAATATTTCTAACCGTATCACAGCCCACAGTTTATTTTTCCCAATTTAGTGTCATATGTCAAAATGACCGGCTTCACCGGGAATCGTGTGCTTGTATTTTGCTAGGAGATTGGTTGCATAGTTTTATTGATATTGATTTATTAGTGCATTAAATTTCCCCATCCACTTTAATGAAAAAGTGAAAAAACTCAAATTCAAGTATTTTTTTCTCTGAAACTGTAAGAGCTAGAGTTACCAGATTTGGTGGGGAGGTTCATGATTTAGTCCGAAATTATTTAAAAAACACATTACACCAGTCGGCCTCATGGTGGCGCTATAACAGCCCACTTTACGTTTTTGGCCTATAACTTTTGAACCGTAGGTCCTAGAATAAAAATCTCTTTCCCCCTAGATTCCTTGGGTCATGACGCAACTCCCCATATAGGCCACGCCCATTTGCGTCAGGATAGATTTTCCGCCATTTTGAATTTTCTTCAAAACACACTTTTAGCTCCTCCTCCCACAGATTTTCTCCAAATCTCACAAAAATCGGTACACATGATCTCTGGACCCATGCGATAATCTGGAGTGAAACAGAATTTTGATAGTCTATACCGTTCGTCCGTAAATGGCTTCCGAAGTTAGCGGAAGGGGCCCATTTTACAAAAAAGGCCACAAATCACGAACGAAACGTCCAGTCAATCCCAAATTTAAATCACATGTCGAGGGTGGTTTACTCAACAAATCCCCAAAAGCATTTCCACTTTGATCCATAGGGGGCGCCACAACTGCGCAAAACGTAACCGTTTGATGCAAAAACATGATTTTTGGGGGGATCACTCCGCTCAAAATGAAAAGCAGGTGATCTCAGGAGTTACAGGACGATGTCATTGGCCCTCTATATTTGTGGGAGGGGCCTATTTATTTAGTGGGAGGGGCCTATTTCTTAAAATCAAAACGCCATGTATCACGAACGCAGGATCTAATCAGCACCAAATTCGAATGGCACGTCGCGCGGCCTCCGACGGTATTCCTCCAAGCGTATTCCTCAAGTCCCGGAGGGGGCGACCCGCGACCGGCGTCGGTGCAACCACACTTTGCAATTTCCCAGAATTGCGACACGTCTAGTCTGTATTGTTTTTCCCTAGATCAGAGACAGTCATATTAAAACACAATAAATAGTGGTCTGTTAGTTCGGGCTTATCAATAATACTGTCAACAGTGATATTCAAACCTTTAGTGATCACCAAGTCCAGGGTATGGCCATGTTTATGTGTTGGCCCAACAACATGTTGAATAAAGTCAAAGTTGTGCAGTAACTGTAGGAAACCCATAGCCACAACATCCGAAACAATGTCAACATGTAGATTAGCATCTCCAGTAATCAGAGTTCTGTCATAATTAGTGGAACAGATAGATAAAAGTTCTGATATTTCTGTTAGAAATAAGGCTTTGCTGCACTTTGGAGGTCGATACATACTAATCATAAGCACAGAGGATTGACTCTCCAATATGGTGGCCTGGTATTCAAATGATTTAAAACTGCCGAGGTTTGGCAGAGGTTTGAATTTTAAAGTGTCAGAAAAGATATTCGCCAGACCACCTCCTCTTTTTCCCTCACGTCCTGAGTGAATGAAACTGTACTTTGGTGGGCATGCTGCAGCTAGGGGCACCGCTCCATCAGATCCAAGCCAAGTCTCTGTTAAAAAAATAATATCTAGTTTCTCTTTACAGATGATATCATTTACAGAGGAAGACTTGTCATTAAGTGACCTGATGTTAAATAGGGCCAGGTTTAGCTTCAGGCATTCAACTATCTGGCTGTTGCCTCTACAGGGAATGCGTGTTAAATTTGCTATATTTGCAGAGTGTTTAAAGTCACTCCTTGTCCCGGAGGCTCTATTTGAGATAACAGTGGAAATATTGTAAACCTTGTTTTCTACAAGGCTAACTGAAATAGCCTTGGGCCCAGACATGATTTTGGCTATGCATAATGGACCCTGCCTATCTCAGCAGTCAAATGTATTCTCTAGACGTAGGGAAGCCGACAGGACGTTCTTGTTCTTGCACTGTTCTTGACGTTCTTCGTTCCTGATCTTGCGCCTCTGTATCGCTAGTGCCAACAGCGTCAACCGTCGAGGGGGGATGGGTGGGGGGCAGGGCACGGTTGATGGTTGTGGGGCCTGGCGTTTGATTTGGGGGGTGATTCTAGTCCCCTCTTTAATCAAGTCGTTCATGCTACTGGTGAACTCCAGAAGAGGTATTGGGGACAGGGAAAAAGATGATGATGAGGAGGAGGAAGGTGATAGAGTTGGTTGATCTTCCTCATTGAGAGACTCCTCTGTGTCTCCTCCCTCTTCTAGCGTGACCGTGGCTGCAGAGTCGACAATCTCCTCCAGGCTGTCATCAGCCTTTGTTTTTGTTTCCGAGTTATCAGAGAGTTCATTTGTTATGGATGTTCCACCATCCTTGGTAGGGGGAGGTGTGGCGCCCCCCTCCCCCTCAGCAGCAGTGGGGGGTGGTGTGGTAGCGTCTACACAAAGCCATTCATGTTTTTCAGCAGCGGTAGCAGATAACAGAGCACTATCAGTTGTTATGGAATCTTGTGCTCTGGCCTTGACAGAGCTTGGTGAAGACATAGGAACATTGTAGAAAATGTTTAACATAAACAATTTTGCTCCCAGCTTGTTCAATTTAAGCCCATCCGAGGAAAATAGGTGTCTTCTATCCCAAAAAAAATTGAAATTGTCAATAAAATGTACAGATTTGTTGGTGCACGTAGTTGAAAGCCATTTGCTCAGTGCAGACAGTCTACTGAAACGTTCATCGCCGCCTCTTGTAGGTGGTACTGGGCCGCTGATGCACACCTTCACATCAAGTGAGCTGATTTTGCTGAATAAGGCAGTGAAATTCTGTTTTAGGATTTCTGACTGTTTGTCCTCTGTATCACATGTGCCAACGTGCAAAATCAGGGTTTTCACCGTTGGGTGTTCAGCGACAAGATTCAGAATTCTGTCATTCATGTCAGAGACTTTGTCTTTGGGGAAGCATAACACTTTTGTCTTTCTTCTTATCATGCTTTTAACATCTTTAATAGCGGCATCCCCTATGATCAGAAATTCAGGCTCATCATATAACCTTTTTCCTTCTGAGTTACTCTTGGTTCTTACCCTGCTGGGTAAAGAGGATTTGTTTGGTCTGTCATCAGACGGGCATCTGGGGTCCTGAAGCAATGGGCTGAATCTATTTCCCAGCCGCACCGGACACTCAGCACTCGATGTTTTGGGAGATTTGTTTGTAGATCTCCCCTTGGCAGTTTTCCACTGTTGACGCGATGTTTTGGGAGATTTGTTTGTAGATCTCCCGTTGGCAGTTTTCCGCTGTTGAAGGGGGGTGGAAGACGCGGTACCCTGTGTCCGGGGGCATCGTTGATGGTAACGCGCGGGTGGTAGCGCAGGCCAGCCGGTCAGATCTGTAATCACAGGGCTCCGAGTTCTGCCAGTTATTCGCCCCTTCAAAGCCTTTGGCTTTGCCCCGAGAGTGTTCCATGAGAGAGCCTTGTCATGGTCTTGTCCGTTGCTCTGAGACTGTGGAATTCCATAATGTTGATTCACTTCCACATTCACTCTTAAAGAGTTTAAGTCCGTTTCCAGCACTGCAATCCTTTGAAGCAATTTTTGGTATTCCTCTGTTGAAACAGTCGGGTACATCCTGATGCTAATTAGCTTTGGCTATATGCCACGTACCCAGTCACTGGAGGTCGACAAATAGATCGAAAAATAATATATTGAAATATGGCAAAAGCTTCTATCTATAGAAGAAATAGAGTCCCATGGGTTTATAAATATCCAGGATCCATTTGTGGTTTCTCAGGGGAAAAAAAATAAAAAGTAAAACATGGATATCAGCTGAGGAATGTAAGCATAGGGCAGAGCGAGCAGAGCGAGCAGCAAAAGCGTCCTCACTGTACGAGAGCAGACCTGCTGGTGGCGCTATAACAGGCCAATGTGAAAAGGGTGGCATTTCTTCCTCGGCCTAGTGGGAATGCGTGTGAAATTTCATGGAAATGGCAAGCAGCGTTCATGATTTGAGGCAATTTATTCAAAACGGACCAATCCTGCAAACTTTGGAAGCCAACCTTAGCCAATGAGGATGGAATCTGGAAAATCGGACAGATCCGTGTTGATCACATGACTATAGAGATACATGCATGACATTTGGATAAAATCTGTAGGAGTACTATTAAAAAATCGGTTTTGCACAAATCGGCCTCCTGGTGGCGCTATAACTGGCCCATGTGAAAAATTGGGGGCAGAGGTTATGAATTGGCATCGAGGGAGTGTGTGTGCACCGTTTTGCAGCGACCGGGCCAACGGTGCCGGAGATTAGCTGCTAACGGACGGACGGATGGACACACGGACGGACAGGGTGCAAAACATACTCTCTCGCCATGCCTTTCGGCCTGGCGGAGACAAATAAGGCTCTGGTCCATTCTGGTCAGACAGAGTCAGGGTGCTGATATTGTGCATGTTGGCTCACTGGAAACACTCTGCTACACCAGTGGGTCTTGTGGTCCAGGGACCCTCATGGTTCCTTGAGGGGGTTCAAAATGGCACCTTACGGGTGTGTAACTCTGAGGGTGTACAAATGGAACCAAATGGACCCGTAAATGGACCCATGTCCATTTGGTTCCATTTGTACACCCTCAGAGTTATGGGGGTGTGAAATTAAAATGTTTACGAACCACACGTGCTACACTAAATGGAAGCCTTCATTAGAATCATTGGTAACACCTGTGAAGGAAGTAAGGAAGAGGCCTAATTTCTTTCCAATAAGGCATAGAGCCTATAATGCCACCTCCAACTCCGCCTCCTGTCTTTTAGTCAGTGCCACCATTTCCAAGCCGTACAGCATGGCTGCTCTCACTATAGGCCTACTGTCTTATATGTCTTCCCTCTCACTCTGGCTGGTACCCTTCTGTCACAAATCACTCCTGACACTTTCCTCTCTCCGTTCCACCCTGCCTGCACTCTCTTCTTCACCTCTCTTCCACACTCCCCATTACTTTGGATAGTTGACCCCAGGTATTTAAACTCCTTCACCTTCTGCACCTCTACTCCTTGCATCCTCACTGTCTCACTCCGCCGTCCTGTCTTTCGTTCAGGCACACATTGTTATGTCTTACTCCTGCCTGAATTTCATTCCTCTTGTCTCTATACTAGTGCATGCCTCCACCTTTCCTCTCTTCAACCCGTTCCCTCGTCTCACTGCATATCACAATGTCGTCTGCGAACATCATAGTTCACGGTGCCTCCTACCTGACTTCATCATTCTGTCAACCTGTCCATTACCAATGCAAACAAGAAAGGGCTCAGAGCCGATCCTTGGTGTAGGCCCACCCCTACCTCGAAACCATCCGTCACTCCTACCGCACTCCTCACTATATACTGTCACGCTATCTTCATACAACAACAAAAAAATCTAAGGTACTACCTACATATATAATGCTGAAGTTTCAGTTCAAGAATTCAATTGGCACATGGGTCAATATAAGAAAACAAGCTTGGAGTGGAAAACGGTCTTATATTAATTCTCCAGTCTCAATCAATATATTCAAGCTGCACAAGCTGTGCATTATCTTTTATGTTTTTTATACAACATTCGTAACTTTTGCACCTTGCACTTTGGCTTCACATTCTTCGCATTCTGTGGTTAACTGTATTTGCATTCTCCAATCTGCCCTTCAAACAACACAACAAATCTATTTCTCACCACGGCATCTGTCGTGTAAAAAAGAAGCAGTAATTAAAATGACTTGGAAATGCAGGCTTAGAATGTTTGATGTCTATCCCTTTTGGTCTCAGTAAGGCTTTATACAAAGTGAGCATAATGTGTTTGACATCACATAATGGCTGTCCAAATAGTAATGACTTGTTAGGACTTTAATCATTACAGCCGAGGTAAACTGATATGGGATGCAACCTAATGACAATAGAAATGTTGCTTTTTAATTCCTGTCTTACTGGAAAAGCCGATAGTGTTGCTCCCATCAATAAAGCCATTTCCACCAGGCTTGCAGCTTTCGTTACAGAGAATGGCGACTAATTATCTGGGGTTGATAATATTGACAAGACAGTTGTGCTGCACATGATACAGACATATGAGGAAAGTGAAATGAGATATCTCTGAATATTTCACACCGGCAAATGGTGCAAAAAAACGCTCACATGAAATGTTTCTCTATCGCTCCCACTCGCTAACAAGAATCCAAATATATTACTGTTGTTATTGCTATGTTCTATATCAGGCTAGTCACATTTATTCACACTGTATGAATGTGAAACTGACTACTTTGTGTAATGGATAGTTGGATACTTGGATACTTGGACTTTCACTCCACTACAGACAAATGCTGTACTTTTGACTCCATTTCTAGGAAGGGAAAGAGTACAAAGTATACATTCATGAATAAACCACTTTTTCAAATAATAGTGGAAATGGCAGATCTACAAGCTCACAACACATTGTGATGCAATGCGTTGTGAGCCTGTAGATCTGCTATTTTCACTATTATTGACACTTTTTGAATTTATTTTTGAAAATGAACATTTTCTTTTTGAAAATGTCTGAATTTCAATTGAACAGACAATCATTAAACAGAAAATGTATTTTGTAATTTGTACTTTTGAATACTTTTATTTTTTTTTAAAGCAATTACTCCAGTACTTTAACTCAAGTACAAATCTGACAGAGGACCTTGAACCAGGAGACTAAAGTACTGGGGTTAGGGTTAGGGTTAGTGAGTAAATTGTCCACCACTGCCTGTCCACAGTAGGGAAAGAGAGAGTAGTGGGAATAAAACGCTGTTTAATGACATTTGATAGCCTAGTCCAAGGGGTAGGCAACCTTAGGCACGGGTGCCAACATTGGCACAGGGGAGGGTGATCACTGGCACACTGGCATAAGTGTGAGAGAGAGGTTTTTTCTTTTAAAATATAATATTCAAAAAAAGTTTAGTCAGTTAAATCAAGCCCCCTCTACATTCATTCAAACTCCTAACGCTGACTAGGGACAGTGGCTTATTGCTAGTCTAATGTAATGTCATTTAATGTGGCTTATTGCTAGTCTAATGATCATACATCCTGATGTGAAAGAAAATATGTCTAAAGGTTGTTTTGTGTAGCCTATGGATAATCAGAACCATTTGGAAATATTATATTTTGGTGTGGTGTCATAATTAAACTTAATGTTGATATGGCATGCTGACTATCAAGAAAATGAAAACATGGCACTTCATGTCAAAATGGTTGCTGACCCCTGGTTTAGTCAGTTGAACCACCATCAGTCTTCACTTCCACCCATCTTGCATGATATACTGTTGCTCTCTTGTGGGAAATCTTGTATGTCCAAAACCATTGCTTTTCAGGAAATGACAAGCATAGACCCAATGTGCTTCAAATTAAAAACAGAAAACGCAAAGGTCAACGATGACACAAAATACACATAATAATTGCATCATTATTAAAACAAAAAATTAATTACAATCAAGTGACGGTAGAATAAAAATGAATAAGATAACGGCACACTTCAAATGTAGCGAAAAGTTTGTTGTATATAGGTGTGATACTGTAGGTTTATTAGTCTGCTTTCAAAAGAGGACACTGTTATAGCGGACATTGGTTCAACTGATTACACAGGTCTGTAACTCTGAGAGTTTACAAATGGTTCCAGTTGTAAACTTTCAGAGTCATGGGGGCCTGTCACCCCTAATGCATATCAAATTTGGGGTCTGTGAAATTAAAAGGTTTGAGAACCACTTCTTCTAATGAGCAGGAGAGTGACGTACACACGTATTACGTTTATCTTGGGTAAATACTGCACGCAAGGTTTAATATGCAACGAGCACAGGGCAGGCCGGGTGACAAAGCCAGCCCATCATGCCATGCCTTTGGAGGTCTAAGGGAGCATGGCGTCCTTTGACTGTAGGATTACTAGTACTGGGGTTGAGTACTTTGTCCACCACTGCCAGTCAACAGAACAGATATCCCATGTTAAAACCAAAGTACAGTAGCCTACTCCTGGTTAAACATTACTCGACACTAGTGAAGGTTGCTCAGTCAAATTTGTACTTGTTTAAAGTACTGGAGTACTTGCTTAAAAAAAGGGGGCCACCAATTTATTGTTTGACAGTACAGTTTACTTTATTTCACATGTTTAATTATTTATCTGAAAATACACACATAACATGAATCCAATATATCAAAGCAAAGACAAATTGTAAAGGAGACATTTAATTTACACAACACAAAAGTGGACTAATAGCGTGTTACGGCTATGGTCGTATTTTGTTTGTCTCTGTCGGCATTATTGGCAAATTCCGTAGTTTTGTTCATCATAAGTGTCTCCTAACCCTTTATTATAGTTTAATTTATCCGTATCTTATATATTGCTATATCATTTGGGGAGCTACTTATCCTTCACATCTAAACAAACTCCATATGTTGCAAAAAAGATTCTGCAGGATTGCTACGTGTAGTGATTGGTCTGCTCATTCTGCCCCACTTTTCAAACAACTTAATATTTTATCAAATTTTAATTTACATAAATACCAAACCTGTAACTTTATTTTCAAAATACTGCTTCAGCCAGATTCATTTTCTTTGCCCTGTAAAGCCTTCTTCCAGTTTAACAGTGATGTGCACCATTTTAATACAAGACTGGCAAATCATTTACATCTCCCAAAGTTCCGTACTGGTCTGTGTCAATTTTCCATCAGGTATAGGGGGGCTCAGCTATGGAACAGCTATATTAATATCTCATCTAAGGCTGCTTTGCCAAATCATTTTAAATATAAGCTAAAAACCCATTTGATTAATCAAATTTAACAACTCCCAGAGACATCCACTCTTACACCCACCCACACACACTTGCACCTACACCATTTTATATTAAAATGTATTTTCTCTAGTATTCATACTGTGTATCTATTGTTGTATTTGTATTTTTGTATAATTGTATGTATGTTGCCAAATAATTTATTTTTGGTTTCTATGACTTTGTATTTCTTTCCTGTATTTCTTAAGTGAGGCGAGATTAACCTTATAAACCCGAAAGGGTTTTCTAAATCTCACCTGCACATCCAACACAATATTATGCTGTTGCTAAAAATGTGTTGTTTTAAATGCGCAAATAAATAATAATAAAGAAAATAATTGATTCAGCTCAAGAAAGGGAAAAATGTAGTCTCCGGTGGCCAGTGGTGGAAAATACTCAAATGTTTTACTTCAGTAAAAGTTTCTAAAACCGGTGGTCACCAACCTTGGTGCCAAATTGGACAGTGATTTTAAGTTTGACAAACAGATTAACTCTGTTGTTAAATCCAACTTTTATCAGCTGAGGCTCTTAGCCAAAGTCAAGTCTGCTGTAACCCTTTCTGATTTTGAAGGTCTTATCCATGCTTTTATCTCAACCCGACTCGACTACTGTAATACACTTTATGTTGGCATAAGCCAAGCCTGCTTGTCACGACTACAGTTAGTCCAAAACGCGGCCGCTCGCCTCTTAACAGGGACACGGAAATATGATCACATCTCCCCGATTCTTGCCTCCCTACACTGGCTCCCTGTTCGTTACAGGATTCAGTTTAAGACTTTAATGTTTGTCTTTAAGTCTTTAAATGGGCTGGCACCATTGTACATATCGGAGCTTCTACCTCCCAATAACGCTACAAGGGTCTTGAGGTCTACTGACCAGTCACTCCTTAAGGTCCCAACAACAAAGTTGAAAACCCGGGGAGATAGATCATTTTCCTTCATAGCGCCCACACTGTGGAACGAGCTTCCACCCATGTTAGAGCGTCTCAAACCCTGCCTGTGTTTAAATTATGTTTGAAAACGCACTTGTTCTCCTTGGCGTTTGAAAATTCTGATTGAGAAGCTGCTGTTTCCTCCAGGCATGGAGTCATGATATGCTGTCCTGTTTATTGTGTGTTGTTTTTTGCTCTTGTTTATTTTAGTATTTTGTTACTGAGTGTACAGCACTTTGGTTCAACACTGTTGTTTAAATGTGCTCTATAAATAAAGTGGATTGGATTGGATTGGCCACACCTGCCAGTACCATATAGTGTCAAAGTTCAGTGACCATGTCTGGTTCACAAAATATGCATATCTGGAATAGTTTCTGAGCTCAACATACTTAACAGTTCTATGCAAGACCACAATACACATGCCATCAAGCTGTAGGACAGAATGTAAGGCTTTTGAAAAACACAAACAATCTGAAGATGGAGGGACTGAGGCCCATATTCATATGCAACACAATTTTACATAATATGTAGTGGGGGTTCCTGCTTTGTCTCTCTATCAGCGAAGGGGTCTGTGGCCTGAAAAACGTTGAAGACCCTTGCATTAGCACATTAAAATGGTTATGCCAATGCATTGCTGTATTACAATTGTAACATTTTCTCCCAAAGAATTATAGTGAAAATACAATACAGTGTGTTGTGAACGTGTAGATCTGCTATTTTCACAGTTTTTGAAATACGGCTTAAGTGGTTCATGATGTACTTTTTTCCTTCCCAGAAATAGAGTCAAAAGTACAATATTTTTCTTTTAAAGAGGTGGTGCCATGGTTTTGCACTTTTCTGTCTATAATTTGTCTATGAGGTTGATAGAACTTCATTAAGCCCCCTTGTGGTGTTTTTATGGTGTTTTATGTCTTCAATGACTATTTTGAGTTTCTTCCTGGAGGCTGAAACCTTGAGGGTCAAACGTGCCAATAGAAAAACAGCGCTTTAATGACGCAGTAGAAATATACCCTCCCCCTCATTATCATAACACAACAGGTGTGAGCATGAGGAGGAGGAGGGACTAGGACAGGAGGCGGAGGGACTGGTTCAGGTGGGAGGTGCTAAGGTGAGAACCAGGTATACTTAAGGCAGGTACACACTGCAGGATATTTGGTCCGCTAATGCTGTCTGCGACCTTTTTTGGCGCTCGCCAACAAAACCT
This sequence comes from Gymnoscopelus braueri, assembly GCF_963280865.1. Classification (NCBI taxonomy): domain Eukaryota; kingdom Metazoa; phylum Chordata; class Actinopteri; order Myctophiformes; family Myctophidae; genus Gymnoscopelus; species Gymnoscopelus braueri. The sequence continues at coordinate 37,098,021 of NC_137623.1, forward strand.
CCCGATCTCACGCAGATCGGCCTTTGATCGGCGAGATAATGCTCGCTGTGTGTGAAAGGCACAGCGACACGATCTGGCCGCGATCATCCGCTCTGGGATGGCTTTGCGACCGTTTTCAAATATCTATCTGGTTAGTTATTCGGCCCTGTTGCAGACAGGAGATCAGACAGTATCATACAGTATGAAAGGGTCTGCGAGGAGATCCACGCTACTACAGCCAATGAGAGCACTACAGCCACCGTGGCTAGGGGAGCTTCGCTGGATCTGACCACAACAAACAGTCCCTACCGCAATATTACTGTCCAGTCCTGTATTAAGTTAACATTATAAAACAAAATGAGAGAGTGAGCGAGCCTGGTGGGCTGTTTATTTTAGAGGAATTGTACAGAGAGAGAGAGAGACAGAGACAGAGAGCGAGAGTGAGAGCGAGAGCGAGCTCTGTGTGTGTGTGTGTGTGTGTGTGTGTGTGTGTGTGTGTGTGTGTGTGTGTGTGGGTACAGCCACACATGTCGGTAAAGCGTCCGTCAAGTTGCCGTACGGACGCCGGAAGTCCCATCCACTCCCATGTTAAGTTTAAAACCGGATGTACCGTTCCGTTTTTTTTTTTAACATGGGAGTGGATGGGACTTCCGGCGTCCGTACGGCAACTTGACGGACGCTTTACGGACATGTGTGGCTGTACCCTGTGAGTGCAGCATGCGTGTGACACACGCTGTGTCTGAACAGCGTTGCCAGATGTTGCGAGAGAAATAAGCAACCAGGTCTATGAAAACAAGCCCAAGAAAAGGCCACTTGAGCACTTTAAACCTATTTACAAATACATTGGATATTTGAAAATAGCCGTGCTCACAACGCGTCGCAGCTATTTTCAAAGAAGAATCTTGAGAAAATTGTGGAATATTTTCCAAATCCACACAAATCTTGTATGGGGGTCTATGATGGCACAACATATTTTCAGAAGGGGGGTCTGTGGACAAATACATATTATGTGTTGTTTAAACCACTGGTTTAAACAACATGAGGAAACAAGGCCAAATAAGCAACTACACAAATAAGCCCAAAAAACACACCCCGCAACAACCAATATTTACAAGCAACTCTACAGAAAAACAAGCCCAAAGTCGCTTATAATAAGCGGACATGGCAACGCTGTTGCTGAGTTTCATTGCGCACTTTTAAGCTGGTTGACTTGTTTCAGAGAGAGAGAGAGAGAGAGAGAGAGAGAGAGATACATACAGAGAAATAGAGAATTAATGATTTAATTTCAACAATCAATAGCGTCCTGTCTCGGTCTCGCGCATATCACGGGAGCTGTGCACGTTTTCATGAGACCTTGGTTAAAATGAATTGGAATAAAAACAAATGTATGGTCTGGATAGCATCCTAGTGAACTATCCTACAGTGTGTGATCCCTAGTCGGTGATCAATCGTATAGTGTGAAAACCACAAGGATATGTGAGAGACGATTTCAAGAAATAGACCCTGTAGTGTGAAATGCTTAACGATCAGAGGACCCCCGACCACTTTAAAAGTCCTACAGTGTGTACCTGCCCTTAATGAACTGGAGGCGTGTCCACATAAAAACATAATTTTAACACTTTCTGTACACTTTTTTGAAAAAAATCTTCCCCCTAGTATAACCATAATACCTGATGATCGTCTTTAAATTTAGTGAAAGTCATACTCATAAGTATCCAAAAATACAATTACTCAAGTAAAGTACAGATACTCAACAAAAGTAAATGTACATTCTTGCTGACTGCTGTCCACCACTGACTAGCATACAGTGTCACTGGAGACTGCCAATACCTTGATGAATAATTCCTCTCTACGTGCTCAGAAAGCCAGACGGCACTGTGCAGGTGTAACTCCTCCTTATTGATGTGGACAAAATATGAAATACATATGGGAGGTAGGTTGATCTCCGGGATTTAAATGCTAAATGGGTCATAACGGGATGTCTGACTCTCCCGTAACAGCAATGTAGTATCAGGGCTATTTTAGTTAACTAATCTAAGACTGAAACTGTTAAATGAAACTGACGGGCAAAACATTGTTTTGTTAAATCAAGTTTTCTGAGTTCCCAGAAGTTCTCGCCAGCTCTCGCATACAAGACAACGTAAAATGAAGACAAAAGCAAAAAAATAAATACATAAAAACTAAAATTAATAATGCAAAACTAACTAAAACACATCTATTCACATGATCAGCGCATTTGCATGGGTACGTGGACATAGTGCCACACTCTGTGTGAAAAGCCCTTATAAAGGCAGGTACTTTTCAGGGCCCTGGGCTTGGACCACGCTGCGCTTCCTGACAGTATTTCAGCACTGACATACTGCAGTGCTGAAATACTTGACGTTTAACACTCCGGTAACTTTTCAAAAGAAATTACATTACATGCAGTCAATGCAAATAATAACAACTAAATCAAATACAAATGAAATACAATGGCTTAATAGAGACAGCGATGGTAATCTTATTGATTCTGTCATTCAGAAGCTGTGTAGCTTTTCAGTACGAGAAGTCCACAAAGAGCAACTTCTTGTAGATGCGCGCTTACGTTTTAAAACTGCTGTAGGCTCTAAAATACACAGTCTCCAAACGTGTCATTACAGTATGTCACAGAACGCTGAAGCCTCATTATCCTGTGTACCGTCCTCCATGGACTGTCAGTACAGTATGTTGTGATAATTAATGCATACCTGAGCTGCAGTGCAGACGCATGAGGAGACCAGCAGGTCTAAATGTAGTAAATGAACTACATTCTACCATAGCATCATCTCCAGTACCTGGCCCATTCTGACATTGGTGCAATTACAGTATGTGTCATGTTAGTAGTCATTCTCATGTACTCAGGTAGGGTACCCAGGTGTACGGTGTAGGGGGGAGTTTCCCTGGTAGGACATAGTGCGTGAAAGGAACACGCTATTGCAACCAGTTCCTTTCGCCTCCATCAGGTGCCCCGGCTGAACAGGGGAAGGCAGTATAGAGACCAGGATTACCGCATGTTTTTTGTGAGGGTACCTCCCCTAGGGGGACACGGGGAGAACATGCAAACTCCACACAGAGAGGCCCTTTCGCCAACCCCACCTAAAGTATGGGCAAAGATGGAGGATGGGCACTGAGGAGGAGAGAACACGCCCCCAGTGCCCACAGCGTCCCCGGTGGGAATCGAACGCAGGACCTTCTAGCTGTGAGGCGGAAGTGCTACCGACTGCGCCACCATGCCCCTATACATAAACGTGCAAACAATACAAATTGTGAAAATGGCAACTCTACAACCTCACAATGCGCCGCATCACGACACGTTGAGTAAGGTGTACTGTAAAGTGATGGTGTAGAATTTTGAATAACAGCAATTTTAAGATAACTAACCTAAGTCCAAAGCCTAGAGCATGTCACATGCAATCACGCCAGCAGAGAAGCTACGAAGACTAAACCTACAGCGGGTGGTGCGGTCAGCAGAGCGCATAATGGGAGGCCTCGCTCCCCTCGCTCCAGGAAATGTACGAGAAGAGGTGCGTATAGTCAAAGCTCAACGCATCAAGGACAGGCACCACCCCAGCCACAAACTGTTCACACCCCTACAACGACCGTGGCCTGAAAGGGCGTCCTACCGTAGTATCAAAGGGCCAGACCACCAGGTTTATGAACAGCTTCCACCCGGCCACCATCTGACTGTTGAACAAGGCGTGTCCAAGGCTTTGGACTTTTGCTTTCCTCATGGACTTAACTATGGATTATACCAGTAAAGCAACCTGATGGGTCTCGTTTTGTACAATTTTCGTATGGATCTAAAGTGTACCATTTTCAATTTGTATGTGTTCATATGGTTAAAAGTGTCAGTAACTCTCAGGCAGCCTGCAACATTGTTTTGGTCTGATGGGCTCCTTCTGGTATGTCAACAATATTAGATAGCAGGTTAACCTCGTTGCTACACGGATTTGTTGTTATAAACTCTGTGCATAAATGATACCCCAACCTTGGTTGCCCAGGAAACGGAGCCATTCAAGACATAACTGATGGCTGACGTGAGGACGAAAGGCGTAACCCCACGTTATGTGTATAATTAGTCTGTAACTTTGTTTTAAGGGCAGAAGAATATATCTGGAACCATGCATTTCCGACGCTTGTAAGATCTCTTCTATGGAATAAACCCAAATACTGATATTGATGTAATTAATTCTTATCTGACCAATAGATATGGACCGGTATTTACTAGGAAAAATAAAGCTATCACAACCTTTTGTGGACTAACTTGACACTTGCTGATACTCTGCACCTTAATCTCATGTACTGTACACCATGCACTGACACTCTTCTTGCACTAATGTCATGAACAGTAGGCCTATACACCAGCTGCTATGCTCACACACTTTATTTTTAAACCGCATACACAATATGTTTGGATGAATATGCTATGTGTCGCTATGTAGAAACCTTCTTGTCTATTTTTTATCCCCCCCTTCTTTATTTTCTTTCTCTTTCTGGAAACAATCGAAAATGATGGAACTTACAATGGTACTCCCTGTTAGCATGCTAGCTAGGTAGCCAACTGTTCTTTTCTTGCTTGCGATTACGTCACAGACTTAACGTTTGATGACGTTTTTATTGTTTATTTTTTTTCTCTTTCTGGAAACAATCAAATATGATGGAACTTGCACAAAAAAACAAATTTCACCCCATTTTACACCTGTAAACCTGTGATGTGACAATATAACAATATAATCTGATTCTGAACAGTGTTGCAGAGGCCCAGCTACCATTGGAAATGAATGACTGGCCACTTTGTTGCCACTGCCAGTGAGAGAGCAGGGTGAGAGTGGAATAATCTACCCAAATGGACCCTTGCGGGTACACTCTCACAGTTAAATTAAGTGTAATTAATCTATATTGAATATTGATATTATTTATATATTAATTGTCTCCGCCAGGCCGAAAGGCATGGCGAGAGAGTATGTTTTACCCCCTGTCTGTCCGTCCGTCCGTCCGTGTGTTTGTGTGTGTGTGTGTCCGTCCTTCTGTCTGCGACCAGCTAATCTCCGCCACCGTTGACCCTGTCGCTATGAAACTGCACACACACACTCCCTGGATACCACAGCAGAACCTCTGCCCCATATTTTTCAGATCAGCCTGTCATAGCGCCACCATGAGGCCGACTTTTGCAAAACCCATTTTTTTACATTACTCCTACAGATTTTATCCAAACGTCATGCAAATCGGTACACAGTATCTCTATAGTCATGTGATCAACCCGGATCTGTCCGATTTCCCATATTCCATCCTCATTGCCTATGGTTGGCTTCCAAAGTTTGCAGGATTGGTCCTTTTTGAACAAAATGCCTCAAATCATGAAGGCAGCTTGTGATTTCAGTGAAATTTAACAAACATATTCCCACTAGGCCGAGGAAGAAATGCCACCCTTTTTCACATTGGCCTGTTATAGCGCCACCAGCAGGTCTAATTTAGCAAAACATGAATGGAGTGTCCGATTGCCGTGAACGACCTAAGAATAAATGGCACCCTTTTCACATTGGCCTATTATAGCGCCACCAGGAGGCCACAATAACGTACCTGACCTGGCGGAGACCTGTGCTCCGAGGAGCACTTTTTCTAGTTAATATATTTGTTTGTTTGTTTGTTTAAATATTTATTTATTCATTTGTTTATTATCCATTATTTTATTTCATTGTCATGCACAAAAAGTGCTCAAACCTTAATATGTATTTTCATAGAAGACACCAAGAACAGCTGTAATGGTCAAACCTTTCTCATTTTATTATAACATTACAGGTTATTCTTCTTTCAAACAAATAAACAATTATGCTACATTTGTTTTCTCTTCATGAATCATAACATGCAATTTTCCAAATATGAACTATATAACATGTGGATATCTTGACTTGGATATACAGTGGTTGACATATCTCACTGAACCTTTGTCATTCATTGGATACTGCATTTTTAGTTTTTCATTTCTGCTCCTTTATCTTTCTCCACCACCGCCTTTACTGCTTTAAACATGCTATCTATTTTATAGTTTGAAAGGAAGGAGTTATTTTTTTCAGCTTGCTTTCTTGCTTCTAGTTGATGTTCTGTATTCAACTTTTTCTCTGCTTGTTTCAGAGTCCGCGGTGCATGTTTTTTCTTCAGTTTTAACAACGCGTAATATCTCGGCTTTTCATTCTCTTTAAGAATCATTTCTTGCTTTTTCAGTATTTCTCTCTCTACTTCTTCGAGCATCTCAGTGGTGTAGTTGTTTCCTCCATTATCCTTCACCATCGACTCGATTTTCTTCAGCAGCTCAGTGACCTGAGAGGGATCCTCGGTGTTGTTGTTGTTGAAGACAAGATAGCGACCGTCACATGTTTTGATCAGTTCTTGTAGTTTTGGACTCTTTTCCAAAAAGCCTTCAACTGGTACACCTTGAAGCAGGTCACCACCAGTGAAGAGAATCATGGTGTATTTGTTTGACCTTTCACCAAATACCTCCTGAATAATTTGCACAGCTTTCTGCTCCTCTGCTGTGTATCTTCCCAGTTTGATCACAACCAGGAACACATGGGGACCAGGAGCAGCAAAACATATACACTCTTTGATCTCATTAATGACTTTTTCTTCAGAATGCTTGGTGTCAAACAATCCTGGCGTGTCAACAACAGATACATTTCTACCATCCACTACATTTCTGACCTTCTTACAGTCTACTGTCACTAATTCAGGTCTGAATAAAGATTCAAATGCTTGGAAACCCAGGATGGTGTTTCCAACGGCGCTCTTTCCAACTCCAGTCTTTCCAACCATCACCACCCGAATGTCTTCAATGATATGAAAGAAAAAGGATATGATTAATGATGATAAACATTCTTACTGTGTGTGTGTGTGTGTGTGTGTGTGTGTGTGTGTGTGTGTGTGTGTGTGTGTGTGTGTGTGTGTGTGTGTGTGTGTGTGTGTGTGTGTGTGTGTGAGTGAGTGAGTGAGTGAGTGAGTGAGTGAGTGAGTGAGTGAGTGAGTGAGTGAGTGAGTGAGTGAGTGAGTGAGTGAGTGAGTGAGTGAGTGAGTGAGTGAGTGAGTGAGTGAGTGAGTGTGTGTGTGTGTGTGTGTGTGTGTGAGGGAGTACGTACCACTTGAACTCATTTTTGTCTTGTGTCTTTGTTACTCTGTAAGAGGAGGGAGGTATCATTAAAATGATATTCAGATATTCATATGAGACAGATGATGTTCTAAACTCAATCAGCAACAGTTTTTCATCATGTAATCAAATGGGCTGTAATATACTGTAAACAGGGGAGTCTTTTTATAAGAGTGGTACTTCTTAAAAGTTACAAATGCTCCATATAATAAAAAGAATATTAACAGATCGGCCTGTAGACCTTTTTCCGTAATAATAAATTGTGTTATTTAGTGTATTGGCAATTTTGTTCATCGACAGACAACTGTTGCAGGACATTTGACATGCATGATGAAGTAGGCAGGGTATACGTAACTTGACTGAGATTCCATCACTCACCTGAAGACTGGGAAATTATTAGACGGCCCTCCTGATCGTTGTGGTGGTTCTTTAACTGTGGGTTGATTGCAGGGAGAATCTATCAGTGGAAATAAGTGTAATAAGTAAGTTATTGAGTAATAGTAACAACCCTCACATTTAGGCATCATTAAGACAGCACCATGCTTCTGATTGGTTTGTGTGGAAACAAATAGTATCTTGTGTTTAGTTACTGTGTCTTAAATGGACAATACTTGAACTGAGTTTAGGATAACTATACATCACACAATTTCATGCCTCTAGGAAATTACATTACTGTTGACATTACTCACTGATATTGCAAACCCTTATTTTATTTTAATTTGATTTGATACATGTGTTTTTCCTGTTTGACATTTCTCAATTATGCCTGTGGATTTAACATTCTATTTATTATACAGTATTTGATACTAAATTGAATTGAGTTAGGTCATGGAATCTAAAGCTAGTTATGAATTTGAATGATTTGTGTGGTAATGAAGCATAATGTACGTTAATTGCTGAATGCTGCTCATGTAAGTTTTTGTAACAGCTTATTTATTTGGAACTTTGTTGCCCAATAGATTTTCTCATAAAATCAACACTGCCATACGTTGGTTGTCAATGGCAATCATAGACAAACTACAATTGCACAGTTCCTTTTTGTCAAAGTAGAGTCCCCCCAGTTTGACATTCTCATCATGAATACATGATACTTGATTAACTAACTGCAACAAATCAGTGTCAGTCTGATCTAGTAGATGGAAAAGAAGGAAAATGTAAGTCAATTGACTACCATTCATCTAGAATCTGCATCTATAGATTTGTGATCTCATCATGATTTCTATAAGACCGTAAGGTAAGTACAATTTAACAATTTGTACCACACAGGTGATTCAACTTCAAAGGGGACACACACCCATGTCTACATGTGTCCCCAGTCTGTAGGATGCTGATTTTTGTGTCTATAAGTGACCAGTAAATGTGATACTTGAAAAAGTCTATTTTCAATTATTTATAATGTGCTATGATTATTCTTATAAAACATGCATATTTATGAGTTCTCATACAGTGTTATAAGCAGATTATAATGCATTTTAAAGTATGTTTAGTGTATAAGGTATTATAGACAGTATTCATAGGAAGTGTCACCGGTTAGGTCACACTTTCCCATCTACATGTCACTAAAAGAGGTCTCAGTGTCTTACCTGTTTCAATGTTGAAATCCTGATGAAGGTCTGGAGAGACAGAGGAAGTATAAAGACAGGCTATGAAGGTTCATCAACAAGGACCAGCTCACTGACACATCTCTGGTGTCTCCCTGTCATTTTTATACAGTCAGAGATCTATCTCTATTTACATCTATCTCTATTTACATGAAGAGATTATAAATGCTGTGAAGGGATCATGTGACCTGATTAAGCAAGGTTACATTTGCATCACTGAGAGAAGAAAGACAACAGCAAAGCAGGAATGACACAATCTAGGATTGATTGATCCAATCAAGGTCCAGGAGTTAACTACTGTATCTTCATAGTTCAATTTTTGGGGAATTTATATTATGTATATATATATATATATATATATATATATATATATATATATATATATATATATATATATATATATATATATATATATATATATATATATATATATATACAATTTTAAGATTCATGGTAAATTCACAAAACTTTTAAACTAATTTCTTTGGGAATTATGTCTGATTCCCCAGGAAGAGAATAAATCACTTGATTATTATGGTGATATATGGGTTGGTGCTTTGTAGACACAACCATAGAAATAACATACATGACAGAATCAATAGGCCAACTTCGAATCATATACCGTGGACATACCGTGGACAGGAGAGACATCGAAGCCTGTCACACCCTGCCTACTAGAATCAAAGGAGCAACACCAGCGATAATCATTTGCTTCACGAATAGAAAGAACAAGACTTCGATCCTTAAACAGGGTCGGAAATTAAAAGGGTCGGAGGTGTACGTCAATGAACACCTTACCAGGAGGAATGGTGAGATCGCCAGGCGAGCGCGTATTTTGAGAAAACAAAACAAGCTTCAGTCTACATGGACTGCTAGCTGCAACGTTTTTATCAAACTGAATGGAACGACACCTGAGGACGAGAAAGTTATGGTCAAAAGTGACATCAGCGAACATTTACTCACATATAATGACTGACAAACATTATTTTTCTCTTGTACCTTGTTGTAGTTTTTATAATTTTATAATTACTTACAAAAGGTTTTATTTTTTAGTACCTTGTTGTGGTTTTAATAACTTTATAATTACGGACAAAAGGTTTAATGTTTTTGTACTTTTTGGAAGTTATTTCAAATTCATTGGGAGTTATTACTACTTTATTGGGAGTTATTACCGTTTCATTTTGACTGATAAATGGTTTTATGCAAATTGTTTCAACTGTGCTGGGTTTCGGTGTAACTGCTGAAAGGCTATATATTCTATTTAACTTTTTTTCATTTCATTATGGGCTCATCCACTCTTAATCTACCGGGCAAAGGCCTGTTGATTGGTCACTGTAGTTTAACTCTCTCAGTGCCACGCCCCGACATATCCCGAGTTTTTCCCGAGTACCCTCAGTGCCAGCACGAGAAATCCCGAGTTTTTACTTTTGACTGTGGTCGCGCTATTCTGTATTTTTTTCATGATCACTTTCGCTTCCTGACTACATCAGACTCACCCGGAGCCGGATGTAAAAAAAAAATTCATTTCCGGGTCACGTTGTTTTTCTCCGGTGATTTTCGGCCAGAATAGGGAAAGTCACGGTTTTTCACACGGTATAAAAAGCGAACGGAGAGGTCCACGTCTACTCTCTTTGGTCTGGGTGACGATCAGTCATCGTAGTCGTGTATCGCGTCGTAATTTAGCCCGATCAACGAATGTCAAAAATGTCAACATCCGGTTAGGACCGGATATGACGTCAGCCTGTTTGGGAGGGGGTGAGTGAGCCAGCGAGATCATCAATGTGTCGATTTGTTGCTCTCTACTGGTAGAACTGTATTATGGGTTTAAAACCCCAATCAGATCATTTATTTGAATGAAAAATTACAAAATTAAAAAATAAAAAAAAACGCAAATTTCTGGCACTGGGGGAGTACTTTATGAAAATACTCTTGGCAGTGAAAGAGTTAAGAAATAAAATCCCAGATTTATGTATGGTAATAATGAAGACAAATGACATTCATATTATGGCAATATCGGAAACCCATCTTGACTCCTCTTTTGATGATACTGTATTAGGTGTGGATGGATACACACTATTTATGAAGGATCGTAATAAATATGGTGGAGGTGTTGCTGTGTATGTGCAGAATCATATTCCTGTTCAAATACGTACTGATTTAATGCTGGATGATATTGAGGCACTGTGGATTCAGGTTCATCTGCCTCAAACCAAACCCATACTTGTGGGTTGTTGCTATATAGGCCGCCTAGTGCGGATATAAAATACCTGGATTTGATCTGTGAGATGTTGGACAAATCTAGTGATGAAAATAGGGAATTATATTTGACTGGGGACGCAAATATTGACTGGTTTGGTATGTGCCCACTTAAAAAGAAACTTACCGCTGTAGCTAATGCCTGTAACCTTACACAGACAATTACTCTACCCACTAGAACCACTATAAATAAAAATGGGTTAAAATCATCCAAATGTGTTGACCACCTGTTCACAAATGTTCCGGAAAAATGCACAAAAACAGTATCAATAGCTCTTGGTTTCAGTGATCACAATTTAATTGCACTTAAAAGGAAAACTGAGGTCTCAAAATCACCTAGCTTGAGTGTACATAAAAGGTCATATAAACATTGTAATCAAAAACTGTTTATGGATGATGTGAAAAATGTTAACTGGTTAACGGTGTGTCTTGAGGAGGATCCAGAAGTCGCTTTGGATATATTTATGAGGTTATTTTTTGCAGATTGCAGATAAACATGCTCCTGTCAGGAAAACAACTGTCAGGGCTAATGGCGCCCCCTGGATAGGCAATGAGCTTAAATCACTTATGAAGCAACGTGAGCAGGCTAAAAAGTTGTCTGACGCATCAGGTTTACTGTCTGACAGGATGATCTACCGTAAATTAAGAAATCATGTAACAAAAATAAATAGAAGTAATAAAAAATAATATTATCAGAATAAAATTAATAACTCTAAAAATGATGGAAAACAATTATGGAAAATATTGAATCAAATAATGGGAAGATCATCATACCAGACCAATTCTTTTATAGAAGTCAATGGAGCTTTTCTGACTAAACCAGTGGAGATTGCCACTTACTTTAACAACTACTTCACCAGTAAGGTTGAAAATTTGAGAGAAAAAATTTACACCATGGCTCCTCCTCATGCACATTCATTGAAAATTATATAATGAAAGGTAAGGGCTGTCTATTTGATTTTATGCAAGTTAGTATTACGGACATTGAGAACTTGCTGTCATCACTACCATGTGAGAAACCTGCTGATATGCTAGATAGCAAACTGTTAAGACTTGCATCATCCTATGTATCTAATCCAATTTGTCATTATCTTCAATAAGTGTTTAACATACAGTGTTTGTGTTTGTTTATATACAGATTTGGAAGGAGGCAAAGGTCATTCCTTTAAATGCAGTCCCCCTAGGAGAATTTTTGACAGCTCCTTAAAGTTGGGGTACCCACCATAACCTTGGTTAAAAAAAAATCTAAATTTAATTCTGTTTTAAGTAGCATTTGAGGGGTCATACTAGGGTGTTTTTATGATTCTGAATCCATTGCAAGCATTTGTTTTGCACCAAAACCACTCCTTGGGCTAAAAACGGCCATAGCCATCCTTTTCCAGGTATACTTTTTGTGTAAAAAGCCCATTGAGATTTGGCCGTTTTTAGCCCAAGGAGTGGTTTTGGTGCAAAACAAATGCTTGCAATGGATTCAGAATCATAAAATCACCCTAGTTTGACACCTCACATGCTACTTAAAACAGAATTAAATTTTGATTTTTTTTTTGGATTTTTTTTTAACCAAGGTTATGGTGGGTACACCAACTTTAAGGAGCTGTCAAAAAATCTTCTGGGGGGACTGCATTTCAGTCTTTGTGAGATGTGTTACTAGACACCTTTACAAACACATTGGTGAAGAAATTTTTTGGTAAGGAATTTATTCCAAGATTTTTTTAATATCCCCTGACTATAAATCATGATCTTGAAATTGATTAATTATAATCATGGATTTTATATGAAAATAACATTAAGTACATTAACTACATCTTTGGTGTTTACACACCAAACCGTTTGAAAATCGGATGAAAAGTGAGCACGCTATGGTTATTTCAATAGTACTGTATGTGTTCAATTCATCAAGAGGCTAATGGTCTGTATATCTGCATTGGTTCTTTGGGTTTTATCTGCACTGCACACAGAGTGGAGGAGTGTTTACTAATGAATGACACTATATCAGTCATTTTAAATGTTGATGAGTTTTTTTTTAAACTACCAAACGCATGAGACATCAGTATATCTGTATTTCTGGTGTTTCTGGTTAGTTTTTCCTTTGCCAGCTAAATGATTGCTACTTCATCTTCATCATACATGTGCAAGCGAATGCAACAAGATAACTATTTTGATCAGGATTTCATTGTTATCTCTATGCCTACAGTAAGACAATAAAGACATTCTGGACCAACAATATTGGACTTAATCATGCCTAAAGATAAAACATGTTCTTATATTTGGGTTCCAGAGAAATATTGTCACAAGGAGTTACATGTAATGCAAATCTAATTGGATTTGAGAATGTGTAGATATGACCAGAATGAGCAAGTTGGGGGATACTTGGAGACAATGACACCTAAAGTGTGTAGATTATCTGTGCTGTGCTGAGTAGGCCAGCCAGACACATTTAAAAAACAAGAAAACAAAAAGGCCAATGTGTGTGTGTGTGTGTGTGTGTGTGTGTGTGTGTGTGTGTGTGTGTGTGTGTGTGTGTGTGTGTGTGTGTGTGTGTGTGTGTGTGTATGTGTATGTGTATGTGTATGTGTATGTGTGTGTGTGTGTGTGTGTGTGTGTGTGTGTGTGGGGGGGGGGTGCATGCAATGACTCTTGAGAATAACTTAAAAACAAACAAACAATAACATTTAAAAGATAAGTGTGTACTTTAAACAGTGCAGGAGGACAATTTGAAATGTGTAACTGTGTATGGTGTAATTGAGTTAAACAGTTAATTTTTCACCTCCACGATGAGGTGAATTGACTATTTTATTGTACATAAACATGAGGGAAAATGCATTCTATTCACATTTTACTTTTTGTGCAAAGTTTCATAATCAAAGTGACGCCCTTAAATTTGCCAATATATCATCATATCATTTGGGTTATATTATTATACAGGTATATTTGGTTCCATCTCAGTGTTACAGACACATAAGGGTCCATTTGGTTCCTAACTATCAATCATTTGGCTGGGGACCCCCTGGAACCCCCTCATGGACCCCTGGTTGAAAACCACTGTTCTACATAATCAAAATAAATCTGATATGATCTGATATAAAGTATAAAGTTATGTGGATTAGAGGGAATATGAAGGACTTTGATGCAGGCCTGAAGCCCAGAGCCTAATTTGTGTGCCTTTAATTTGTGTGAAATCTTGCCTGTTGTGTTTTCCTTAGCATCATTTAGATTTATTTTGCAGATTGAGTAGATTTACATCTGTGATTATTTTAAGTTTAAACCAGAGAAACGAATTCATTGTTTTGTTTTTGTTTGATACAGAACACAATGGATTGATTGATCATTAAAATAAACATTCTCTAAACATCCAGTCCTGAGGCTGCATCTAGCTTTAATCTCTGTTCACCTGCAGCAAGAGCACTGTTTCTTTAACCCCAACATGTACTATAGATGTTGTTGTGTTTTTTTGTGTTGCTACGATGAACATTTAGTTAATTCAGCATATATTCTTTTAGCAATTTGAGCTTAATTAGGCTAGTTATATAAAGCCGTGCTGCCCTGGCACTTGGCCTCTGTTCCCTTTTCTTTTTTTTACACTTAAAGGGATATTTCACTTTCAAAAAGACTTTTGGTCATTTTATCGTCTACTCAGGCTTTTGTGAGCCCCCCAGACCGTTTTTCAGTTGCTTGATTTAGTATTTAGATATTTGATATTCATTTTAACAGACACGCCCCCTTCCTATACAAACCCATTATAACTTCAAACTCAATTTTTTACATGTTAGATTCATCAAAAACACCCGTCCTTGGTTCTACTGACTCACCCCGCCCTCCTAATACGTGAGGGGGCCGTGTTTTTTCGATTACTTTTTTCATTTATTTTATTAATTTTTTTTAATGTATTGAATTTTTTTCATTTTCCCAAAAAAATATTAAAAATAAATGAAAAAAGTTATAAAAAAAACACGGCCCCCTCGCGTATTAGGAGGGCAGGGTGAGTCAGCAGAACCAAGGACGGGTGTTTTTGACAAATCTAACATGTTAAAAATGGAGTTTGAAGTTATAATGGGTTTGTATAGGAAGGGGGCGTGTCTGATCAAATTAATATCAAATATCGAAATAATGAATCAAGCAACTTAAAAACGGTCTGGGGGGCTCACAAAAGCCTGAGTAGACGATAAAATGACCAAAAGTTTTTTTGAAAATGAAATATCCCTTTAAGGCCAAGTGGCCTTGTCCCTATATAGTAGGGGGTACTAAGTGAAAAATCGTTACGCGGCGGATAAAAGCATGAAATTTGATACAGATGTCCCTTGGGTCATCCTAAAACATCCTAGAAGGGGTGCCCAAAAAAATCTTAAACAGGAAGTGAGTTATGGACAAAATCCAAAATGGCCACCTAAACTGTTGACCGTTGACTCAAAAGACACCAAAATAATCTCCAAAAAGCATAAAATGTGGCACACATGTCCTTTGGGTCATCCTAAGACATCCTAGAAGGGGAGCCCAAAAAAATCTGAAACAGGAAGTGAGTTATTGACCAAATTGAAAATGGCCGCCTAGTGTTGTCGATTGACTCAAAAGACAACTAAAGAATCTCCAAAAAGTATAAAATGTGTCACACATGTCCCTTGGGTCATCCTAAGACATCCTAGAAGGGGTGCCCAAAAAAGTCTTCAACAGGAAGTGAGTTATTGACTAAATTGAAAATGGCCGCCTACAGTGTTGGCGATTGACTCAAAAAGCCTATAGAATCTCCAAAAAGCATACAATTTGGCACATATGTCCCTTGGGTCATCCTAACACATCCTAGAAGGGGTGCCAAAAATAATCTGAAACAGGAAGTGAGTTATTGACTAAATTGAAAATGGCCGCCTACAGTGTTGAAAGATGATGCAAGATACCTACAGAATCTCATAAAAGCATGAAATGTGGTACAAATGTCCCTTGGGTGATCTGAACGCATCCTACAAGGGGTGCCCAAAAAGGTTTTAAACAGGAAGTGACCGCCTAAAAGCAGTTGACACAAAAGAAAACATAAGGGGACGTCATAAAAGTGTATAATTTGGTACGTACATTGAGTGCTTCTTAATATATCCTAGAAGGGGTTATTTATTTGTTTGCTTGTTTATTAAACTTTTTAGGAAGGGACCATGTTGAAGAAATTCTAAATGGCTGTTTAAACAGTTGACCATGGCAGTCTGCATATTATGCAGACTCAATACGACAGGTTATGCAGTGCATAACTTGTCGTATTTTGTAGTCTACCTTCTGTTTTCATTTCTACATCACTTATTTATTTTACTTTCTGCATAATTTTTTTATTGTACTCTTTGAATCTTCTTTATTTATCTAACTCTCTGCATATTCTCATTTATTTTACTCTGCATCTTATCTTACTCTGCATATTCTTATTTTACTCTCTGCATCTTATTTATTTTGCACTCTACATCTTCTTGCTTGTTTTACACTCTATCTTCTCATGTATTTTCTTCTTGATCATTACTGTTTTTTTGTGATTAGTGTTTAGTAACTACATGTATTCATGTGTGCCATTTCGCAATTACCAGCACATTGGCATAATGCTCTGCAAGGTAACCCAGCATCCCGGCATCTACACTTTCTCGAACAGAAGGGCTCAGCTTTGCAGCCACACTTGAGTTCTCTACAAACTTAAGCAGCCTCTGGCAAGAGTGTCCATAAAGGTGTCCACGAATCAGCGACTTTAATTTATTTGTCAGGAGATGGTAGAGATTGCATAGCTTTCAGGCTTCTGGACCAAATGCTAGATTGGCTGCTCGATTTGAATATTGTAGCAGTGCAGCCCGTGTGGGAGGAGTGTTTTCCATTGAGAGACTATTCAAACTTTTTTTGGCACCCCTTAGGATGCATTCAGATCACCCAAGGGACATTTGTACCAAATTTCATGCTTTTATGAGATTATTTTTTATGAGTGTCTTTTGCATCATCTGTCAAGACTGTACACAGCCATTTTCAATTTAGTCAATAACTCACTTCCTGTTTCAGATAATTTCAGGCACCCCTTCTAGGATGTCTTAGGATGACCCAAGGGACATGTATGCCATTATGAGATTCTTTAGTTGTCTTTTGAGTCAATCGACAACACTGTAGGCGGTCATTTTCAATTTTGTCAATGACTCACTTCCTGTTTAAGATTTTTTTGGGCACCCCTTCTGGGATGTCTTGGGATGACCCAAGGGACATGTATGCCAAATTGTATGCTTTTATGAGATTCTTTAGTTGTCTTTTGAGTCAATAGATAACACTGTAGGCGGCCATTTTCAATTTTGTCAATAACTCAGTTCCTGCTTAAGATTTCTTTGGGCACCCCTTCTAGGATGTCTTAGGATGACCAAAAAGACATGTGTGCCAAATTGTATGCTTTTATGAGATTCTTTAGTTGTCTTTTGAGTCAATCGACAACACTAGGCGGCCATTTTCAATTTAGTCAATAACTCACTTCCTGTTTCAGATTCCTTTGGGCACCCCTTCTAGGATGTCTTAGGATGACCCAAGGGACATATGTGCCAAATGTTATGCTTTTTGGAGATTCTTTTGGTGTCTTTTGAGTCAACGGTCAACAGTTTAGGTGGCCATTTTGAATTTTGTCCATAAGTCACTTCCTGTTTAAGATTTTTTTGGGCACCCCTTCTAGGATGTTTTAGGATGACCCAAGGGACATCTGTATCAAATTTCATGCTTTTATCCGCCGCGTAACGATTTGGCCATTTTTTGTGCTTAGTACCCCCTACTAATAATGACACAAACCCTAAAGTGTACCATGAATTAAGTTGCATTTTACGATATTGTCCATTTAGTGGCGTAGGCTACATTCTTTCCTCCTAACAACCTTGTGAGAGGTGTGTGTGTGTGTGTGTGTGTGTGTGTGTGTGTGTGTGTGTGTGTGTGTGTGTGTGTGTGTGTGTGTGTGTGTGTGTGTGTGTGTGTGTGTGTGTGTGTGTGTGTGTGTGTGAGAGAGAGAGAGAGAGAGAGAGAGAGAGAGAGAGAGAGAGAGAGAGAGAACAGCATCATGGACTGTGCTCAACTCCAGTAGTCTCACGTAGCCAGACAACTGTTCCACAATCTCCGAATGCTGTATAGAGTCTGGAACTACAGTTCAAGAATGATACTCATTCACATGTAAAAAGTACTGAAACAAGGTCATTCATTGTATTAGTAAAGTATATACAAACTCCCCACTCTCAGAGCTCTGTGTGCAGTGCTGATAAAACCCAGAATTCTGTACATTTTCAAAAACTAAACAGGGTGGCATGATGGCGTATCATTGTAATGTCCAACAAACACACTTGTTTTCACAGAGAAGTAACATGTTGTTATCTGAATGGACAATTCCATATAATAACCATATCAATAGAAACTTCTAAATTAACTTTTGACATAATCAGAATCCACTTTTGTGTCGTCGCAGGTTTACAAGTGTAAAGAAGTCAGTGAATGTTTTTGTGTCTGGGTTTGCTTTCTTTGGCAAAGAAAAAACAGTCAATAGGCCTATGTTGATGAAACAAAACACATTGGAACTGGCATCTATGTAAATGTTTCTCTGATGGCCCATCATTGCATTGTCTTTTATTATGAGCCTTTCACATTGAAATGGACCCTGACTGCAGTGAACTGGAAGAATGTGAGGAGGTGGGAGGAGGTGTTTCTCCTCTCTTCAAGATAAAAGGTAGTGTTTTCACTCCAAATCTCCACTCTGTCCTCCTGCCCAGACTCCAGGACACACCACAGTTAAACTCTCAGGACTACAGGAGGCTCTATCTTCACTTACACAGCTCTTCCACCAGGGGGCAAAAGACACTAAGAAGGCAACGGTGCCTGGATCCTTCAATGCGCATGTGTGAAACACGTTGACCCGGAAGTAAGTGCGTGTTGTGGTCTTGGTGAAAAACGTGAAGGAGGTAAAAGCGTGTCAAATGGAGTCTGCACGGCTGAAGATAATTGAACACATGACGTCGGTGGGAGAGGAGATATTGTGTGTTTTGGACAAACAGCAGCGTGGTGCTGATGTTTGTTGTGTGAAGCTTGTCAGAGTGTTTGTGTTGGAGCGCCTCAGTGCGGCTGCAGAGTTCATGTGCAACCTCTTCCAGAGAGAGATAGAGACACTAGAAACTCTGCTGGAGAAACAAAACAAACTGCTGGACATTGATTTTTATATGGACATCGATCTACACACAGGTATGTCTGTTATGCACAACACCAAACTACACACTGCAGGTATGTATGTTACACACACAACACCAAACTACACTGCAGGTAGTCTGTTACACACAAGTAAGACGCGCGAACGCTGGAAGCGAACGCAGCTCGAAAATATTGTGTATTTACGGACTTGTAATCCGTGTTATTTCACCGTGATGGGGAGAGAACATTGACTGTGTGTGTGTGTGTGTGTGTGTGTGTGTGTGTGTGTGTGGCAGGCTGGTGTGCATTGTCTAAATTCCTGCACTCTGGCGGCTGCTTACAGGCAGTGCACGCATGTGAGTCACATGGGGGCGCGAGCCAATGAGAGCATGAACACAGACAGAATCACAGACAGACACACACACACACAACCTGAGCAGGGTTACATAGTAAGCTCCACTTGGTCGGAGGCGCGGCGTTCGCAACAACATCAAACTACACACTGCAAGTATGTCTGTTACACACACAACATCAAACTACACACTGCAGGTAGTCTGTTACACACACAACATATATGCCTGTTACACACACAACATCAAACTACACACTGCAGGTAGTCTGTTACACACACAACATCAATCGACACACTGCAGGTAGGCCTATGTCTGTTACACACACAACATCAATCTACACACTGCAGGTATGTCTGTTACACACACAACATCAATCTACACACTGCAGGTATGTCTGTTACACACACACAGCCGCAAGCAACTCTTAGATCCTATTTTTTTATATCTGGACTACCAACCCTTGACAGCTCATACATCCAAACAGAAAAGTCCTATCTGATTGTATTAAACAACGTTAAACTCAGCAACATTGAAGCTGTAAAGAAATCTTGAATTATCCTCTTACTAGCTGCAAAGTTTTTGTTTCATAACAATCCACCATAGACATGTTATGAGCTACTTTCTGTCAATAAATTCAGGGCAATTTCTAAGTATTGGAGTTTGGAAGCACTCGTTTTCAATAACACAACGTCCTGCTGCCTCCTGAGTACGTGATTTCCATTTGGTAACTCTAGATGGAGCCGCACCGTTCCCATGTGAATCCTGAGATTCACATCCTGATTCTCACTGTTCTATTATAGCAGCTGTGAATTTTTTGTAACATATCGTTGCTGTCGGGCAGAAACCTTGTATCTCCACATTTTAACCTTTTTAAGTGATTTTTTTCTTGCAAATTATGGTCCACCTGGTTTCCACCTGTCATCAACAATATTATACCTACTTGTGTTATCTATTTTAGGATCATACATCTGTTATCAAACTGATTGGCTGTTTCTAATGTGCAATAAAAAAAATACTGCTTGCTGAAGTTCTTTCATTTTGAGATTAGATTCATAATTGTATTATTATAAGTCCTTATTTATGTCACAAAGTCCTTATTATTACAGTCCTTATTCACATCACATCAAAGTCCTTATTATTAAAGTTTGTATTTGTGTCTTACCAAAGTCCATATTATTAACGTGTGTGTTGTATTCCTTCGTTCCAGATCAGTGTGTGGAGTCCAGTCTGCAGGTGAAGATCAGTTCTCCAGCCAGGACTGTTTCTATTAAACAGGAACCTGAAGACCACCTTAAACAGGAACCTGAAGACCACCTGGATCTCAGTAAGTTTCAAACACTCTCTTTATTTATTTTATTGGTGAAAGTGGGCCGGTACTGAGGGTGTAAAGTTGAACCGATATGAATCGGTTATCGATTTTAGCATTAACAATGTGACTACATTGATGCATGGACCGCTGCATCAATCTAAATGTACCATGAATCAGACGATGGTTCAGTTGTGGGCAAAGAGTAATCTGTTGATACTTATTCCAGCCACAACTCTGCACTGAGGTACTGCAGTGGATGTACAAGATTCAAACATTTTATAGAGTCTCATTGTATCTTTTTCGTAGACTTCCTGCATGTCCCTGTGTGTAAAGAGGAGGTTTCCCCTGAAGAGGAGAGGAGCCCCAGTCTGCTCCAGGAGGAACCACAACTTCCACAGATTAAAGAGGAACAAGAGGAGCTACTTCAAAGACCAGAAGTGGCTGGTGGGTCAACGTTGACATTACTAGCAGTGAAAAGTGAAGATGATGGTGAAAACAGAGACACAGAGCCTGTAGCCAGCACCTCAACTGAACACATGAAAACACAAGCTTATGTAGAGGACTGTGGAACATCACAACCAACTAGTGATAACCAGCTCCTCTCTTCACACTGTTCTGAATCAGACACTGAAGACAGTGATGACTGGGAGGAGACTAGGGGAGATCAGTCAGCTTTAAACACACTGACATCACACAAGACACAAAATGTGGGAGGACAGCGAAAGCTGTCCCAAGACCTGAAATCACCGAAACAAACTCATACGGGTGAAAAGCCCTTTTCTTGTACAGTTTGTGGTAAAGGATGTGTTAGCACAAGTCATCTTAAAATACACATGATGACTCATACAGGCGAAAAGCCCTTTTCTTGTACAGTATGTGGTAAAGGCTTTAATCGGAAAAATACTATTAAAACACACATGATGACTCATACAGGTGAAAAGCCCCTCATACAGGTGAAAAGCCCTATACCTGTACAGTTTGTGGTAAAGGCTGTGTTAACAAGGGTAATCTAAACACACACATGAGGACTCATACAGGTGAAAAGCCCTTTTCTTGTACAGTTTGTGGTAAAGGCTGTGTTAGCACAAGCGATCTAAAAACACACATGATGACTCATACAGGCGAAAAGCCCTGTACCTGTACAGTTTGTGGTAAAGGCTGTGTTAGCAAGGGGCATCTAAAAACACACATGATGACTCATACAGGCGAAAAGCCCTGTACCTGTACAGTTTGTGGTAAAGGCTGTGTTCACAAGGGGCATCTAAAAACACACATGAGGACTCATACAGGCGAAAAGCCCTTTTCTTGTGCAGTTTGTGATAAAGGCTGTGTTAGCGCAAGTATTCTAAAAGTACACATGAGGACTCATACAGGCGAAAAGCCCTTTTCTTGTATAGTATGTGGTAAAGGCTTTACTCAGAAAGGTACTATTAAAACACACATGAGGACTCATACAGGCGAAAAGCCATTTTCTTGTACAGTTTGTGGTAATGGCTTTGCTGTAATGTGTCATCTAAAAGAACACATGAGGAATCATACAGGTGAAAAGCCATTTTCTTGTACAGTTTGTGGTAAAACCTTTGCTTGCCCAAGTAATCGAAACAAACACATGAGGACTCATACAGGGGGGAGCCTTTAGTTGAAGTTAGTCACACACAGACACACATATATGATCATTCAGTCTAATCCAGGATGTCAATGACAAGGATACTAAAGCAGAGGAATCTCATAATCTGACAATATCAACATGACTGAATGAAATAAACGTTATTTGTTTCTATATATAGATTTTGGTTTTATCTTGTGTATGGATCTTATTTTCAATTCAACATGATGTAATTTCAATTGCTTGTTTTTTTTATAATCTTGTATTATTCCCTCCAGCCTATAGGTTATTGGTAGAACAACATCTGTCTGTCCACATTTGTCGGGATTAAAACGAGTCTTATTCATTATTATTTTCATTGATATGCATGAGTAATGTTGCTGTAAAGTGCTGACAAGCTGCTGGTTTTGTGTAGCTTTTCACTGTGTGTTGACATATGTGTTGTTGCGAACGCGGAAGGAGGCGCGGCGAAGCCGCGCCTCCGACCAAGTGGAGCTTACTATGTAACCCTGCTCAGGTTGTGTGTCTGTATGTCTGTCTGTCTGTGTGCATGCACTACCTATGTAGAGGGCGCCAGAGTGCAGGAATTTAGACAATGCTCTAATTTAAATGCAACACACACACACACACACACACACACACACACACACACACACACACACACACTCACACTCACACTCACACTCACACTCACACTCACACTCACACACACACGTTCTCTCCCCATCCCCCATCACAGTGAAATAACACGGATTACAAGTCCGTAAATACACAATATTTTCGAGCTGCGTTCGCTTCCAGCGTTCGCGCGTCTTACTTGTTTGTATTGTTAAATTATCATAGTACATATTTGGTAGATGTCTGAGACAGCTGACAGTTGACTTAGTTTACTTTTATGGAATTGTTTTGACAGATTATTACATTTACTCAGTTTTTCTGAACTCAAAGAAACACTTTAATACCTGGGAAAATAAATGTTGATAATGTTTTTGGTTGTTTAATTTAATAAAGGTTTCACCACTACATGTCCTCTATGTGTGCTTTATCATAACATACATGTTATCAAATATGTGTATATGTGTACTTACCCCATATCTACTGTGAACAATACATTCATTTTACAGCCTTTATACCTTGTATACTTGTATTATTACAGGGTACATGAGTAAGTATTCATTTTACAGTCTGCATACATTGTATTATTATTATTATTATTAGTTGTTTTTGTGTTGTCATTATAAAATAATATTTTTGAACAGTGACCCAGAAGTATATAGTATAAAACAGGTTAAAATAGTCATTCTTTTATGCTATATGAACCACTATGTTGACTGGGGTCCCCCCTCCCTGTTTTCCTCTACACCAAATATTTCACAAAATTAGCTGGGTTCCCCCTGAAACGCCCTAAACTAAAGGACCCCTAGTCTTTTATTGTTTTTAAATTAGAGTCAAATCTGCAGACGGATTTATATTTATCTGGAGACTCTTAGGTTGTTGAGACGATACTGCCTAATATAATTTCTTACAAATCCTCTCCTGTCTTTTCAGGATGTGGCTGATCAAGGCCCTTTGCACTGCACACAGAGTAGGGGAGTGTTTACTAATGAATGACATTGTTTCATTCATAAATGTTGAGTTTCTTCAACTACCAAACACATGAGATGCACCAAACAGATATCAGTATATCAATCATGGTGTCTCTAGTTAGTTCTTTAAGTGCCATATTGTAGATCAGTGGATCTCAATGTAGGGTTTTTTGGAGACCTCCAGGGGTCATTGAATTTAATCACAATTTCACTGTGATCTCCATACCTACAGTACATTGACAGTAAATGTATTATGGACCGACAATTTGACTGAATCATTCTTAATAACATAAATATCCTTAGATTTGAGTTCCAGAGATAAATATCTTGTCAAATGGAGGTTTGTGGTCTACGTATGTTGGTATATTAGCCGATCAGATATCAGATTTAATACAAATAGGCCTACATGCCACACACTTATAACACGACTCCCCTGTTTACAGTATAGTCTATTGCAGCCCATTTGATTACGTGATGAAAAACTGTTGGTAAAGACCAGGGATGGGCAACTGGCGGCCCGCGGGCCGCATGTGGCCCGCACCGTCACTCAATGCGGCCCCAGGCCAAAAAAAATAAAATAAAAAAAGTAATCTAAACTCATCCGAAATGGTGAATGCCTTCAACTGTTCCAAACATGCAACTTTCCATGAACCATTTTAATTACAACAGTCCACCAGTAGAGCGCGCTCTCGTTTATTTTAATAGAAGCCATATTAACTATAATTCTAGTGTTCATTTTTGTATATTTGCCAGACCCAGGGGGTCAGGCCTACATGTGGCTTTGTCGGTCCCCTTTTGCTATCGTTTTCGTCCATACATGGACGAAAACGTTTTCTTACATGTCCCTCTTTTTGATTGGCCAAGCTTAGCGTGACGTAGTTTAGAAACCATTCAGATTTCCGGCCATTCAGATTCCAACCACTAGGGGTCTGGCAGTACCAGGTCCCCTGGTTCACTTGTTTTAAGCCAAGGTTACAGCAATACTCTGAAAGGCATACTCAGGAATATGAAGTTTTGTTTAGCAGTACAGCTGTAGTAAGTTGATAGAAGGCCAAAAAAAATAAAATAAAAAAAGTAATCTAAACTCATCCGAAATGGTGAATGCCTTCAACTGTTCCAAACATGCAACTTTCCATGAACCATTTTAATTACAACAGTCCACCAGTAGAGCGCGCTCTCGTTTATTTTAATAGAAGCCATATTAACTATAATTCTAGTGTTCATTTTTGTATATTTGCCAGACCCAGGGGGTCAGGCCTACATGTGGCTTTGTCGGTCCCCTTTTGCTATCGTTTTCGTCCATACATGGACGAAAACGTTTTCTTACATGTCCCTCTTTTTGATTGGCCAAGCTTAGCGTGACGTAGTTTAGAAACCATTCAGATTTCCGGCCATTCAGATTCCAACCACTAGGGGTCTGGCAGTACCAGGTCCCCTGGTTCACTTGTTTTAAGCCAAGGTTACAGCAATACTCTGAAAGGCATACTCAGGAATATGAAGTTTTGTTTAGCAGTACAGCTGTAGTAAGTTGATAGAAGCATTACTAAATGCTAAATAAAAACAAAGTTATAACAAATAATAATAGTTAATATCCCTTATTTATCACATTATGTGACTATTATGGGCTTTTTGAGTAATGGGGTACTACTGGCGAGAGTGCCCAGGGGGTCCCTGCCGATAAACAATGCGTCCCCCCAGAGTGATTGAGGAAATTTTGTGGCCCTCACCATCTACAAAGTTGCCCACCCCTGGTATAGACTATATGTTTTTTAAGGTTTCGAGGCCTATCAGGCTCGAAGCCTTATTGAGACTGTAGGCTTTCTTCTTCCGCCGTTTTTTCAGTTCTGGCCCAACCGTGTGGTCGCTTTTTACGAAACTCGGCAATATGGTAGAGGGCTATGCCAAACGGCTAAGAAACGAAACTCACAACTATCGGCCAAAGGGTGGCGCTATTTCACTCAAATGACTTTGAACAGGTACAACTCATGCCCTGTTTGACCTACAGCCATGAAACTTCGATACACAAATGCGTCTCCTCATGCCTAACAACTTTCATATTCATGACTTTTGACCTCTGACCTTTAGATTTCCCACCATTTTGAATTATATGAAAAACAGTAAAAATCTATCTCTTCCTGGGATCTTTGAGCAATCTGCACGAAACGTTTTACACATGAACTTTGGACCTATGCCGACAGACGTGAGCAAGCGGATTTTCCATAAGTGAAAAAATGAAGCTTTTATGAGCCAATGAATATTGCAGTTTTATGAAAAATATTCATCTGCCCCTAACACATACATGCAGACTCATATTTGTTTGAAACTTTGCAATAATGTAGAGGGTCATTCCAAGTATCACTGAAACCAATCTTACTCCAATTGGTCAAAGGGGGGCGCTATAGCAATTTTTTGAAAATGCAAACTTTAAACAGGCAAAAGTCATGCCTCGTTTGGCCGACAGCCGTGAAACTTGCTTACACATGTGCCTTGACTCATGAGGAACATATCTATCACTTTGACCAGTAAGCTCCGCCCTTAGATTGTCTGCAATTTTGAGCAGTTTGAAAAACATTTAAACCCAGGATTTCTGAGCAATTTGCGTGAAAGTGTGTCGTGTGTGAAGTCCCTTTTCACCAGTTCAGGTCTGTTGGTCCAATAGCTTGATCGCTTAATCATTTGTCTTGAAACCACAGGGTCGCCTGTTCAAATCCCACCTCATGCAGACTTCATCTCAATTGCATTGCACACGACATGACTGTATCAATGAATAAACTTGCAATTGTTAAATGAAACGCTTATTGAGAGTAGTTATTTTCAATGTATGACGTATTTCATTCCCTCTTTTGTTTTGTTTTGTTGGATTCTCCTTTTTCACTAACTAAGGCTGTGGATTGAATAGCTTGATCAGTTCAGTGTTAGCCTCATGTACCGGAGGTCCACGGTTCAAACCCCACTCATCACAGTTTACATTTAAATTGCATTGTACATAACATGACCCTGTTAATTCAGACATGTGCAATTTTTAAACAATAACATGAAATGCTTTTGAGAGTAGTTGTTTTTTATGTATGACATACTTTCTTGTGAAAATAGCCGATCTACAATCTCACACCTTTTTAGATAGCAACGCATTGTGAGCTTGTAGTTCGACTATTTTCACTAGTTTCCATTCCGAGGACAGAAAAAAAAAATCTTTATTGGTTAATGTTTTGTGAACCAGTGATCTAGAGTAGTTAGCGTCCTGTCTATCCAGTAGCTCAGTCAGTACTGGGGCCATAGCTGAGTGGTTAGTGAGCCCGCCTACGGAGCCAGAGGCCCTGGTTGCCCCAGGTACGATTCCAGGCCAGGCCAGCAAATGTGTCGATGAAATGAAATGTGTCCCTGAGCAAGACTCTTAACCCCTAATTGCTCACAGGCCCTCATTGGAAACAAGGCCGCAAGGACTTTCATGAACGGACCTGTTAAAGGAATTATCCTGATCCTTTACACTGTCTAACCGCAAGTCTGTAGGTCCCTGGTTCAAACCCCAATTTAACCAGTCCAAATATAATTTACTGAACAAAAATCATGACTTTGTTAATTAATGCAAGTTCACTTCTTCTCACTCTGTCACTGCCTCTCTCTCACTCTGTCACTGCCTCTCTCTCACTCTGTCACTGTCTGTCTGTCTGTCTGTCTGTCTGCCTCTCTCTCACTCTGTCACTTTCTGTCTGTCTGTCTGTCTGTCTGTCTGTCTGCCTCTCTCTCACTCTGTCACTGTCTGTCTGTCTGTCTGTCTGTCTGTCTGTCTGCCTCTCTCTCACTCTGTCACTGTCTGTCTGTCTGTCTGTCTGTCTGTCTGCCTGTCTGCCTGTCTG
Organism: Gymnoscopelus braueri; assembly: GCF_963280865.1. Lineage (NCBI taxonomy): Eukaryota > Metazoa > Chordata > Actinopteri > Myctophiformes > Myctophidae > Gymnoscopelus > Gymnoscopelus braueri. The sequence goes on from NC_137623.1 coordinate 37,125,872, forward strand.
CCTCTCTCTCACTCTGTCACTGTCTGCCTCGCTCTCACTCTGTCACTGTCTGCCTGTCTGCCTGTCTGCCTCTCTCTCAATCTGTCACTGTCTGCCTGTCTGCCTCTCTCTCACTCTGTCACTGTCTGACTGTCTGTCTGTCTGCCTGTCTGCCTCTCTCTCACTCTGTCACTGTCTGCCTGTCTGTCTGCCTCTCTCTCACTCTGTCACTGTCTGCCTGCCTGTCTGCCTGTCTGCCTCTCTCTCACTCTGTCACTGTCTGCCTGTCTGCCTCTCTCTCACTCTGTCACTGTCTGCCTGTCTGCCTCTCTCTCAATCTGTCACTGTCTGCCTCTCTCTCACTCTGTCACTGTCTGTCTGCCTGTCTTCCTGTCTGCCTCTCTCTCACTCTGTCACTGTCTGCCTGTCTGTCTGCCTCTCTCTCACTCTGTCACTGTCTGTCTGCCTGTCTGCCTGTCTGCCTCTCTCTCACTCTGTCACTGTCTGCCTGTCTGCCTCTCTCTCACTCTGTCTGTCTGTCTGCCTGTCTGCCTCTCTCTCACTCTGTCACTGTCTGCCTGTCTGCCTCTCTCTCACTCTGTCACTGTCTGCCTGTCTGCCTGTCTGCCTCTCTCTCACTCTGTCACTGTCTGCCTGTCTGCCTCTCTCTCACTCTGTGACTGTCTGTCTGCCTCTCTCTCACTCTGTCACTGTCTGCCTGTCTGCCTCTCTCTCACTCTGTCACTGTCTGTCACAACATCTGAAGTGAACTGAGCTCCTGACCTCTGGTAGTTGAGTATAGCAGCATTCTTTTGTTATTTAGCAAGCTGCTAGTAGTGGTACCCTAAGTGCTTTTCTATTAGTATTATATTATTAGCTTGTGTGGTAGTCTGTAGTTTATAGTTGTATTGTTTGTGTGCTTCAAGCAGTAGGCTATTGGCACTTTGTAGTAGTACAAGTAGTTTCACCCTGTATAGGCCACTTGATTGCCTTGTGAAGTGTGTGGTTTAGCCAGCACAGCTCAAGGGATAAGTAGGCAGGTTGAGAGTATTCTCTTCAGTGTGTAACCAACATCTGAAGTGAACTGAGCTCCTGACCTCTGGTAGTTGAGTATAGCAGCATTCTTTTGTTATTTAGCAAGCTGCTAGTAGTGGTACCCTAAGTGCTTTTCTATTAGTATTATATTATTAGCTTGTGTGGTAGTCTGTAGTTTATAGTTGTATTGTTTGTGTGCTTCAAGCAGTAGGCTATTGGCACTTTGTAGTAGTACAAGTAGTTTCACCCTGTATAGGCCACTTGATTGCCTTGTGAAGTGTGTGGTTTAGCCAGCACAGCTCAAGGGATAAGTAGGCAGGTTGAGAGTATTCTCTTCAGTGTGTAACCAACATCTGAAGTGAACTGAGCTCCTGACCTCTGGTAGTTGAGTATAGCAGCATTATTTTGTTATTTAGCAAGCTGCTAGTAGTGGTACCCTAAGTGCTTTTCTATTAGTATTATATTATTAGCTTGTGTGGTAGTCTGTAGTTTATAGTTGTATTGTTTGTGTGCTTCAAGCAGTAGGCTATTGGCACTTTGTAGTAGTACAAGTAGTTTCACCCTGTATAGGCCACTTGATTGCCTTGTGAAGTGTGTGGTTTAGCCAGCACAGCTCAAGGGATAAGTAGGCAGGTTGAGAGTATTCTCTTCAGTGTGTAACCAACATCTGAAGTGAACTGAGCTCCTGACCTCTGGTAGTTGAGTATAGCAGCATTCTTTTGTTATTTAGCAAGCTGCTAGTAGTGGTACCCTAAGTGCTTTTCTATTAGTATTATATTATTAGCTTGTGTGGTAGTCTGTAGTTTATAGTTGTATTGTTTGTGTGCTTCAAGCAGTAGGCTATTGGCACTTTGTAGTAGTACAAGTAGTTTCACCCTGTATAGGCCACTTGATTGCCTTGTGAAGTGTGTGGTTTAGCCAGCACAGCTCAAGGGATAAGTAGGCAGGTTGAGAGTATTCTCTTCAGTGTGTAACCAACATCTGAAGTGAACTGAGCTCCTGACCTCTGGTAGTTGAGTATAGCAGCATTCTTTTGTTATTTAGCAAGCTGCTAGTAGTGGTACCCTAAGTGCTTTTCTATTAGTATTATATTATTAGCTTGTGTGGTAGTCTGTAGTTTATAGTTGTATTGTTTGTGTGCTTCAAGCAGTAGGCTATTGGCACTTTGTAGTAGTACAAGTGGTTTCACCCTGTATAGGCCACTTGATTGCCTTGTGAAGTGTGTGGTTTAGCCAGCACAGCTCAAGGGATAAGTAGGCAGGTTGAGAGTATTCTCTTCAGTGTGTAACCAACATCTGAAGTGAACTGAGCTCCTGACCTCTGGTAGTTGAGTATAGCAGCATTCTTTTGTTATTTAGCAAGCTGCTAGTAGTGGTACCCTAAGTGCTTTTCTATTAGTATTATATTATTAGCTTGTGTGGTAGTCTGTAGTTTATAGTTGTATTGTTTGTGTGCTTCAAGCAGTAGGCTATTGGCACTTTGTAGTAGTACAAGTAGTTTCACCCTGTATAGGCCACTTGATTGCCTTGTGAAGTGTGTGGTTTAGCCAGCACAGCTCAAGGGATAAGTAGGCAGGTTGAGAGTATTCTCTTCAGTGTGTAACCAACATCTGAAGTGAACTGAGCTCCTGACCTCTGGTAGTTGAGTATAGCAGCATTATTTTGTTATTTAGCAAGCTGCTAGTAGTGGTACCCTAAGTGCTTTTCTATTAGTATTATATTATTAGCTTGTGTGGTAGTCTGTAGTTTATAGTTGTATTGTTTGTGTGCTTCAAGCAGTAGGCTATTGGCACTTTGTAGTAGTACAAGTAGTTTCACCCTGTATAGGCCACTTGATTGCCTTGTGAAGTGTGTGGTTTAGCCAGCACAGCTCAAGGGATAAGTAGGCAGGTTGAGAGTATTCTCTTCAGTGTGTAACCAACATCTGAAGTGAACTGAGCTCCTGACCTCTGGTAGTTGAGTATAGCAGCATTATTTTGTTATTTAGCAAGCTGCTAGTAGTGGTACCCTAAGTGCTTTTCTATTAGTATTATATTATTAGCTTGTGTGGTAGTCTGTAGTTTATAGTTGTATTGTTTGTGTGCTTCAAGCAGTAGGCTATTGGCACTTTGTAGTAGTACAAGTAGTTTCACCCTGTATAGGCCACTTGATTGCCTTGTGAAGTGTGTGGTTTAGCCAGCACAGCTCAAGGGATAAGTAGGCAGGTTGAGAGTATTCTCTTCAGTGTGTAACCAACATCTGAAGTGAACTGAGCTCCTGACCTCTGGTAGTTGAGTATAGCAGCATTCTTTTGTTATTTAGCAAGCTGCTAGTAGTGGTACCCTAAGTGCTTTTCTATTAGTATTATATTATTAGCTTGTGTGGTAGTCTGTAGTTTATAGTTGTATTGTTTGTGTGCTTCAAGCAGTAGGCTATTGGCACTTTGTAGTAGTACAAGTAGTTTCACCCTGTATAGGCCACTTGATTGCCTTGTGAAGTGTGTGGTTTAGCCAGCACAGCTCAAGGGATAAGTAGGCAGGTTGAGAGTATTCTCTTCAGTGTGTAACCAACATCTTAAGTGAACTGAGCTCCTGACCTCTGGTAGTTGAGTATAGCAGCATTCTTTTGTTATTTAGCAAGCTGCTAGTAGTGGTACCCTAAGTGCTTTTCTATTAGTATTATATTATTAGCTTGTGTGGTAGTCTGTAGTTTATAGTTGTATTGTTTGTGTGCTTCAAGCAGTAGGCTATTGGCACTTTGTAGTAGTACAAGTAGTTTCACCCTGTATAGGCCACTTGATTGCCTTGTGAAGTGTGTGGTTTAGCCAGCACAGCTCAAGGGATAAGTAGGCAGGTTGAGAGTATTCTCTTCAGTGTGTAACCAACATCTGAAGTGAACTGAGCTCCTGACCTCTGGTAGTTGAGTATAGCAGCATTATTTTGTTATTTAGCAAGCTGCTAGTAGTGGTACCCTAAGTGCTTTTCTATTAGTATTATATTATTAGCTTGTGTGGTAGTCTGTAGTTTATAGTTGTATTGTTTGTGTGCTTCAAGCAGTAGGCTATTGGCACTTTGTAGTAGTACAAGTAGTTTCACCCTGTATAGGCCACTTGATTGCCTTGTGAAGTGTGTGGTTTAGCCAGCACAGCTCAAGGGATAAGTAGGCAGGTTGAGAGTATTCTCTTCAGTGTGTAACCAACATCTGAAGTGAACTGAGCTCCTGACCTCTGGTAGTTGAGTATAGCAGCATTCTTTTGTTATTTAGCAAGCTGCTAGTAGTGGTACCCTAAGTGCTTTTCTATTAGTATTATATTATTAGCTTGTGTGGTAGTCTGTAGTTTATAGTTGTATTGTTTGTGTGCTTCAAGCAGTAGGCTATTGGCACTTTGTATTAGTACAAGTAGTTTCACCCCGTATAGGCCACTTGATTGCCTTGTGAAGTGTGTGGTTTAGCCAGCACAGCTCAAGGGATAAGTAGGCAGGTTGAGAGTATTATCTTCAGTGTGTAACCAACATCTGAAGTGAACTGAGCTCCTGACCTCTGGTAGTTGAGTATAGCAGCATTCTTTTGTTATTTAGCAAGCTGCTAGTAGTGGTACCCTAAGTGCTTTTCTATTAGTATTATATTATTAGCTTGTGTGGTAGTCTGTAGTTTATAGTTGTATTGTTTGTGTGCTTCAAGCAGTAGGCTATTGGCACTTTGTAGTAGTACAAGTAGTTTCACCCTGTATAGGCCACTTGATTGCCTTGTGAAGTGTGTGGTTTAGCCAGCACAGCTCAAGGGATAAGTAGGCAGGTTGAGAGTATTCTCTTCAGTGTGTAACCAACATCTGAAGTGAACTGAGCTCCTGACCTCTGGTAGTTGAGTATAGCAGCATTCTTTTGTTATTTAGCAAGCTGCTAGTAGTGGTACCCTAAGTGCTTTTCCCTGTCTGTCTGTGTGCCTCTCTCTCACTCTGTCACTCTCTTCCTGTCTGTCTGCCTGTCTGCCTCTCTCTCACTCTCTCACTGTCTGCCTGTCTGTCTGTCTGGGGAGAGGGAGAGAGGGAGAGAGGGAGAGAGGGAGAGAGGGAGAGAGGGAGAGAGGGGAGAGGGAGAGAGAGACAGAGGGGGAGAGGGAGAGAGAGACAGAGGGGGAGAAGGAGAGAGGGGGAGAGAGAGAGAGGGGGGAGAGGGAGAGAGGGAGAGAGGGGGAGAGAAGGAGAGAGGGAGAGAGGGGGAGAGGGAGAGAGAGAGAGAGAGAGGGAGAGGAGAGAGTCTGCCTGCCTCTTCCTGTCTCTGCCTTATCCCTCGAAACCGCTTATTGCTGCTTGCAGCTATATTTTGATATTATGTTTATAATATCATCTGTCTTCATATGCAGATCTGTTATAATGCAACATGATACCAACCCTCTCTCTCTCTCTCTCTCCCTCTCTCTTACAGAGTAACAAAACGTAAAGACAGACATGACTTCAAAAGGTATATTCTCTCTCTCTCTCTCTCTCTCTCTCTGTGTGTGTCTCACACACACTATTTACAGTACAAAGAGTCTAATACAGCCAATTTGAATACATCATGACCAAAAACACCAGTGTGTTTCCCCTCGCGTTTCAGTAGCGCGGGTGGGGGGCGGGGGTAAGGAGAGAGCCTGGTGACAAATATAATTTATGAAAAGGCTACTACAGCGAAGTCGGATTGAATGACTGAAACATTTTGTTGGTGTTTTGTTGTATGTGGGGATTATCTGAAAGATATTTTTTATCATGAAAGAGAAATTGTATCAAGAGTGAAACAGCTATATCCTAGTCCTTGGGCATCAATACATTTGAGTGGGCAAAACCTTATACCTATACTAAATAGTTTAAAGGGTCAATATAAGTATATCATTATACTATAGCTTTTCCATAGGAGTAACGTTTTATATTTTTGGGACATTTTGTTATATTCCTATATTAGCGGATTTTGAGTGGGCAAAACCTTACCTATACTAAATTGTTTAAAGGGTCAATATAAGTAAATCATTATATTATAGCCTTTCCATAGCTGTAACTTTTTTTATAGAGCACCGAAGTCCTGACATCACTGCCAGTAGAGGGCGCTTTCCGCAGGTTCATGGCTTTACTTTTTGTATTGATATCCTCATTGGGGAATCTTAGATCGCTTCATATAAGAACTGTGTTCCAAAAATAAACACACCATGCACCCTGGCGTTTTTACTCATATGGATATGAAGCATCGACTGAATGTGTAAATATACACATTTACCCAAAGAGTAACACAATCTAAGCACTAGAAACGAGTCAAACAACCCAAAGACTACATTTCCCATGAACGTGGCTGCTGTGGGGACAGTGATTTCAGACCCGGAAGTAGTAGTTCTTAAGACTTTTAAGGCAGAATTAATTCCATTTTCGCCAGAAACAGGCTGTATCAAATATGAATATACGGTAATAAACGATGCAGAGCCACCCACCTGACAAAAACGCCAGGGTGGTGTGTTTATGTTTGGAACACAGTTCTTATATGACGTGATCTAAGATTACCAAATGGGGATTTCAACACAAAAAATAAAGCCACAAACCCGTGGAACAGGCCCTCTAGTGGCAGTCTAGTGGCAGTGACGTTAGACTTCGGTGCTCTATCCTTTTGGGACATTTAGTTATTTTCCTATATGAGCGGATTTCATTAGGTATTTCCAAAAAGAACACAAACAGCATTTTTTTGACAAGAAGCTGAGACCAGAGCCTTGTATCTCTCGCTATGGGTCTGGCTCAGACTATACAAAGGACCCACGCCCCCCGCTACAGAAACGCGAGGGGAAACACACGTTTGCGTCAGGCAGAGAGCAGGGTGAGAGTGGACAAATTTAACCAAATGGATCGATACGGGTACGCTCTCAGTTAAATTAAGACTAATTAATCAATATTGATTTGAATATTGATATTATATGATATAATATAATTGTTTGTTTGTTTGTTTGTTTGTTTATATATTTATTTATTCATTCATTTAATATCCATTATTTTATTTTATTGTCATCCACAAAAAGTGCTCAAACCTTATGTATTTTCATACGAGACACCAAGAACGGCTGTAGTGGTCAAACCTTTCTCATTTTATTACAACATGACAGGTTATCTTCTTCTTTCAAACAAATAAACAAATATGATACAATTGTTTTCTCTTCATGAATCATAACATGCAATTTTCCAAGTATGAACTCTATATAACATGTGGATTTCTTGACTTGGATATACAGTGGTTGGTATATCTCACTGAACCTTTGTCATTCACTGGATACTGCAGTTGTTTATATATAGTTTTCCTGCAACTACAACTATCTCCTCGAAAAAGGAGTTCTTTTTTTCAGCAGCGTCTCTTCTTTCTTGTTGTTGTTCTGTTTTCAACTTTGTCTCTTCTTGTTTCAGAGTCCCCAGTCCATATTTTTTCTTCAGTTTTTCCATCGCTCTATGATCTTTCTCTTCATTCTCTTTACAAATCCTTATTTGCTCTTTCTGTATTGCTTTCTCTGCTTCTTTGAGCATCTCAGTGGTGTAGTAGTTTTCTCCATTATCCTTCACCATCGCCTCGATTTTCCCCAGCAGCTCAGTGACCTGAGAGGGATCCTCGGTGTTGTTGTTGTTGAAGACATGATAGCGACCGTCACATGTTTTGATCAGTTCTTGTAGTTTTTTAGGACTGTTTTCCAAAAAGGCTTTAACTGGTTTACCTTTAAGCAGGTCACCACCAGTGAAGAGAATCATGGTGTATTTGTTTGAACTTTCACCAAATGCCTCCTGAATAATTTTCACCGATTTCTGCTCCTCGTCTGTGAATTTTCCCAGTTTGATCACAACCAGGAACACATGGGGACCAGGAGCAGCAAAACATATACACTGTTTGATCTCATGAATGACTTGATCTTTACCATATCTGGTGTCAAACAATCCTGGCGTGTCAACAACAGATACATTTCTACCATGCACTACAGCTCTGGCCTTCTTACAGCCTATTGTCACAGATTCAGGCGTGAATGAAGATTTAAATGCATTAGGCTGGTTCAGGATGGTGTTTCCAGCGGCGCTCTTTCCAGCTCCAGTCTTTCCAACCATCACCACCCGAATAACTTCAATGATATGAAAGAAAAAGGATATGATTAATGATGATAAACATTCTTTGTGTGTGTGTGTGTGTGTGTGTGTGTGTGTGTGTGTGTGTGTGTGTGTGTGTGTGTGTGTGTGTGTGTGTGTGTGTGAGGGAGTACGTACCACTTAAACTCATTTTTGTCTTGTGTCTTTGTTACTCTGTAAGAGGAGGGGGGGGGGGTATCATTAAAATGATATTCAGATATTCATATGAGACAGATGATGTCCTAAAAGGGGAGTCTTTTTATAAGAGTGGTACTTCCTAAAAGTTACAAATGCTCCATACAATAAAAAATAATATTAATAGATCGGCCTGTAGACCTTTTTCCGTAATAATACATTGTGTTATTTAGCGTATTGGCAATTTTGTTCATGTTAGCCTTGACAGACAACTATTGCAGGACATTTGACATGCATGATGAAGTAGGCAGGGTATACGTAACTTGACTGAGATTCCATCACTCACCTGAAGACTGGAAAATTATTAGACGGCCCTCCTGATCGTTGTGGTGGTTCTTTAACTGTGGGTTGATTGCAGGGAGAACCTATCAGTGGAAATAAGTGTAATAAGTAAGTTATTGAGTAATAGTAACAACCCTCACATTTAGGCATCATTAAGACAGCACCATGCTTCTGATTGGTTTGTGTGGAAACAAATAGTATCTTGTGTTTAGTTACTGTGTCTTAAATGGACAATACTTGAACTGAGTTTAGGATAACTATACATCACACAATTTCATGCCTCTAGGAAATTACATTACTGTTGACATTACTCACTGATATTGCAAACCCTTATTTTAATTTGATTTGATACATACGTTTTTCCTGTTTGACATTTCTCAATTATGCCATTGGATTTAACATTCTATTTATTATACAGTATTTGATACTACATTGAATTGAGTTAGGTCATGGAATCTAAAGCTAGTTATGAATTTGAATGATTTGTGTGGTAATGACGCATAATGTACATTAATTGCTGAATCCTGCTCATATATACGTTTTTGTAACAGCTTATTTAATTAGAACTTTGTTGCCCAATAGATTTTCTCATAAAATCAACACTGCCATACGTTGGTTGTCAATGGCAATAATTTTTTGTCAAAGTAGAGTCCCCCCAGTTTGACATTCTCATCATGAATATGATACGTGATTAACTAACTGCAACAAATCAGTGTCAGTCTGATCTAGTAGATGGAAAAGAAGGAAAATGTAGGTCAATTGACTACCATTCATCTAGAATCTGCATCTATAGATTTGTGATCTCATCATGATTTCTATAAGACCGTAAGGTAAGTACAATTTAACAATGTGTACCACACAGGTGATTCAACTTCAAAGGGGACACACACCCATGTCTACATTTGTCCCCAGTCTGTAGGATGCTGATTTTTCGTGTCTATAAGTGACCAGTAAATGTGATTCTTGAAAAAGTCTATTTTCAATGATTTATAATGTGCTATGATTATTCTTATAAAACATTATGCATATTTATGAGTACTCATACAGTGTTATAAGCAGATTATAAAGCATGTTAAAGTATGTTTAGTGTATAAGGTATTATAGACAGGATTCATAGGAAGTGTCACCGGTTAGGTCACACTTTCCCATCTACATGTCAGTAAAAGAGGTCTCAGTGTCTTACCGTTTCAATGTTGAAATCCTGATGAAGGTCTGGAGAGACAGAGGAAGTATAAAGACAGGCTATGAAGGTTCATCAACAAGGAGCAGCTCACTGACACATCTCTGGTGTCTCCCTGTCATTTTTATATTTTCAGTGTGCAATTCCTTCAATGGGGGAAGTCAGAGATCTATCTCTATTGTTTACATGAAGAGATTATAAATGCTGTGAAGGGATCATATGACCTGATTAAGCAAAGTTACATTTGCATCACTGAGAGAAGGAAGACAACAGCAAAGCAGGAATGACTGATTGATTGATCCAATCAAGGTCCAGGGGTTATATATATATATATATATATATATATATATATATATATATATAAAATGAATCTTATACAATTTTAAGATTCATTTTAAAATTCACAGATCCGGTACCATTTGAGATCTCAACAAATATGATCATATTGGACCTTAAGGTCTCTTTGTCTCTCAGGTTCTCATAGGATCTAAGATCAAAAGTTCTTCTTCTTGAGTCTTAATCCTCTGGAGTCGGCCATATCAGCCCTGACGAACAAGGACAGTCATTTTGTATAACAACTTAATACACAACATTGGCATGGACTGTAAACTTTTAAACTAATTTATTTGGGAATTATGTCTGATTCCCCAGGAAGAGAATAACTCACTTGATTATTATGGTGATATATGGGTTGGTGCTTTGTAGACACACAACCATAGAAATAACATAGATGACAGAATCAATAGGCTTTTTTAGTATCATCTGCTGTTGACAACTCAACATGGGTGTTAGGTGGGTCTAGCTCTGTCCATTTTCACACGTGCAGGAATGAAAAGACCCTTGTTCCAGGCAACAAAAAAACTGTTTCTGATAATAGTTTAGGTTAGAAAAGGACCATGTTGTTGCACTGTATTGAATCATTTCATATTTACAATGGCTCCCGTAGTTTAAAAGTTTGTTATCAGAATTCAGGAGCTCCCTTGCAGTAATGAAAGTCTTTCGTTGAACACTGATGCTAGTAACCCTCAGGTACTAAACAAGCACTGAACCTTGATTATGTCAATTGTTGATTGTGTTATTATCTGTGTTATTCTCTGATAAACTAAATAACACAATTCATTATTAAGGACATATGTCTGCAGGCTGATTTTTTCATATTTTTTATTTGGAGCATTGACAAGGTGTTGATAATTGTAACTTTTAAGAAGTGCCACTCCACGACTCCCCTGTTACAGTATAAAGAGTCTAAGGCAGCCCATGTGATTACTTGATGGAAAAACTGTTGCTATAGACCAGGTGTCAGCAACCTTAAATGTCAGATGAGCCATTTTGGACCAAATCATAAATGCAAAATCTGTCTGGAGCCGCAAAACATATTTGAGCCTTATAATTAAGGCAATGTGGGCTATTAAGTGTATATTAGCCGATCAGATATCAGATTTAATACAAATACATGCCACACACTTTAAAATACGACTCCCCTGTTTACAGTATAAAGAGTCTATTGCAGCCCATTTGATTACGTGATGAAAAAACTGTTGCTATAGACTATGTTTTGAATATCATCTGTCTTCATATGCAGATCTGTTGTAATGATACCAACCCTCTCTCTCTCTCTCCCTCTCAGAGTAACAAAACGTCAAGACAGACATGACTTCAACAGGTACAGTCTCTCTCTCTGTCTGTGTGTCTCACACACACTATTTACAGTACAAAGAGTCTAATACAGCCCATTTGATTACATGATGACCACACGCACGCACGCACACACACACAGAGAGCAGGAATGTTCGTCTTCCATGACCACATCATTTTATTCCACCAGCCATCTTAAGGCAGCTCTCCACCGCACCGATTTTGGGCCGACTCTGCGTTGGAAAGCGTTGGAAAGAGTCCTCTTTTGGGACCTCTTTTGACCCGACTCAGAGAAACTGAGCATGTTCAGTCCTAAACCTCCTACAGTAACTCCATTGGATCCTCAAACTTTGGAGACAGCTGTTCTTTCCATCTTTGATTAGAATGATTAGAATCTCCACATTAATGGTCAAAAGCCTCCTTATAAAAAAAAAGAATTTATCCCGCGATTTTTGTAACCCATTTTTTTCATCCGGTGCCAATTTCCTAAGTGATCCAGCCCTACACCAGCGCTACACCAGTCCCCCACAGCCTAGGGAGGCCAGGGCCGAGCTCATGCTTCCTTCAATGCATGAGAGCCAACTGACCTTCTTGTCACCTGACAGCGGGGAGTTTCCCCGGTTGGACGTAGCGCGTGGAAGGAACACGTTATTCCAACCAGTTCCCTTCCCCTCCACCCTGGCTGTCATGGGGGAGGCGGTATAGTGACCAGGATTACTACCTGTTTTTGTGAGGGTATTAACTACCCTAGGAGACACGGGGAGAACATGCAAACTCCACACAGAGTAGGCCCTTTCGCCAACCCCACCTAGGGTATGGGCGCTGATGACGCGGAAGAGAAGACACGCCCCCAGCGCCCACAGCGTCCCCGGCGGGAATCGAACCCAGGACCTTCTAGCTGTGCGGCGACAGCGCTACCGACTGCGCCAGTGTGCGCCACCGTGCCCGTCAAAAGCCTCCTAACTACACTTGAGCTGTATTTGGGTAAAGTGATGATTATATAAGGACACATTCAAGTATTTGACAATGTATAAAGTCACCATACCAATTTTGTATCATGTTATTTCTAAAACAGTTTTTTCTTTTTGAAAATTTAATATTTTGGACATAGCTGGTTTCTGCCTGACAGCAGATATATATTAATATATATATATATATAATATATATATATATATATATATATATATATATATATATATATATATATATATATGTCTGTCATCTGCAACATACTGTGTGCAGGGCAGTATCAACTGAAGGGTGTCTCCTAAAAGCAGCACTTATTTCCTCCAGAAGCCAAAGCTGTGCATGTTGGTCATGACATTATTAAAGAGGCTGAAGGACTCGACTTCATTCCCAGTGAAAGCATGTCAGGTTTGATAGATTGAAACAGTCTAATGCTTGCCCTGAATACTAAACCACAGTGGTGGAAATAGGTTGACAGCTGGGGGTGGATACTTTATCAGTCTTACACAAAAGGATTTACCGTCGTGCCTGGATCTATGATTGTATTAAAATAGGTATCAGCAGAGCCAAGAGGAGGACCCCAGTGTTAAGCCCCACCACGACGGAGTCTGATCTTCAAGCTAACAACACGTCGCATTGGATCAATTCTTGCCGGCGAGCGAAGCCATCTTGCGATGGAGGATAAATTAAGCTTTACCTTGACAATTCTTTTTTTCTTTTTTTTTTCTTTTTTTTTTAAACGTTCAGAACCCAAGATATCATGATCTGAAGATTTGCTGCTCCATTCACTTCTTGTTTAACTTTTACTTAAAAAGGCTGCATCTCGGCTCCTGTGTACTTTTTTTAAAACGTATTTTTGGCCCAAAGGCAGACAATTAATGTCAACGAGGTCGCGATGACCTCGTTGACATTCGTGAAACCACACAGTGCAACCCTCAGTGATTAGCAACCATGAGGGGATCGATAATACTGGTGATAATTATTCTGTGACTACTATTTTTTTTTGCTGTTTATTTTGTAATGATATTTGAACTGTGGTGCCACTATATATGCCTATGAATTGAACACCAAGGCCCTCATTGGAAACAAGTCCGCAAGGACTTTTATGAACGGACCTGTTAGACAAAGTATTTTAAATGTAACTGTGCTGTTTTACATTTTTTGCCTAATGCAACACAAATATTAGGCTACTGTACATTATATGAATATATTTACATTCCGTGCCTTGTTTTATCTCCTCCAGAAATGTTCCTGTGACCTACAGCGTTGACGTTTGGTCTGGAAGCAGAAATGGCTCCTACATTTGTGTAACGCTATTCTCAATGTAGTTTCAATGTTTAAACGTATGCCATTGTGTATGATTTGTGGGGGCTGTGGAGTTTCAAACTTTGTATATTGTTAATGAGGCATTGGTTTAAGGCAATATATCATGTTATTTAATTATTTTTAAAAACACTTAATTGTCCATGAAGCTCATAATATTATTTATCCATCCTTTGAATGTTAGCAGTAATTTACATGACTGTTAGCTTGAGTTTTGATTCCGTAACCAATGTTAACCACATCACTTTTTGAAGTGTGAACGAGTGAAACCAATAAAAACAATCCATGAGCAAATACGATAGATAGACACAGCACCATCCCTTATCACATAGGCTTCGGTAGTGATTGTTCCCATTTCAATGACATAATAAAAAACTATACATAATTGCGCACTCACGCACGTCCCACCAACAGTTCACTGCTTCAGCTTGTACCTGTGTGAGTAAGTGACAGACAAACCCCTCTCGGTTCTTGGTTCTTGCCTTAACCCATTAAGACCTGGAACACATCTGTGTCATTTTAGATTTCTTTGGCTATTCAAAAATAGCAGATATACAAGCTCATAGCGCGGCACTCGTGCCGCGCTATGAGCTTGTATATCTGCTATTTTTGAAAAATCGTGAAAATGTTTCTTTTATATTTTTTTCAGAAAAACTGTTGGGTTCAGGGTGCAGCTGCGTTAGGCTGTGAAGCTGTGAAGACACTTCACGTAGACTGTCGTAAAACTCATGAAAGAAGTCACAAGTCGCAGGAGTTCAGGCTAAGTGCATGCTTTCAGCTGCCAGGAGCTCTGACTCTCTGATGAGCAGGTGGAGGGAAACACTGAATATTATTAATGCAATCTCTTTCAAGGCTTGAAATACTCACCCCTGCCCAATTACATTATCCATAATCATTCGGGTTTGAATAACTACCCACTGTATGGGTAATTCTATACTTTAGCTTTGAAAATAGTCAAGCTTAGCTTGTGGATCCGTTATGAAAAATAAAATAAACATCATGCATTTTGAAATATCTTCCAAAAATTTGAACATTCTGCTGCCAGTATACTCTCGTCATTTTACTCAAGTTTTTAATACAGGACTTTTAACTTGTCACAGAGTATTTCTACATTGTGGTATCACAGAAATACAGAGTACGTCCTTTCGACACTGGCTGACAGCCTACCCCCCCCCCCCCCCCCCCACCCTGAAGGAAGTCTGGGAAATGAATACATGAGCCACAGGCAGCACAGTACACTCCAACGGCCGAGACACAGAACACTGTTAGTTCTTCGACAGGGGGGTCAGGAGCCCCGGTTCCCCCTCAACAGAGCGATAAACGCAAAGCCACAGGCACAGGGGCGCGCCTGTAATGGGGGGAAAAAAAGCCCCCCCCCTGTCACCCAACGCCCCTGATGCAGCCCATGTTCATCTCACCTGACTGAGTTTGATGGAGATTTCTCAGGAGGTAGCACACGTCCTCTATATCTATGCTGTAGTTCTCTCTCCCCTCTGGGACGAGAAGGAGCTAAATCCCTAAATCGCCGTGCTCGATTAAGCGGAGCAGGGGGAAAAAAGCAGATCTACAAGTTCCACTGCACGCCGCACTGCAACACTGATCGTCGTCACTGCTGGTCGGTGGACATGTCAGTGGTTACTGAATCACGCACAATGTCACGTACGCCATATGCCATTATCGTTGCTGTCGGGCAGAAACCTCCCATCTCCATATTTTAGAGTTTTTTTTTTCGTGAATGAATGCCCTACTTGATCATACTACAGCGTCACACAAAAGCATCAAAAGTAGCAGATCCGCAAGCAGATCCACATGCAAAAGTAGCAGATCGACAAGCTCGAAACGCGTCGCGGTTGTCGATCTGCTGCTTTTGCTGTTTTTGAATTTGAATCCTGAAAAGTAGCAGTTTTGGACATATGAGGTTTCCACCCAACAGAGACAATATATTGCTATTATATACAAATTATCCCATCATGTTGGTGACTGTCACGACACAGGGCAACATTTCTTTAATAAAAAAGTACTGAAATTGTGAATGGTGAGTGACTCTATTGCTGATTTGCATGTCACTTCAGTCACCATGTGGCATCAGTACAAGGGCCAGAGAGGATTGTGAGGTGCAGTCTAGACGCACAGAACATCAGCCACACATCTACCCACTAACATCAGAGAGTGTTCATCCTTTACAGTACATCTTTCCAACTAAAAGGATGGATCATGGACAATCAAACATGTGAACATTTTTGAACAGAGAGTTGACTCTCTGTTCCTGTAAAGAGTTCCAAAAGAATTCCAAAAAATGCGACCTTAGCCCCGCCCCCCTATATTAATGAACGGGAGTGAACGCCCACAACTCAACGTCACAGCCCCATTTGAGGCAGAGACAGCGAGACAGTCGGTCGTGTGCTCTTTGCTCCCAAGGCTGCAGCGCCTAAATCCCCACCCCTCCCCTTCTCCCCCCTCCACACTCACACACACACACACACACACACACACACACACACACACACACACACACACACACACACACACACACACACACACACACACACACACACACAGAGGCAGACAGAAGTGGGGCTAAGTAAATTAAATATAGCCTACGTATAAATTACCAAAAGTAAATGCACTCATTATGCAGAATGTCCCATTGGTAAATCAAATACACTTACAAACTACCTAAAGTAAAACTACTCATTATGCAGAATGTCTCATCTCACAAGTTTCATAATGTATAACAATCTTCTGAAAATAGCAGATCTACAAGCTTTTTCAGTACTTCTACTTCTGGGTGTCTTAAGTATATTTAATGTACTTGCTGTACTTGCATAATGGGGACACTTAAGTGTTTCATATACATTTGCCTTGCAGACATCATCTCACCGCTGTAATTTCATTCATGACTATTATCCAAAATCTATCTATATATATAGAGAGATATAAGCTATATGTACACATGGCGAGGGCAAAAGCTGCACTTTGTGAGGGGAGTGGGGACTTCCATTTTAACGTTTCACTATAAAACTTGAAATTCGTGCTGTTTTTGAAGGCTGCAAGGCAGACATGAATACCAGAAAGCTCGCCCAAGAGCTTCACATTGAAACTATTGGCATATAACCTATTCATTCAATTCTGAACCGATTCTTCAAATTTAACATTCTCTATTAGCTGCTAAGGCTGTTCTTTCATGTGTATCAGTCATGATTGTGTCGACATCAAACAATATCTAGCAAAAAGGAAACATCGGTCCTTCTTCATGACACATGGCAATTGCAGTATTCGTTCCCTAGTGGTCCTCAACTTGAGGACCAGGGGTGCACATCAGGGGTCTAAAAACGTTTTTCAGCCAAGGACCCCTTAGCTGACAGAGAGATGAAGCAGGGACCCCTATACATATCGTACAACATTGTGTTGCTGATAAAACTTCTTTAAATAAATAGCTGCCTATGTATACACAGACTCACCTTTTACAGACACATATACACATTATTTTTCAAAGAAGGCGTCATTTATTTTAAACATTGCCAAACATAATTAATCTAAATAAAACAGATACATGTTTGCTTGCTTGTTGTACTAATTTAGTCATTGATCATGGCAGCGTTAGGAGAACTCCTAAACGCGATGGATCAGAGCTGGTAGATTAGCATAGAATGTGTAAATTGGCTTTGGCATAATTATGGAATGTGGGCAATCAAAACGGTCATAATACGAATCGAGTAATTTACATTGAGCAAAACATATGACAATGTCATCTAATGACTCAAACCAACGTACAGACGCATAGTAGGCCTACCCCCACACAACTGCTGTATAGCATATAGCCATGCTATAAGAGCTGAGCTAATGTGTATATTTCAATGAAAAACGGAAGTTGAGCCACGCACTCTTATTAAATCATGGTCAATATTGCTTAATTTCGGCTCAATGTTGAACTGAAGTGAAGGTCTGGGGCGCAGGTCGTGGTTAATGGAGACAGTGGGCCATCAGATGTGGTCCGTGTAGATCACAGGGCCGATTTGCAGACTGGACGTTGAAGGCTGTATATAGCTCGACCATGGTAAATAACAATAACCTGTTAGTGTGAATGAATCACACGCTGTGTCTCTGCTGAAACACATTGTACTTTATGCAAAAGTTTCAGCAGTGCACAAATACAATTACATACAAGCTGACATTCTTCAATATAAATGCACAATATTTGAGCGCCATCATGTTCACACATTACAACAACAATAAGGCTGTAACCCTTTCAGGGACATTAATCACTTTGTACAAAATGTGTTGCATCAATGAACTCAATAATGTGCTATTCAATCAGTCGCATCATACACATGGACAAAATAAAGGCATCTGTATGTTTACACATTGAAATGTGACCGTAGTGGAGCACAATAGCATACGTGCAATGTCACCTTAAACATGTACATTTGTTGTTTTAAACCAATACTATATCAATGAATTTCTTGTCATCAAACCTATTTATTCCTTTTTACGTTACTGTATGTGTTCTTTAGCATAGCACAACCACAACATTCAGGTCAGAGCTGTGTTCCGTGAGCAACGATAACGGAGCAACAATAAGACTTCCGGTGGACGATCTCTTCAGAATAAGAGTACCCTCTAGAGCAAAAAGGAGCCATTGAAAAACGGTTAATTTGCACATTAAAACTATAAATTAAGCATTTAAACGACAATTTACACATTCTATGCTAATCTACCAGCTCTGATCCATCGCGTTTAGGAGTTCTCCTAACGCTGCCATGATACAACACATATTATGTTTCTGTGTAACAAAAACGGTTTTTAAAACATTAATAATTTATCTAAATGGGTAAATGGTCAGAAAAGGTCAGAAAAGTGCAGTTTTCAGACAACAGTGGACACTGGACAGGCGCCGGCGGACACTGCCGACACTTCTGACATACACACGCGTGCGGGGACACCTCCCCTACAACGCCACACTCTCGGATAAGCCCGAGAGGTGTAAAAAAAAGTGTGGCGGACCGTCCAGTGAGGTCAGAGGTCAGAAAAGTGCCGTTTTCAGACAACAGTGGACACTGGACAGGCGCCGGCGGACACTGCCGACACTTCTGACATACGCACGCGTGCGGGGACACCTCCCCTACAACGCCACACTCTCGGATAAGCCCGAGAGGTGTAAAAAAAAGTGTGGCGGACCGTCCAGTGAGGTCAGAGGTCAGAAAAGTGCCGTTTTCAGACAACAGTGGACACTGGACAGGCGCCGGCGGACATGCCGACACTTCTGACATACGCACGCGTGCGGGGACACCTCCCCTACAACGCCACACTCTCGGATAAGCCCGAGAGGTGTAAAAAAAAGTGTGGCGGACCGTCCAGTGAGGTCAGAGGTCAGAAAAGTGCCGTTTTCAGGTCAGCTGCTTGTAACATCGCATCCGGGGTACTGGAGTCAACATCATTCCCAAGACAACATAGAGCCCCCAGACAGTGTGTGAATGCCCCCTGCTGGACTGGCTGCTTTCCCAGTTAGCAGTACTCTATAACGTCACTATATCACACACGTTTATACACCTTTAGCTATGAATTGCATTGCAAACTTGCATTGCAAACTGATTCAAATAGAAATGAAAAGGCAGTGGTGGAAAGAAGTTATCTAATGTTTTACTTAAGTAAAAGTATCAATACTGCAATGTAGAAGTACTGCATTATGAGAAAGGGTCCGGAATTAATAATGTACTTGAGTGAAACTATTGGTATTAAAATGTGCTTACAGTACCAAAAGTACAAAAATGTTTGAAAATAGCAGATCTGCAGCTCACAACGCAAATCTAAACTACCACAAACTAAGCGTTATTCTCTGCCAGGCCTTGAAATACCAGTACACACATTAGCTTTAGTGACATATGGGTGCTCCACATTAGATGTGGCGTAGTAGTTGAAGGTTATTTAACTGCATAATACACAGAAACACTCGAAAAGAAAATAACGTCAATCATACAACAACATACATAAATATATAAGCAACATATACGAATACAATTAAAGAGTTTATCCCACAGAGTAACCATTATTCATGCACATTAATCATACCAACCATCTCTATGCTAACTGTTGCGTTCTCTGTCGCTGACGAAAACAACCATGTGCGCACGCGCAAGATCAAATGTGACGTACAGTGTTCTGGCTTGAGGACCAAAGCAAAGCAATCGATCACAGACTCACCAAATGACACTAGTCAATCCAAGAACTATAGATGAATATATTGTTTAAACGTATATTGTAAAATTGTGTTAAACGGACTCACAATAAGGAACTGACAAAAAAAATTGATGGCCAAAAGAAATACATGAAACAATTACTTAGGGACAGGTGGGGTTTCTTGTAAAGAAGGGTACACCTGGAGAAAATGTGCCTTGATATAAGATGCCACGACCCTGTACTGACAAAAAAACAATGATTATCCCACATTAAAATGATTAACCCTCCCTGCTGGGTGTCAGAATTTATTGCCCCATGATACATTGTGATATTTAAATGTGAGTATTGTTATGATTTAATACGTATTGTTATGATTTGATACAATATGCAATATTGTTTTCATATGTATTTATATTTTGTTTACTATCCAGTTGTACACCTCCTTTCAGTGTGATAACATGCTAAACAGTTGGTTTGAGGCCAGCTTCTTCTTATGAAATGTAAATGTTGTATGTATTAAATGGGCCATACATCCTGGTGATATACAAGGAAATTAGAAAAGAAGGAATGGACGGCCTAGGGGACGGGCAGACGCCATTGCTTGCACGCAACATATATTGTATAATTATGTATACAATTGTGTGTAATATATTCATGCTTTTATTTTAAACATAGATGTACAGGGTACAGAGTAGGGTGGCCGCACTGCCATTTATAAACATACCCTATTAAAGGAGAATTTTGGACTAAAGTTTTCTTACCTTTTCTATGACGTTATGATATCTTAGGATGAATGGTACAGTAGAAAAATTTCACAACTCCACCCCTGAGCCGCCACAGCTTAAAAGGTGCGCGGATAGGCCTTAGGTTAGATCACATATTTTAATAGTTTTTCTTTTCTTTTTTTTTGGTGAGATCTGACGTTCATAGTGACAGAACACTATGCAAAAAAAAAAAAAAAAAACAGAAGTCTCGCTAGACGAGATTGAAATCTCGAGATTTTATTTTTTTATTTTTTTATTTTTGGGACAGTGTTCTGTCACTATGAACGTCAGATCTAAAAAAAAATTAAAATTAAAAAAGCTATTAGAATATATGATCTAACCTAAGGCCTATCCGTGCACCATTTAAGCTGTGGCGGCTCAGGGGTGGAGTTATGAAAAATTTCTACTGTACCATTTATCCTAAGATATCATAACGTCATAGAAAAGGTAAGAAAACTTTTGTCCAAAATTCTCCTTTAACTGAGAACAAAATCTGTCAATTGCACAATAATCAAGTATACCAAGCTATTCAAAATGGACATAATCATTTATAGATATCATCATTTATTTAATACATAAATGTGGAAAATGTTTTAAAAATATATGAAGACAAATGGACATTTAAAAAAAATAAAAATAATAATAATAATATATATATATATATATATATATATATATATATATATATATATATATATATATATATATATATATATATATATATATATATATATATAATTATTATTTTTTTAATTGTCTAATCAAGCAACAATTTCGCGGACCCCCTGCAGTACCTCGTGGACCCCCTAGGGGTCGCGGACCCCTGTTGAAGACTTGCACTAGACTAGGCCATTATGAGCACTTTAAAGGGTCTGCACCATGAAATTTTTTTTTTTTTTAATTCAGTCATTCCTTCTCATTTCATGGATTTCCAGAATGGGCGTGTCTGAACAGGCGATCTCAGAATGGCAATGATTCTGACATCACAAACATCAATGATGGCAAACCCAATGTTAAATGAAAAGTGCCCGAATCGCTCCGAAACTTTTTCTACCCCCCCTAAGTGGGGGTCTACGAACAAATACTTCGGGCTCGGATTTTGGCTCCGCCCCCCGGAAGTGGGTGAAACAGGCACCTCAAACACTTGGTGGAATTGTTCAAAAATGTTCAAAGTGTTTTCTTAGATGCTTCTTTTTATGCAGAATTTTTCCATTTTTCCATTTTTTTCCAACAGACAGAATTGCTCAGTAGCCCCCCCCTGCCCAAGAGGACTTTTTGGTATTGCAGCTGAAAGTGCTGTATAAGCCAGAGACAATTGACTTGGGATGAGTATATCTGAGTGATGATTTAGGCTCAAACCTTTTGAAAAAGGTTTGAGGGACATACACCATATGATATTAAATATCAAATATATTTTTTAAATTCATGGTGTAGATCCTTTAAACCTTTACTGTATACATTGACAATAGCCGATCTACAAGCTCACAACGCGTTGTGAGCTTGTAGATCTGCTATCTTTTTTTTTAAATCTCGAAGTAAAATGTGAAATATTGAGGATTTTTGAAACACTAACAACACAAATCGGGGCTCCCTGGCACAAAACATTTTCAGATGGGGGTTAGGGACAAATACCCTACATATTAATTTGAGGGTCCATGACATAAACATAATAATAATATAATAATAATAAATAATAATAAAAAGCCCATTAAACCGCACCGCGCAACTACCAATATTTACAAGCAACTTCACAGAAAAATAAGCCCAAAGTCGCTTATAATAAGTGGACATGGCAACACTGGTTTCTGTCTCGGCAGTATCGCGTACTTTGTGCTCTTTAGATAGCTCAATAAACTTATACAGTGGACACATCGAAAAGCAACACAGCAGAAAACAATGTGTGATATGCCTTCTTTTATTTTCCAGAAGCAATTACATTACAAAGGTCTCAGTCATTGAGAAATATATTTTGTTCATGAGCTGATCCACCGGGCTCTCATTAACTCCAATGCATTCCACTGAACTCACGGCTGCAGTCTGGCTTCCATGGTGCGACGAATCTGCCGGCTGGAATTGCATGATAGCGAAAATGACGTAGATGACCCTACCTTCTTTACATATACCTTGGTGATACACCCCTAAGATCGACTGATATCAGCCAGCCGCGGCCCGTCCATAGAGGGCACCGCACCACCATTGCCAACACCCCACCGACCTGAATAAAAATCACTTTCACTTTGATATCTGCGTCCTGTAATTTATTTAAAATGAGCATGGTAAATATATAATAGTAAGTAAGTCACATGTTTGTGCGCAGAGATCTGTACTCTCTAGACTCTGCCTCTCGCTTTAAGTTGGACATGCGCAATGGCTCCTCTTCAATGCAAACGATAGGACCTCAGTTGGTCGCACATTAACTGCGTTCAGACCAATACACACCAACCTCTTGGGTGCAATACACCTCATAACAGAGACTGACACACACAGCGTTCATAAATGAATGCTATTGAGGAGTAGCATCGTGAAAACACAGACAGTAAGTGTAGTGTTAACCTTCTTTTTATTTTTTATGGTTTAATGGTGTAAACTCACAGTAAGGAAAAAGAAAACTCAGTTAAATCACTGCAGAAAACTCCATTTGAGAGAAGAACACTGGTAGATAAATTAAGAATAAAAGAGCTTGGACCTGATCAACCTGATGTCAACATCACTCAAAAAACTAAGGACAGTGGAAGAGAATACACAAGGTCATTTTCAAAGAGCTGGTACAACAAGAAGGCTTGGCTTTTTTTTCAAACCTTTATTTATTCTCGAAAGACATTGAGGTTGCCCTCATTTGCAGTGTCGTCGAGATACAGCATAGTACAACATCAATACAACATATATAAAAATATACAACATCATATTCATATCAATAACAAATTAAAAACAGTTACAGACATTTGTGGGTAGATCTGCAATCAAAGATTTAAATTGACCATATGTTATGGGCGAACTGATCTTAAATTTCAGCTGCAGGTCATTCCACGTAGTTGGGGCACTAACGCAAAAGGCTGTTTTCCCCAGTTCAGTTTTTACCCTAGGGACTTTTAGCGTCAGCCAGTTATTTGAGCGTGTCCCATGCGCTCCAGGATTCCATTCCATCAAAGAGTTTATGTATAATGGCAAAGTCCCATCAATTGCCTTAAAAATAAATAGGTACCAATGTTTGTTTCGCCTGTCAGCCAAGGATGGCCAACCTACCCTGTCATATAGTATGCAGTGATGGGTCCTAAAATGTTCACCAGAAATGAAGCGCAGAGCAGAGTGGTAAACTGAATCTAAAACCTTGAGGGTAGAAGGGGAAGCATTCCTATAGATGACGTCACCATAGTCTAAAACAGGGAGAACAACAGCTTCAATGACTCTTTTTCTACAGGTCATTGGGAAACTAGCTTTATTGCTGTAGAAGAAGCCAATTTTTTGTCTGAGCTTGCAGGCAAGATTTTCTAGATGATATTTAAAAGTAAATTTTTTGTCAAGCCAGATTCCAAGATATTTATATTCAGTAACCCTTTCTATGATGGTTCCATTTGAGGTAGTAATATGTAGGCTATAATCTATTTCCCTGGCCCTAGAGAATAGCATGTATTTAGTTTTTCCTGTATTAAGTACAAGTTTCAGCTCTTTAAGGGAGTCCTGAAAAGCATTGAATGACAACTGCAATTTTTCAGTTGCCAGCTGGACAGACTCAGCAATGCAATAAAGGATGGTGTCATCTGCATAAAAATGGGCTTGACAGCTACCCAGAGACAAAGCCATGTTGTTTATATATAAGGTAAATAAAATAGGGCCCAGAATTGACCCTTGAGGGACTCCTTTGGAAATTGGTAAGAACCCTGATTGGGCTCTCCCAGCTTTCACGCACTGGGATCTCTCAGTCAGAAAGGGTCTGCACCATGAAACCAAGTGCAGGTATTTCTATCAAACCCAGTGCTGTGTAGTATATTTAAGAGTAATGAGTGATCAACTGTGTCGAAAGCTTTAGATAAATCTATGAATAGTGCAGCACAATGTTTTCTTTTATCTACAGCAGAAACAATATCATTTACAATTAGGGTAGTGGCAGTGATTGTACTGTGCTTAGCTCTAAAACCCGACTGAAGTGGGGTTAATACAGAGTTGTTTGATAAAAATATTTTAAGCTGCTTATTTACTAATGACTCCAGAGTTTTCGCTAAGCAGGAAAGCTTGGAAATTGGCCTATAATTATTTGGGTCACTTCCAACTCCACCTTTGTGTAGTGGTGAGATATGGGCCATTTTCCAAATATTTGGAACAATACATGTTGACACAGAGAGATTAAAAATATGTGTTATATGCTCAGAAATTAATGGAGCAGCTAATTTAAGAAAAAATGGGTCCAAACAGTCTTCCCCAGTTGACTTTTTCGGATCAATGCAGAGCAAGGCAGTAAAAATATCATTATATATAAAAGGCTTCAGAGAGAAATGAGAGTCATGTCTCTCAATGTGAGAGACATGGCTCACAACGTCCACATGTGTGCTTCCAGAGTTTTCATTTGCTATGACCTCATTTTCAAAAAGGTGACCTGCAGCAGCAAAATGTTCATTAAAAACTGTACATATATCGCTTAGGTCAGAAAAGACA
This sequence comes from Gymnoscopelus braueri, assembly GCF_963280865.1. Classification (NCBI taxonomy): domain Eukaryota; kingdom Metazoa; phylum Chordata; class Actinopteri; order Myctophiformes; family Myctophidae; genus Gymnoscopelus; species Gymnoscopelus braueri. The sequence continues at coordinate 37,151,147 of NC_137623.1, forward strand.
CACTGACCGACGTTTACATGTGCAGGTAGTGAGGTACCTTTTTTATCTCTGACTGAATTTACAGTTTTCCAGAATTTAGCTGGGTTAGAATCACATCGAAGTATAGCATCTAGATAGTAATCCGATTTTGCTTTCCTTACAGCTGATGTGAAGGCATTTCTCAGTTGCCTAAAAGCAAGCCAATGAGAGGGGTTTCCTGACTTCTTGGCTAAAACCCAGGTCTTGTTTTTTGCCTGAAGCAGAGATGATAATCCTGAAGTGAACCAAGGATTAGTCCTAGCTTGTATTCTTTGCTTTTTGAAAGGGGCATGCATATTTACAATAGAGTTAAAAACTTGTATAAAATGATCAAGTGCTACATTTACATCCATGATGTTTAGAATACTAGCAATGCTACTATTTTGAAGATCAGATAAGAAGGCCATCTCGTTAAAATGTTTAAAATTTCTCCTTATTACAATTTCTGAGTGAGCTTTCTTTACATGTGTATCTCTAATACAGGCTATTGGGCAGTGGTCACTTACTCCTAGATCAAAGACACCAGAAGCAGTAATCTTATCAGGCTTATTTACTAAAATTAAATCAATTAAGGTTGATTGTGACATATTATTTAGATTAGGTCTGGTAGGCTCAGTAATCAGTTGGGCGAGGTTTAGATTACCACATATGACCTTCAGACAGTCAGAAGCATTTGTTAACCAGTTATAATTTAGATCTCCAAAAAATAAAATTTCAGAGGTACTATATTGAGAAATCAATTCTGCCAGTTTATCAATAGCTCCGGAGTTAGCAGAGGGAGGTCTATAAGCCCCAATCACAGTAATAGAATTATTTGGCCCCAGGTTAACCAAAAGAGCAATAAATTCAAAGTAATTTGGCATAGTTAAGGTTTTCAAAACAGTAACTGAGAAGCGTGATTTAATGAAAATGGCCACTCCACCAGCTCTGGCGTTTCTGTCTATTCTAAACAAGTTAAAATCAATTAGAGATATTTCAGAATCAGAGACACCTTCCTTTAGCCAAGTTTCGCTTAAAACCAAAATATCAGGGTCAGTTTGTGATACCAACATTTTTAGGTGATCTAGCCTTTCATTTGCTAAAATACTTCTAATATTAAGGTGCATTATACCCAGGCCTTTTCTATTTTTAAAAGTATGTGGCGTTAAAGTGGGAGCTGGGATAGACTCAGATGGATGCAGCGTGTTGGATGTGGGTCTAGCAGTAAGAGAGGGCTGCAGGGTAACTGCTGTTAAATTAAAGTTGTTAAACCCATCTGGCCATGAAACATGCCTTGGAAGGCGCACAAACGAAGGATTGTTATAATGTGTGATTATAACAGGGATGATAAAAGTGAGAGGGGGTGCAGGATTGCAACAGTCCCCCAGTCAGGCAGCGTTTGAGTGCAGAATGCGCTGTATATGAAATGATAAAGAATTGTTTCCCTGTATGCTTGGATGCAGGCCATCACGTGAGTAAAAGTCTGTACGTGCCCAAAACAGGTGAAAGTTATGAATATAATTAATGCCGCAGGAGGAACAAACCGCCTGAAGCCAATAATGTAAGTCTATCAGCCGGCTGAATCGCTCCTCCCCCCTGCGCAGCAACGGAATTGGACCTGAGATGAAGATTTGTTTGCCGCTTTCAAGGAGAAGATCGAGGATGTTTTTAAAGTTATTCCTCGTTTTTACCGACTGTTGGTCATTTACTCCCACATGCAGGACGAGTTGCTTTATTGTGGATGGGATAGCGGCTAGAATAATGGGGAGACGGTCAAGAATAAATTGTGTATTTGCACCTGGATAGCAGTACTTTATGGCGTTGGGAATCTGGATGTTTCTGACCATGGAGTCGCCGATAATTAACACTGTGGGAGGTGGTGGGGGTGGTGGTGGTGGTGGGGGAGGCGGAGGGGATCGGGTGTACAGAGGACGGGGCTGCACATGGCGCGCAGGGCGTGCGCCAGGTCGTGCGTAACGGTTGGAAACCACCACCCCGCTCTGCGGCGAGGGGTTTGCATTCCCAACGTGAGCACCCGTGTATCCGCGGTGGTCAGGGACTACCGCCTCGCTGTGTGGCGAGGGGTCAGTCATGAATGAGTCCAATGCTTTATTTTGCTTTCATATGGCACTGGTTAATTTTCTGTAGATTTCTTTAGCACTTATCACAAGGCACTTTTTGTTTAGTTTTGGAAATGTTAAAACACAAGGTGGCTAACTTAAGTAACGACTTTGAGTACTTTTTCCACCACTGCCAAAATATATCGCCTATACATAGTAAACTATAATAGCTTCAAATGGCTTTTCAGGTAATAATGGTGCTTCAAGTTGATGCCTTCCTGCTATTGAAGTGGTATATGCTAATCACAGCATATGGAAGTTTCGAAGTCGTTGATTGATTGATTGAATGATTGATTGATGTACTTTATTTAGTAAGACATGAGAACATCAGTACATGGAAGTACAAATTCGCAATACAAGGTCTACTAAACTGGGAGACTCATTAAGCACTGAGCTTGTTTAAGATGAGATCCCCATGCACACAAATCATGATGACATATAAGAGACAGACAGATATATACACTACTATACAGAATGTCATACAATCAGCTTACAGGTTACTGGTAAGAGTGGGGGGGAAAAATTTACAAATGTAAAAATGTAAAAAAGAGTACTGCTAGTTCACAAGTCCATTTACCAATAGATATGTCACACTTAATCAGTATTCACATTCCACATACATCACCAGCGCAATAGAGATGGGATGTATGGCTCTTTTAAGGGAGCCGGATCTTGGCGATCCGTTCCTTTCACAGAGCCGTTCAAAAGACTGGCTCATTTATGGCTCAATTGTAAATTTATATATTTAAAAAACATATATAAATGTATTTACATATATATAAATATTGTTTATATTTATATCTCATAACATTATTTATATTTATATACACAACCTATAATATTATAATAATGTATTATTATATTTAAAAATATATAATATAATAGATTACACCATTAATACAATATGTATTATATTATAATATATCATACATTATAATACATATTATTATAATATATAAAAGTATATATATATATAAGTATATATATATATATATATATATATATATATATATATATATATATATATATATATATATATATATATATATATATATATATATATATTATAGATCGTTGTAGAATGTTTCCCCTCGGAATGGGGATGCTGGGGTTAAACGTTAAGTAGAAAGTTATTTTCAATCTGTCCTATTATAATGGAAACGGACATTCTCTGAAGTTTTCCTCGTTACTTAGGCTACTGTATCTTAGGGGGAAAGATTGACATATTTACGTACCGTGATATGACATACATGTAAGGTGCTGTAAAGTAACAATGTAATTTCAGGGGTGCCGTGGATGAAAAAGTTGTTTACAGGGGTGACCTGAGCCAAACATGTTTGAGAACCACTGAGCCAGGGCCTTCATACAATGCATGAGAATCGAGCCCACTTTGTAACCATGGCTGCTTTTCAAATTAGGCGACGCAATTACACGGCGTCGCCTAATTTGGCACGTTCGATAAGAGAGAGGGAGAGTGAAGTGTGCACATGCATGCACACGCTGAGGAGGAGCCCTGAGAGGAATTTATCATCTTCAGCTTCGGGGTCATTAGCCTGGGCCCAGAGCCACTGAAAAAAAGAACTACGACACTCCAGTGTTGATTTTGACAGCAAATTTTGATTTCGTTTTAGTCTTAGGTTTTTTTTGTCTTTTGAATAAAGTTCTGCTCAGTTTTTGTCATATTTTAGTCACCTGAAATGTTTTACTTTCTAGTTTTAGTTGAATAAATATCACAAGATTTTAGTGGACTAAAATGTCATTTTGGCGGGCTGTGATGCCACCGAAATGGCTGATTTTCACTTAGCTGCATGCCGAAAATATGAGCTTGTAGATCGGCTATTTTCGCTCTGTGACATCCGCGCGCACCCATGATGACTTGTCTTAGTTCTACTGGATCTATTTTCCACCTCCCTATAACATTTTAGTCTAGTTTTTATTTGTTGACAAAATTGTCAGTATATTTAGTCATGGTTTTAGTCATCATAGCTTAGTTTTTATTTCGTTTTTTATTTCGTTTTCGTCAGTGGAAAAAGGTAGTCCACAAACATTTTTCGTCTTAGTTTTAATCGACAAAATTAACACTGCGACATTCCCATATAGACGTGTATTCAACTGTATAATCAACCTACAGTTGATTTGGAATTTCTTTCAGTGTGCTCAGAGATAACAAGAACAAGAAGAACATGATTACATTATGTGTTGGGACTGTGTACTGTTAGGTCAGTGAGATCAGACCCAGAATAATAAAATAAAACATAATTAAAATGATTACACTAAAAATAGACTTTATGCATGATATCCAACTACATTTTCATGACTATTTATCACCAAAGTTTTATTCACCTAATTCCTATAAACGCTTTTTGAAGGGTAAACCAAATGATATTATTTAATATTTAGAAGTCATGTTTCATCATCCAGTTAAACATTTGACCATTCTCTGCAACTCTAAACAAACTAAATGAGTGATCATATTTAACCCAAGATACTATTATATTTCCACCTAAAGTCTTATTTACCTATTTTACAGTTTTTTTAAAGGATCTTACATTTTACTATTTCTCATCCTACGTCTACTTTAGAAAAAGTTGCAACCTAATAATTAGACTCATTTATATTAGCTAATTTACATTTGGCTAAATGCTTAAAGGGCAAGACCACTTTGATAGAGGTTTGGGTTGTGTAGTTACCTTGCCATGATGTAACTCTAAAGGTGGACAAGAAATCAAAAATAATTTCTCCGTTGATTAGAAATTGATAATTCTAAATTTGCTCCTCATTGACTTACATTGTACGGTAAAACAGCTCTTAAACTCACTCTTTTAGCACGTAAATGAACACGAATAAAGCTGATTCAGACAATATAGAGCATCACCGAACCCAGTACTGGTTTTTTTTTAAATAAAAATGGTAACTTCCTACTTATTTTACTATTTGAAGATCCGGATCCGGATCCGCGAATCCAGTCCGGGTTTTCTTCTTAATAAAAATAGCAAAATCAACAGGAAGTTAAAATTTTTATAAAAAATAAAAACAGTACTGGGTTTGGTGATGTTCTATATTGTCTGAATCAACTTTGTTTGTGTTTGTTTATGTGCTAAAAGAGTGACTTTGAGAGCTGTTTCACCCTACAATGTAAGTCAATGAGGAGCATATTTAGAATTATCAATTTCTAATCAATGGAGCAATTATTTTTTATTTCTTGACCACCTTTAGAGTTACATCATGGCAAGGTAACTACACAACCCAAACCTCTACCAAAGTGGTCTTGCCCTTTAAGCCTGGTGACCTTTGGTTTTTCACAGTCAGGGAAAATTACTGCAACTCAACTCTATTTTATCTTACTTATCTTATCTATTTCCTTACAAACTTGCTTTTTGGCTTCCAGCAACTGTCTGGCTTGTCTGGGGAATCAGTAAAAGAGAGGAACTCATGATTTATGCTATTTACATTGGTGACCACCCTCTGTTCTCCTTATCAAAGTAGTTCAGTTCTTGCAGCTTCATCAGGTGATGTACTCATCACACCTTTCAATGTAAATGTGAGAACTGATTAGTCTTTTGTTAGGCAAACTCAGTCACTTTTTGCTGGCACAGTGGACTTTGAGTGAGACATCAATTTCTTTAACCTAGTTGCTTATTATTAAACCAATGTGTTATAACAAAATAATCTGGTAGTAATATTATCATGTGTAATAACTACTTTTAGTCCTGGATATACCACATAAGTACATTTACTCAAGCAATGTACTTAAGTACAAGTTTGAGGTACTTTCCATTCTTTGATAGTTGAAACTTCTACTCCACAATGCAACGTGTTGTGAGCATGCAGATCGGCTATTTTAGAAAAAAGTTGGAAAAAAAGATCTGTGTGCTTTTACTTTGGCACTGTAAGTATATACTGATGACAATACCTTTGCACTTTTACTCAAGTAAAACTTGACAGGACTTTTACTTGTAATAAGAGTATTTCTACATTATGCTCTTGCCAATTTATTTAAGTAAAAAATAGTACAACACTGGAAATAACACAGAGCTTTATCTTCATCTCTCTGCCCATGTCAACATTTTTTTTCTGAAGCTCACCACAGAAAGCAGTAAATAATTCAGAGCAAGTTGAGGTCTAAAGTAACTAAGTACAGTTACTCAAGTACTGTACTTAAGTACACTTTTGAAGTACTTTTACTTTACTGGAGTATTTCCAATGTTCAGTACTTTTACGTCTACTCCACTACATTTCAGAGGCAAATATTGTACTTCGACTCCACTACAATTATTTGAAAGCTATAGTTACTAGTTACTTTTCAGATATAAATTATTATATTATAAAACATACATTAACCACTTTAGCCCTATTTTATACATAGGCTATTTGAAAATAGCCGATCTACAAGCTCGCATGGCGACACGTTGTGAGCCTGTAGATCTGCTATTTTAAAATATTTTAGTACTTTTACTTTTAAGTACTTTTTGATGCCAATACTTTTGTACTTTTCCTCAAGTACATTTTGAATTCTGGACTCTTACTTGTAGCAGAGCACTTCTACATTGCAGTATTGATACTTTTACTTAAGTGAAACATTTGAGTACTTTTTCCACCACTGAGAGCAACCATCAAAGCAAGCAACTGGTGGCTCACTCTCTTTCTTTCTCTCTCCAACGTCCAAATCCCTGCCCCCCCCTTTCCCATCTCTCCTTGCTCACACACAATCCATCCTCCCTCCAGATGACTCCTGTTGTCAATCTCCATTCTCCACGTCCAATAGTGACACCACACGGTGGTTTGCGTGCAGGCCCCTGGGCGACCAGGGACAGAGGAGAGGAGATAAAACAAAACCCCCAGCAAGTCTTTTATGGGTGTGGAGGGTGCAGTATATGTTTGCCTCGAAAGCCCTGCACTTGATTGTAATAAGTCACATTTAGTGAGCACTGATCTCCCCACTCCATTAGTGGCAGTACATAAAAGCCATCAATCCAGCCAGCGTGCTTCCAGGCAGGCCCTCCTGACAGTGCACAATCACAGCCGTCCTGACAGAGGGAGTGCTGTAGTGGTGGACGTGGAAGTGAACCTGTCTCCTTTTGGACGTAATAATAATAATAATCTAAATTTCACCCAAAAAAAATTCAAATAAATAAACAGTGAAAATAGCAGATAACAATAATAATTATTAGTATTATTAGGTCCCCACTCCATTGGGGATTTTTTTTGTCACTGTATATTTGCATATACAATACATACATAAGTGAAATGTGTCCTCTGCATTTACGCATTTACCCATCATATATAAGGAGCAGTGAGCGATATTAGTACAAGGCTCAGGGAGCAGTTGGTTGGGGCTTAAGTGTCTCGCTCAGAGACGCTTCGACACAGAATGTGTCTGTGTTACGGTACGTTCGAGAGACCAGTAAGATCGTTTTGAGGGGCGAGTCGACGCCACGGCCGGGCCGGGCCGGGCGGCAGTGGCGTCAGCTCAGCAAAAGCTAAGGTATGGCAAGGTTAGGGTTGCCAACTCCCAGAGATTAAAATAAGGGACACCTATCCTGGGCGTGCGGTCAAACCCCCCAAAACCCCCGAAATGCATTATACCTACCTATAACGCAATACAAACACAGTATTACACCTGCATTAGGCTGCTATTCATATTTTTTTAATACCCCCCCCCCCTTTTTTTTTTTCTTTCCTGGAGCCAAGGTATGGCACCTGCCATACCTTGCCATACCCAATTGACGCCCATGCCGGGCGGGTCTCACGGACGAGGTCGGAAAAAAAGTGTTATTATTTGTGGTCGTGCAGGCCGTCGGTGGGGCGGAGCTGAGCGCTCAGCTCGGAGCCTCGAAACGGGCGAGCCTTTTCGTCTCACTGGTTTTGCACTTGTACTGTAACATACATGTACCTGACCGCTCTCATCCGTCACAGAGGACACATACAGTGGTGGATTGATATAGTGAGTGTGACAGTCAAAGACTCACGGAGCCAGGCCACCCCCATCTATCAAGACGACGACAAGTGGCGTCCTAAAGAAGGGATGTGCCCCGCGGCCTTGGAGCCACGGGTAAGAGACTGACACACACACATGATGAATCTCAGTGGTGGAAAGTAAGTATTAAAGTACATTTACTTAAGTACTGTACTTAAGTACAATTTTGAGGTATTTGTACTTTACTTGAGCATTTTTCCAATTTCCAATACTTTTACTTCTACTCCACTGCATCTCAGAGGCAAATATTGTACTTTTACTCCACTACAATTATTTGAAAACTAGTTACTAGTTACTTTTCAGATGTAAATTATGATATTATGAGACATACATTGACCACTTAAGCCCTATTTTATATCTAGGCTATTTGAAAATAGCCGATCTACAAGCTCGTAGATACAAGTTTGTAGATCTGCTATTTTCAAATATTTTAGTACTTTTACTTTTGGTACTTTAAGTACATTTTGATGCCAATACTTTTGTACTATTACTCAAGTAAAAGTACAAGCTAGTAAGCTTGTAGATCTGCTATTTTCAAATATTTTAGTACTTTTACTTTTGGTACTTTAAGTACATTTTGATGCCAATACTTTTGTACTTTTACTCAAGTAAATTTTGAATTCTGGACTTTTACTTGTAACAGAGTATTTCTATATTGCAGTATTGGTACTTTTACTTAAGTAAAGAAATTGAGTACTTTTTCCACTACTGATGAATCTAGGGGGCATCGTCATTGCCCCACGGGCAGTGACCTCATCCAGTTTACACACTGCGGCAGGAAACAAACCCCGCCGCCAGCCCTGACGTGTTGTTGTGATGTGAGGGCCATCTCAGGGCCAAACGCATCATCGATAAAAGCTGGCGGGTCAGGACAGGGGATTGTGGGTAATTGTAAATGTTAACCTCTGAGTTCAACTTGAACATAAAATGTTCATTACAGTGTATTATATATCGTTGCTGTCGGGTGGAAACCTTGTATGTCAAAAAGCGTTATTTTTTAATTTAATTAATTATATTTTTTTACATTTCGAAACAGTGAAAAAAAACACACACACACACACACACACACACACACACACACACACACAGACACACACACACACACACACACGTGCACGCACACACACACACACACACACACACACACACACACACACACACACACACACACACACACACACACACACACACACACACACACACGTGCACGCACACTCACACACACACACACACACACACACACACACACACACACACACACACACACACACACACACACACACATGCACGCCGAAGGCCTGGACGGCCGAAGACAAAAATCTTTAATATTTCGGAATTACAGATCTACAAGCCCACAGCACATCACACTATGATGCGTTGTAAGCTTGTATATCGTCCGATTTCTACAATTTCAGAATGTTCAGTGGTTAATTGGTTAAGTTACACTATAAGGGAGTAGCTTATACAAGTAAAAGTATTCAAAATGTACTTGAATAAAAGTAAAAAGTATTGGCAATTCAAAATGTTCTTAAAGTACCAAAAGTAAAAGTACTAAAATGTTTGAAAAAAGGAGATCTGCAAGCTCACAACGCGTAGCCTATGTATAAAATAGGGTTAATGTATGTTTCATAATATCATAATTTATATCTGAAAAGTAACTAGTAACTAAAGTTCTCAAATAATTGTAGTGGAGTAAAAGTACAATATTTGCCTCTGAGATGTAGTGGAGTAAGTAAAAGTATTGGAAATTGGAAATACTCAAGTAAAGTACAAATACCTCAACATTTTACTTAAGTACAGTACTTAAGTAAATGTACTTAGTTACTTTCCACCACTGTGTGGGACTATAGTGTAAGGAATCATTTACAGACGTTATTGGCTCAAATAGAACTCCCTTTGCTCTCACGGACGAGAAGGTATCCAACAATGGGGCTTTAGGGTTATGATGGACTTTTCAGTGAATCAATGACTCAAGAGAGTGGAGGCTTGTGTCCTTGACAGCCTGCGCTCTTGATGAAATCAGCTTCCCAGCAACCACCACCATCAGCAGCACCAACCAAACAGTTCATCAATAAAGCAACCCAAAAAAAGTCCTCATGTATTAAAGGATCTACACCATGAATTTAAATAATAATAATAATATTTAATATCACATTGTTTATATACCTTGTTTCTTTTTTTAACAACTGACAGCCCCCAGACCTGGCTTAACGGGTTCATTTGGGCCAGAAACAAATTTGTACGTGGGCCTATATAGACATTCACATGCAGTGGTGGAAAAAGTACTCAGATATGTTACTTAAGTAAAAGTATCAATACTGCAATATAGAAATACTCTGTTACAAGTAAAAGTCCAGAATTCAACATTTACTTGAGTAAAAGTACAAAAGTATTGGTATCAAAATGTACTTAAAGTACCAAAAGTAAAAGTACAAAAATGTTTGAAAATAGCATATCTACAAGCTCACAACGCGTCATGATGCGACGCGTTGTGAGCTTGTAGATCGGCTATTTTCAAATAGCCTAGGTATAAAATAGGGCTAAAGTGGTTAATGATATGTTTTGTAATAATAATTCATAATTGCAAAGTAACTAGTAACTAAAGTTCTCAAATAATTGTAGTGGAGTAAAAGTACAATATTTGCCTCTGAGATAGTGGAGTAGAAGTAAAAGTACTGAAAATTGGAAATAATCCAGTAAAGTAAAAATACCTCAACATTGTACTTAAGTATAGTACTTGAGTACTGTACATGTACTTAGTTACTTTACACCACTGTTCACTCATGAAAATGAGCTTATTTAACCCATTGAGACCAAACCTAAGACAAAACAATTCATGTTGCCTTCTCTCAGTGATGCAAATGAAACTTTGCTTAATCAGGTCACATGATCCCTTCACCCCGTCCATGCCCTTTTCTGTACCAAAAACTTCAGGTACAGCTCATGGCCAAAGCAGTGGTCCAATTCTCTCCCAACTTGCTACAGAAATCGCTCATGGCTTTTCTGACAATAAAATCTACTTTCATTTCCACCTTCACATGTGTCTCCCCTTATAATAATCACAAAGTGTTTGCAATATTTCAGCTCGCACTTTACTTCCGGGAGGTAATGATCACAAATTTGGCCAGCCAATCATGTTCGAGAAACCAGTGCTGGCCTTGCCACATCCGTGAAACGGGCAAGAAAGAAGCGCTGGCGTCTATGAAAACGAGCACAAAACAAGCGACCAAATAAGCCCAAAATCGCTTACAAAATAAGCAGACCTGGCAAAGCAGGCTAAGCCCATCATGTGCGACAAACAAAGAGAGAGAGACAGACACAGAGAGACACCAGAGAGAGAAACACAGGAGAGAGAGACACGGGAGAGAGAGAGAGACAGAGAGACAGAGAGAGACACACGGAGAAAAAAAGACTCAACAGGGAGGGGGGAGGCTAAATAATTCCACATCACTCGGGGGTGCTGTTTATTGGAGAGGAATTGCACAGACAGAAAGGATGGCAAACTATTAAAACCATTATGTATATGTAGCCTAACTGATTTATTTTAAATTAATATCGCCTACTGTATGTGTGTGTGTGTGTGTGTGTGTCTGTGTGTGCGTGTGTGTGTGCGCGCGCGCGCGCCTCGCCTTAATGCCGGCATCAACACAGGGAATACCAAAGCGCTCGCCCCAAAACACAGTCGCCCCGGGGCAAATCCGGCGGTATTCACATGGTATTCCTAAACATAACCTCAGGTAAACTATGCCTAAACCTAACCTTATTCCTAAACGTAACCTCAGTAAAACGGTGCCAAAACCAAACCTTATTCCTAAACTTAACCTCAGTGAAACTATGGCTAACCCTACACTTCTTTCTAACCTTATCCTCAGTTAAACAAATACAAGAATGCAAGAGCCGCTGCTCCGCGAAAACATTGGGGACGAGCGTGTTTTGGGGGCGAGTATTCTGGTTACCATCAAATTCCATCACCCTGGCCGGCTGATCTCACACCAGCAACCCGAAGCTTGATTCATGAGCTCAAACCTTTTGCTTGCCTTTCAACAAAACCCTATTTGATAGACATACGTATCACCAACATGTTACTAATTCTAGACAATGTAAAATTATTTGAATCGGTCGTTTATTCCCTGCGAAATGGATGTGGTTCGGATCTCTCGCAATGTGCGTGTGTGTATCGTCACAGCGTACTCGCCCTGCGACGCCATAAGCATTCCACTGTTGTGTGACAACACGTTGACTCTAAGCAAAAAAAAACGAACTTCTAGTGTAAACACCCTCGTTCTCAGGCAAGGATTCACAATTTCAAACATTATTGCTATCAGATGCGTCTCAACCATAAAAGGTCAACTCCGTAAATCCTTCTAAATACAAACTAAATACAAATTATGGTTTAAAATGTGTAATTGTATTAGTATAAAAAAAACTAAAAAAATTTAATTGTCTACCCATTGTGCTGTTGCTGTTAAATGAAAATATATAACATTTTGTCAACTCCCTCAGACAGAGAGTCTTAACTTAGATAAACAATTCTAGAAGAACATGACACTCTGACACTTTTCTCATGCTAATGTAGTCTATGGCAAGATGGTAAGACCTGCTTGCCAACTTCATGGAGGGGCTAAAATCTAACTGAGCGAGACCGTACGTCGTGAGGATAGCGCAGCGTGGGCTGGGGTCCACTTCCGCCAACACTCTATTAAAATACCAGCGTGACACCGGCAGTAGCGGCCCCTTGCTACCTGGGATGTGTGTCTCTTTAAGGTGGCTGCATGCTACCATTTTAGGTGATAACCCTTTCACCTTTTAGGTGAAAACGTTTTCCCCTAAAAGGTGATTTTGATAGGCGCTCATAGTTGGGTGATGTCCGTTTACTATCTGCTGGGCTCTGTTCCGTGTCTCCCCTCTGTTTACAATGTGCCTGTGAAACCAAGGGGACCACCTACCCAACTTCTAGACCAGTTGTTCTCAACAAGTGGTACGTGAGGCCCCCTCTGGTGGTACGCAGAGGAATCTCCCCAAAAAAGAAATAAAGTGGAATGAAATATTAAATAATAATATAAAAACATAATAGGCTACTATCGAACTTCGTGTTTATGTTGGACAAACGTGTCGGCGATGCGGCCGCAATCACAACGGATCACAACAAGCTAAACGGTGGTACGATAATGAACAGCAGCATTAAAATGATGCAATCGTGGCTCAAAACTGGAACTACAAGAGTGTATCAAAAGGAGAATATTTTGACCAGCAGTGCAGAACTGTAGAAACTGAAGTGGTGGATGTCTTGGACGACAGAAAAAAAATAATAAAAAAAAATAGCACCACTGGTTTCTTCAGGAGCGCCAGTGAATTTGCACCCAGCACCAATTGGTGCCGTTCAAATGGGCACAAACCTCCCGGTTAATATGACGCCATCCTGCTGCGGGGAATATTTTGATGAAATTATATTTGATGAATGCTTGTTTACATGTATTTGTATTAAATCTGATAGGCTAATATACACTTAATAGCCCACATTGCCTTCATTATAAGGCTTAAATATGTTTTGCGGCTCCAGACAGATTTTGTATGATCCAAAATGGCTCTTTTGACTTTTAAGCTTGCTGACCCCTTGTCTATAGCAACAGCTTTTCATCACGTAATCACATGGGCTGCCTTAGACTCTTTATACTGTAAACAGGGGAGTCGTGTTATAAGAGTGGCACTTCTTAAAGGTTACAATTATCAACACCTTGTCAATGCTCATGACAAAATCAGCCTGCAGACATATTTCCTTAATCATGAATTGTGTTATTTAGTTTATCAGAGAATAACACAATCAACAATTGACATAATCAAGGTTCAGTGCTTGTTTAGTACCTGAGGGTTACTAGCATCAGTGTTCAACCGAAGACTTCCATTACTGCAAGGGAGCTCCTGAATTCTGATAACAAACTTTTAAACTACGGTAGCCATTGTACATATGAAATGATTCAATACAGTGCAACAACATGGCCTTTTTCTAACCTAAAATATTATCATTAACAGTTTTTTTTTGTTGCCTGGAACAAGGGTCTTTCAATTCCTGACCCACCAGTTGTCAACAGCAGATGATACTTAAATTCTATAAGTTGGCCTATTGATTCTGTCATCTATGTTATGTCTATGGTTGTGTGTGTCTACAAAGCACCAACCCATATACCACCATAATAATCAAGTGATTTATTCTCTTCCTGTGGAATCAGACATAATTCCCAAAGAAATAAGTTTAAAAGTTTACAGTCCATGCCAATGTTGTGTATGAATTTGTTTTAAAATACAAAATGACTTTCCTTGTTCGTCAGGGCTGGTATGGCCGACTCCAGAGGAAGACTCATGAAGAAGAACTTTTGATCTTAGATCCTACGAGAACCTGAGAGACAAAGAGACCTTAAGGTCCAATATGATCATATTTGTTGAGATCTCAAATGGTACCGGATTTGTGAATTTACCATGAGTCTTTAAATTGTATATATATATATATATATATATATATATATATATATATATATATATATATATATATATATATATATATATATATATATATATGTATATACACATATATAATATAAATTCCCAAAAAATGGAACTATGAAGATACAGTAGTTCCTGTCATTCCTGCTTTGCTGTTGTCTTCCTTCTCTCAGTGATGCAAATGTAACTTTGCTTAATCAGGTCACATGATCCCTTCACAGCATTTATAATCTCTTCATGTAAACAATAGAGATAGATCTCTGACTTCCCCCATTGAAGGAATTGCACACTGAAAATATATAAAATGACAGGGAGACACCAGAGATGTGTCAGTGAGCTGCTCCTTGTTGATGAACCTTCATAGCCTGTCTTTATACTTCCTCTGTCTCTCCAGACCTTCATCAGGATTTCAACATTGAAACAGGTAAGACACTGAGACCTCTTTTACTGACATGCAGATGGGAAAGTGTGACCTAACCGGTGACACTTCCTATGAATCCTGTCTATAATACCTTATACAGTAAACATACTTTAAAATGCATTATAATCTGCTTATAACACTGTATGATAACTCATAAATATGCATAATGTTTTATAAGAATAATCATAGCACATTATAAATAATTGAATATAGACTTTTTCAAGTATCACATTTACTGGTCACTTATAGACACGAAAAATCAGCATCCTACAGACTCAAATGTAGACATGGGTGTGTGTCCCCTTTGAATTTGAATCACCTGTGTGGTACAAATTGTTAAATTGTACTTACCTTACGGTCTTATAGAAATCATGATGAGATCACATATCTATAGATGCAGATTCTAGATGCATGGTTGTCAATTGACCTACATTTTCCTTCTTTTCCATCTACTAGATCAGACTGACACTGATTTGTTGCAGTTAGTTAATCAAGTATCATGTATTCATGATGAGAATGTCAAACTGACAAAAAAGGAACTGTGCAATTGTAGTTTGTCTATGATTGCCACTGACAACCAACGTATGGCAGTGTTGATTTTATGAGAAAATCTATTGGGCAACAAAGTTCTAATTAAATAAGCTGTTACAAAAACTTATATGAGCAGCATTCAGCAATTAATGTACATTATGCTTCATTACCACACAAATCATTCAAATTCATAACTAGCTTTAGATTCAACTCAATTCAATACAGTATCAAATACTGGACAATGAATAGAATGTTATATCCACAATTGAGAAATGTCAAACAGGAAAAACGTATGTATCAAATCAAATTAAAATAAGGGTTTGCAATATCAGTGAGTAATGTCAACAGTCATGTAATTTCCTAGAGGCATGAAGTTGCGTGATGTATAGTTATCCTAAACTCAGTATTGTCCATTTAAGACAAAACAGTAACTAAACACAAGATACTATTTGTTTCCACACAAACCAATCAGAAGCATGGTGCTGTCTTAATGAAGCCTAAATTTGAGGGTTGTTACTATTACTCAATAACTTACTTATTACACGTATTTCCACTGATAGGTTCTCCCTGCAATCAACCCACAGTTAAAGAAACACCACAACGATCAGGAGGGCCGTCTAATAAATTTCCAGTCTTCAGGTGAGTGATGGAATCAAGTTACGTATACCCTACCTACTTCATCATGCATGTCAAATGTCCTGCAATAGTTGCCTGTCGAGGCTAACATGAACAAAATTGCCAATACGCTAAATAACACAATTTATTATTACGGAAAAAAGTCTACAGGCCGATCTGTTAATATTCTTTTTTATTATATGGAGCATTTGTAACTTTTAAGAAGTACCACTCTTATAAAACGACTCCCCTGTTTACAGTATATTACAGCCCATTTGATTACATGATGAAAAACTGTTGCTGATTGAGTTTAGAACATCATCTGTCTCATATGAATATCTGAATATCGTTTTAATGATACCCCCCCCCCTCCTCTTACAGAGTAACAAAGACACAAGACAAAAATGAGTTCAAGTGGTACGTACTCGCTCACACACAAACATACGCACGCACAAAAACACACACACACACACACACACACACACACACACACACACACACACACACACACACACACACACGCACACGCACACGCACACGCACACGCACACACAGACACACACACACACACACACACACACACACACACACACACACACACACACACACACACAGTAAGAATGTTTATCATCATTAATCAAATCCTTTTTTTTTCATATCATTAAAGACCTTCGGGTGGTGATGGTTGGAAAGACTGGAGCTGGAAAGAGCGCCGTTGGAAACACCATCCTGAACCAGCCTAATGCATTTATATCTTCATTCAGTACTGAATCTGTGACAGTAGACTGTAAGAAGGTCAGATTTGTAGTGGATGGTAGAAATGTATCTGTTGTTGACACGCCAGGATTGTTTGACACCAGACATAGTGAAGAAGAAGTCATTAATGAGATCAAAAAGTGTGTATGTTTTGCTGCTCCTGGTCCCCATGTGTTCCTGGTTGTGATCAGACTGGGAAGATACACAGCAGAGGAGCAGAAAGCTGTGCAAATTATTCAGGAGGTATTTGGTGAAAAGTCAAACAAATACACCATGATTCTCTTCACTGGTGGTGACATGCTTAAAGAACCAGTTAAAGCCTTCCCTGGTGGTGACCTGCTTATCGATGAACCAGTTAAAGCCTTTTTGGAACCAAGTTCAGATATACAAGAACTGATCAAAAAATGTGACGGTCGCTATCATGTCTTCAACAACAAACCCGAGACAGGCTTTCAGGATCCCTTTCAGGTCACTAAGCTGCTGAAGAAAATCGAGTCGATGGTGAAGGATAATGGTGGAAACCCCTACACCAACACTAAGATGTTCCAAGAAGCAGAGATAGCAATACAGAAAGAGGAAGAAAGGATTCTTAAAGAGAATGAAGTGAAGAATCATTACGAGAAGGAAAGACTGAGGAAACATATTGGACCGAAGGATCTGAAACAAGAAGAGACAAAGTTGACTGCAGAACACCAACGAAAAGCAAGAGAAGATGCTGAAAAAAATAACTCCTTCATTTTAAACTATAAAATAGATAGCGTATTTAATGCAGTAAGGGAGCTTGCAGCGAATGTGGTGGAGAAAGATAAAGGAGCAGAAATGAAAAAAAAAACCTGCAGTATCCAATGAATGACAAAGGTTCAGTGAGATATACAAACCACTGTATATCCAAGTCAAGAAATCCACATGTTATATAGTTCATATTTCGAAAATTGCATGTTATGATTCATGAAGAGAAAACAAATGTACCATAATTGTTTATTTGTTTGAAAGAAGAATAACCTGTAATGTTATAATAAAATGAGAAAGGTTTGACCATTACAGCTGTTCTTGGTGTCTTGTATGAAAATACATATTAAGGTTTGAGCACTTTTTGTGCATGACAATAAAATAAAATAATGGATAATTAATGAATGAATAAATAAATATTTAAACAAACAAACAAACAAATATATTAATTAATATATAAATAATATCAATATTCAATATAGATTAATTAGTCTTAATTTAACTGTGAGAGTGTACCCGCAAGGGTCCATTTGGGTAGATTATTCCACTCTCACCCTGCTCTCTCACTGGCAGTGGCAACGAGCACCAAAGTGGCCAGTCATTCATTTCCAACGGTAGCTGGGCCTCTGCAACACTGTTCAGAATCAGATTATATTGTTATATTGTCACATCACAGGTTTACAGGTGTAAAAATGGGGTGAAATTTGTTTTTTTGTGCAAGTTCCATCATATTTGATTGTTTCTAGAGAGAGAAAAAAAATAAACAATAAAAACGTCATCAAACGTTAAGTCTGTGACGTAATCGCAAGCAAGAAAAGAACAGTTGGCTACCTGGCTAGCACGCTAACAGGGAGTAGCATTGTAAGTTCCATCATTTTCGATTGTTTCTAGAAAGAGAACGAAAAGAAAGAAGGGGGGGGGGGGGAATAGACAAGAAGGTTTCTACATAGCGACACATAGCATATCCATCCAAACATATTGTGTATGCGGTTTAAAAATAAAGTGTGTGAGCATAGCAGCTGGTATATAGGCCTACTGTTCATGACATTATTAGTGCAAGAAGAGTGTCATGCGTTGTGTACAGTACATGAGATTAAGGTGCAGAGTATCAGCAAGTGTCAAGTTAGTCCACAAAAGGTTGTGATAGCTTTATTTTTCCTAGTAAATACCGGTCCATATCTATCGGTCAGATAAGAATTAATTACATCAATAACCGGAGGAAGGAAAAGTGTTAATAATAGTATTTGGGTTTATTCCATAGAAGAGATCTTACAAGCGTCGGAAATGCATGGTTCCAGATATATTCTTCTGCCCGTAAAACAGAGATACAGAGTCATTATACACATAACGTGGGGGTTACGCCTTTCGTCCTCACGTCAGCCATCAGTTATGTCTTGAATGGCTCCGTTTCCTGGGCAACCAAGGTTGAGGTATCATTTATGCACAGAGTTTATAACAACAAATCTGTGTAGCAACGAGGTTAACCTGCTATCTAATATAGCAACATCTAAAATGACACAGACGCTTCCCCGGATTGAAGTGTATAACATATACAGTAGGCTTTCCAGGTCTAAATGGGTTAATATCCGTTGTTTTTTATATCATTACAACAGAGACCACATAAAGGTGTCGTATTAAAATAGCCTATTGTATCAATGCCACATAGCGGCCAATAACATAGTTTTGCTCACTATGTCAAGCTATAACTGTTCTTCAATTTAACTGTTAATCAATACAGTATGCTATCCAGTGAAGAGCCACAGTCTGGCAGGTTTAGGCCATTGACTGTGACTGTGTCACAGCGTACTTGACAGGACTTCTGACCATTTATTTACAAAAAGCAAATCATAATGTTTTAAGCCGTGGCTATGAATCAGGTAAAGTTCGACTGACAATGAGGTCAAAGGGAAATATGCTAAATCTAAAAATAAAGCCATTCATGGGAAATGGTCTATATTCATGTAGAATATGCGGACGCTTCAATGATGCATGCTTCAGTGTATTGACAGTGGTATTTTTTTTTAACATATCAACATGCAGTGGTGGAAAGTAACTAAGTACATTTACTTAAGTACTGCACTTAAGGACAATTTTGAGGTATTTGTACTTTACTTGAGTATTTCCAATTTCCAATACTTTTACTTCTACTCCGCTACATCTCAGAGGCAAATATTGTACTTTTACTCCACTACAATTATTTGAAAACTTTAGTTACTAGTTACTTTATATAACTTACTAGTTATGATATTATGAAACATACATTAACCACTTTAGCCCTATTTTATACCTTGGCTATTTGAAAATAGCCGATCTACAAGCTCACAACGCGTCGCGATGCGACGCGTTGTGAGCTTGTAGATCTGCTATTTTCAAACATTTTAGTAATTTTACTTTTGGTACTTTAAGTACATTTTGATACCAATACTTTTGTACTTTTACTCAAGTAAATGTTTAATTCTGGACTTTTACGTTTATTCAGGATTAGGCTGTTGCATTTCCCTTTAATTAGCATTTAGTTTTTATTAGATGTCTTTGATTAATTCAACCAAGGCAGGAAGCAGCGCAGCCAGCATGAGGACACTGAAGACATGAAAAGCATCACAGTCCACATCATTCCATCAGCACCGCAAAGTTAGTTATGCATACGCTGAGAGCGTTTGATACTGCCAGCGATACATTCTGCCCGGGATCTAGAGGTGTCATCACTCATCAAATCTCCACAGAAATAGTTGTTGCAGCGTGATTATATGAACAATGATTGGCGGGCTAAATAATATCGCTTTTCCGGAGAACCGTACCAAAAAATGCAATACATTTGCATAAACAACATGGATTTTCTGTGACGATCCGGCAGCTGCGCGCACCAGGAGTCCATCAAGATCATCCTTCAGTGATTTGATGCAATCAGGGGAAAGTTTCTGTTCGGAGGGCTTGTTGAGAATGTCATGGGAGGTAGGAGGATACGAAATGAATCCAGAGCGTGATGACAAGTTGAGTCCTGCCGACTTTCACTGACTTTGACTAAGTTTGACTGACTGGAAATCATGTGACAGAAGGAAGTGCAACCAGGTGGAGACCACTTCCTTAGTCTGACGCCATTACTCAACCCACTAAAGGCCTGAAGCCCATTCTACAAAATGTCTTCTAATTCCCAACAGTTTTCTGGAAAAAAAAACGTATGTTTCTATGTCAGTGGCGCTCAAACCTTTTCATGTCAAGGACCCCCCAAAATGATATGTATTTGGCTGCGGACCCCCGTCTCAAAATATGTTCTTCCAGGGACCCCCCAGAAGCAAAGATCTGAGTTACAAATGTTCACGTTAAAAAAAAATTTTACTCAAAGATTTGCACACATTTTCCAGGTTTTTCAAAAAATAGCAGATCTACAAGCTTGTAGCGTGGCACTCGGTGCCGCGCTACGAGCTTGTAGATCTGCTATTTTTGAATAGCCAAAAGTGTAAAATAATGCCTTTTAGCTCAAATCAAAAAATGACACGGATGTGTTCCAGGTCTTAATGGGTTAAATCCATCTGTATCTACTGTATGAATGCTGGATGATAGCCTGAAAACACTGCCTGTAAAAAAGGGGGGGGAGGGGGTACTGTTTCCCACTTTAACTATACAGCATTGTAGCCTACAACATTGTACATTTTTTTCAAATCAACCTCATGATGGCGCTGTAACAGGCAGATTCACGTTTTGGCCTATAAATAGGCTTATAAATATAGGCCAAAACGTGGATCTGTCTGTTACAGCGCCACCATGAGGCTGATTTAAAAAATGTAGGGTGGCATTTCTTCCTTGGCCTAGTGGGGATGTGCGTACAAAGTTTCACGGAAATCGGAGCGTTCATGACTATTTACCAATGGATCAAATGCCCCGCCCCCCAGTTAAAAATCCCTAAATCATTAAAAAACTATAGAAAGCAATACATGATTATTTTTTAACACTCATCTTTTAATTATTAGCATTACAAACTAATAAAATAATCCTTGTTGTAAAACAAATTAAGTTGTCCTTTAACAGGTGTAAAAAAAGTGGGTAATAGTTCTAGATACTAAGCTCCCATCATTTGCAGTTTTCAAGAATGCAGCCCCATGATGCAGCCCATCAGGATGCTCTACGATGGCGCTGTCGTTCAACAACCTGAGGATGCGGGGAACCACCTTAATTTGTTTCTGGAGACGCCGAGACAGTACAAGCGCTGCTGAGAATCTGACACCAGTGTGTCAGTGATCTCACCTCGCCCCTGTAGGCAGTCTCATCGTCGTCGACATTCCAGCCCATCACTGTCGTGTTGTCAGCATGCTTGATAATGACATTGGAACTGTGCGGGATCACGCAGTCGTGTGTGTGCAGAGAGTAGAGGAGAGGACCTCCAGCGGTTCATCAGGAAGTCCAGTATAGTCGCACATGCCCGGTTGCAGGTCTAGGCCTCTATGCTTTGTGCCTAACCTCACTCCGTCAAATGGAAGAAGCTTGCGACACACATTTTGTTTCACAGCGTACTTGCATCTGAGACTTCGGGCGCAGAATCGATGACAGACGGAGTTTCATTTTTTCAAGCTACTAGGCAGGTGATTGGATGATCCCGCCCCTAGCAGCCGCTGATTGGTTCGTATGCGCAGCGGTTCGGGCAGCTTTACTCTGTGAGCAATCCCAGACCCTCCTTCCTGAAACCAAATGCAATGCAATGCATGAGATTTCCGGAGGGAGGGGGTGTTTACCAGGCTACTTTGTGCCAAGATTGGCAGGAACTATTGAGTTGAATGCTGAGCTGTAGTCCACGAACAGCATACGTACACATTTGTTCTCCCCCCCCCCCCCCCCTCTCTCATCTAGGTGAGAGAGGGCGGTGTGAAGATCCATGGAAATTGCTTCATCCGTGAATCTGTTTTGACAGTATGCAAATTGCCGTGGGTCCAGCGAGGCAAGTAGCGTGGAACAGATGTAATCTCTCACCGGCCTCGCAAAGCATTTGAGAGGCAATTCAACTTCAACTTTATTGTCACATCACATCATTACAGGTGCAAAAAAAGTGGGTGAAATTATTTGTCATCCAAGATCCCACATCATTTGCAGTTTTGAAGAAAGGGGAAAATAATAGATTTAGAAAGAAACCAAGGAAAACAGGTCGTAAGTGTCAAATATTCCTAATATATAAATATACATAAGGTGCCACCCATCTGCCATGCAACAACGTCTGAGTGTTTGCTTCTTTAATTGTTGATGTTGTGCAGAGATGAATGGGATTTCTCTGACAGTAATCGCCATTCTGACGCTCAAAAGTCTGTCATAAGTGTGAGTGCTTTGACAGTGTGTATAAAAAAAGTAACACAGTCTTGCCAGGGCCTTTCACACTGAATGGAGTAACTTTGCACCCAGGGCCAGATCCCAAGTCACATCAGTCAGACCAATATTTTAGAGGGCCCCCCTGATTTTTGGACCCCTGGGCCTGGACCCGAAAGGCCATTTCGGGAATCCAGCTTTGATGGCACTGCTGCACTCTGAAACCCATTATTTCCCTTTTTGGCAAGAATGGTTTGCCACTCCATCAAGCAAAGTGGCATGCACATCAAAGAGAGCACCGCGGGGGTACGTAAAAACAGATTATGCGTGTCTGTCCGTCATGGAGGTAAATGTAAATATGTACATATTTTCAACACGGTCTGAATTACCTGAATTATTTGACACAATTTTGCGTTTATGTTGAGACCTCAGGAGGAAAAATGAATTTCCACCCAAGCAGGCATGTGAGATGCTCTCTCTGTGTGTCTGTGTCTCTCTCTCTCTCTCTCTCTCTCTCTCTCTCTCTCTCTCTCTCTCTCTCCCTCTCTCTCTCTCTCTCTCTCTGGCACACACACACACACACACACACACACACGCACACGCACACGCGCACACGCACACGCACACGCGCACACACACACACACACACACACACACACACACACACACACACACACACACACACACACACACACACACACACACACACACACACACACACCACACAACTTTGGTTTCCATCAACCACTGTATATGTTGACCTCTTGTACCCAGCATATTTCGGCATATGTGAACTGAGCAGGGGATAGCAATGGGTTAAGAGATTGTACGTGGTAAATATAACCTGTCAACAAACAAGGGCCATCTTGAAATTAATTACTACTGTCAATGTTATTCAGTGACCATAAATTAATGAGCAGGGCAGAGCGCTCTACTAATCAGTTCATGAACCACACCAATTAAGCAATAATGTGCATTCAAGTCTAACTAATGGCTGCAGGTTAAAACATAATCACAACCAGCAAACATAAACATCACCATATCAAACATCATAAAGATTCAAAGTCGTCCCCACTTTGAAAACCACGGCAATAGACCAGTTGTTAAAATGTTTCCAAAATATTCCCACATTTTCTGAAACAATTGCTTAAAATAAAAGCAGATCTACAAGCTCACAACCCGTCACATCACGACACATTGTGAGCTTGTGGATTGGCAATTTTCAAATAGTGGATGTATAGCGTTAAAGTGGTTAATCTCAATTTGATGCTATGATAAACCAATTTTGCTGGGGACCCCCTCAAGGACCCCTGGGCGTCCCCAGACCCCACTTTGAGAACCACTGCAACAGACTAGTGTAGCCCTAGCTGACTAGCTGAGTGGTCCCAGGGTGAGAAGAAGTCCCTGCTGACCCTTCTGCTCAGCTACTGGTCCCACTCCCAATGCCACAATTAACCACTTAAACCCCATATAGTTGACCGGTGTCCCTCAGGGTTCTATACTACAGGGTTCCGTTATCTTTTATTGTGGGGAAAGCTCCCGCTGAAAATAGTCGATCTGCTATTTTCCTGCGAAAGCTTTCCCCACGATATGGATGCTGGGGTTTAACTGGTTTAAGCACCATTCAACTATTCGTAAATGCATCACAACTTTGTGTCTAAATCCACACTAGTTTCTTAGTAACTAACTGGCGATTTACTAAATTGGGCTGCATGCACCACTCAATCTTAAGGAATGTCTTTGCTAGTGTGGTATATTTTTTATGAACATTATATACAAATCCAAGCGTATTAGGATATTAAGATAGACCACTTTCTAAGTGGCTATAGCCACAGGAATCATTGCATCTGTTTCGACACAGAGCTGATCTGATCAACTATGTGCATTCCTTCACCTATCTTAAAGCTTTGACCCATTGTCTTAAAGGACTGCCTGGGTCCCAGAGCTATAGAGAAAGAACAGTTGCCACTCTTTAGGGCTTAGATTAGATTAGAATTACAGCACCCTTCGTTTGCCTGTAGACAGTCTAATCAGGAGGAGCGCCCTCTGGTTACACCTCTAAGTAACCCCCATTCAACTCACACACACACACACGCGCACGCACGCACGCACGCACGCACGCACGCACGCACGCACGCACGCACGCACGCACGCACGCACGCACGCCAGTGGTGTAAAGTAACTAAGTACATTTACTCAAGTACTGTACTTAAGTACAATTTTGAGGTACTTTTACTTTACTGGAGTATTTCCAATTGTCTATACTTTTACTTCTACTCCACTACATCTCAGAGGCAAATATTGTACTTTACTCCACTACAGTTATTTGAAAACTTTAGTTACTAGTAACTTTGCAGATATAAATGATTACATTATAAAACATTAACCACGTTAGCCCTATTTTATACCTGGCTATTTGAAAATAGCCGATCTACAGTACAAGCTCACAACGCGTCGCGATGCGACGCGTTGTGAGCTTGTACTGTAGATCTGCTATTTTCAAACGGTTTAGTACTTTTACTTTTGGTACTTTAAGTACATTTTGATACCAATACTTTTTTACTTTTACCCAAGCAAATTTTGAATTCCGGACTTTTACTTGTAACAGAGTACTCTACATTGCAGTATTGATACTTTTACTTAAGTAACACATTGGTGTACTTTTTCCACCACTGACGCACGCACGCGCACACACACACACACACACACACACACACACACACACACACACACACACACACACACACACTGTGGAGCTGTGTGTCCACTCATAAAGCATTCAACAATGTAACTGCAGTGCAGCCTCATAAGCTTTAACAGAACTTCCAGAAAGAATCGTTACAACACTATTGAATTCAGGTGTTTGACTCTAAGGTCCTTGTTTTGTATATAAATAAATATGTTCACTTTAGTTTAAAGAGTATTACGCACGTAGGCCTACTGTAGCTAATGTTATGCTATACCCTACTGTACCTACAACCTTAAATTATTGTTATAACATTAGCTTATCAGCCACAGCTTATAAAAACATTTATGACTTGTATTGTAGTGTTTCAATAACGGTGCTGACAGCAGTGTTGATTTCGTCGACTAAAACTACGACGAAAAATGTTCGTCGACTACCTTTTTTCACTGCCGAAAACTAAATAAAAACTAAATAAAAACTAAATAAAAACTAAGCTATGATGATTAAAACTAAGACTAAATATATTGACAAATTCGTCAACAAATACAAACTAGACTAAAATGATAGAGAGAGACTACTGGAGAAGAGATACAGTAGAACTAAGACAAGTCATTTTATAGTTGGTTGCGCTAGGGTGTGCATGCTGAAAATAGCAGATCTACAAGCTCACAACGCGACGCGTTGTGAGCTTGTAGATCGGCTATTTTCAGTATGCAACAAGTGTAAAATCAGCCATTTACGACGCCATCAAGGCACCGCCAAAATACATTTTAGTCGACTAAATCAACTGTAGATTTAGTCGACTATAATCTTATGATATTTTGTCGACTGAAACTAGACAAAAACTAAAACATTTCAGATGACTAAAATATGACTAAAACTAAATGGAATTGTATTCAAAAGACTATGACTAAAACTAAACTAAAACTTGCTGTCAAAATCAACACTATAGCTGACAGGTTGGTTATGTTAGTGTTGAGAGGGAGTAGACCCTGCACACTACAATGTGTTATACCTTCATTAGAAGACATTTCCATCTGGGTTGCAGACACCCATAGCAGGGAAAGCAGCCCTAGGCAGAAATGTGAAATCTGAACAAGAAATTTGAAATCAGATTCAGAATGTGTTCAGACAGCTCCCCCTCTTGCAGGCGATACAGGACAATACAATACATGCATGCACCACAAGAGTGAAAAACAGCTTTTCTACCAAAGCTGTCAAGTTGTTGAACATGGCCTTACACTTTTACAGAATTACTGACTGAACTCTCAATCGTAATAAATGCACCTTATGTCAGTACTTGTGTAAACTCCTGTAAACTGTTGCATAATCTGCTAATGTGTGACAATTGTCAATTGTTTATTCTTTATTTGCACACTGGAAGTATTGGCATCATAATTACAGTACCAAACGTAGAAGTACTCATTATGTAGAATGGTCCATTCCACATTTTGAATTGTAATTAGTAAAGCATTAATGAATGTGTTCATCACTTTAATGATGCAGCTGGTGCTACATTACTTTATGTCCTGCTGGGTAGCTTAACTCAGTGGTTCTCAACCTTTTTCATGTCAAGGACCCCCAAATTAATAAGTATTTGGCCACAGACCCACTCAGAAATAGTTTTGTGCCAGGGACCCCCAGACAAGATTTGTGTTGTTAATCTTTTTTCAAACATATTCAAACACATCGCAAGTACAGTAAGGAATGAGATCTTCAGATTTACATGTTTTCTTAACAATTCGTCACATAAATGTTCAAGCCGCGGTCTCAGTGTCTAATTAAAAATAAGTCCCTAACTAGAAAAGTGCTCCTCGGAGCACAGGTATCCGCCAGGAGTTATTGTGGCCTCCTGGTGGCGCTATAATAGGCCAATGTGCCATTTATTCTTAGGCCTTTCACGGCAATCAGACACTGCATGATTTGAGGCATTTTGTTCCAAAAATGTGTTTTGCTAAATTAGACCTGCTGGCGGCGCTATAACAGGCCAATGTGATAAGGGTGTCATTTCTTCCTCGGCCTAGTGGGAATGTGCGTGTGAAATGTCACGGAAATCCAAGCTGCGTGCATAATTTCATTTAGACACTTCAGCTCAGAAATAACAGACAGTTAATGAACCATTTACCATTTATTAACCATTACCATATTACCAATCCTGCAAACTTTGGAAGCCAACCTTAGCCAATGAGGATGGAATATGGGAAATCAGACAGATCCGTGTTGATCACATGACTATAGAGATACTGTGTACCAATTTGCATGACGTTTGGATAAAATCTGTGGGAGTAATATAAAAGAATGATTTTGCACAAATCGGCCTCCTGGCGCTATAACAGGCCCATGTGAAAAAAGTGTGTGTGCGGGAGATTAGCTGCTCGCACACGGACAGGACACACGGACAGGACACACGGTCAGGACACACGGACGGACACAGGGACGGACACGCGGACGGACACACGGACGGACGGACAGGGTGCAAAACATCCTCTCTCGCCATGCCTTTTGGCCTGGCGGAGACAATAAAGAAATTAGAAATGCAATGTTTGCAGAATCTTTCCAACTTGCCATAGCGGGAAGGTAAGATGCATCCTTGCACACATCCAATGTATTAAATATATAGATAAGAAAAAAACACCAGTTCACACCAGGAAATTCAACAATTGGACACACTAGGTGCACATGTCCTGTTTCTGCAAAGACGCAGAAATGGGTTTGGAACAGGCTCCAACTGGTCATGGTCAAGCAGGTCTCTGGGAAAGGTATAAGCCTGACGTACTGTGTACTCCAAAAAGCCAATGCTTCTCTTTGTGTCTGTGTGTGCTGGCTGTGGTGGTGTGCTCCACTCTCCTGGAAATACATGAAACCTCAACCCCTTTGGCCTACAAGAGTATTAGCCCTGTAAAATGCCTGGTACATTTCTATTTGACAGCCCCCCCCCCCTCCTTTTCTTTTGGAATTCCTCATTTGAGGCAAGCGAAGCAGGTGTCAGTCACTGCCAATCCTCTCTCTCTCAGACTTTTCATTACAGTCAGGGCCCCCGCCATACTGCTGTGAAGTAAAGGATAAATTGGTTACGTCTAAAGTCAAATTATATCCAGGTCTTTGCAATTCAGTTCACTTAAAGACATGTTCCAGGCTGCCCCTCTTGCTAAAAAAGACAGATTCACAAAGAGGGAAACTTAAGTCAGATTGCCTGCCAATTTCTATTACACAAACATTTCTTTCAGTGCCATTCATGTGCTTGACGGCGAGGAATGGCTGGATAATGGAAGGAAAGCCAAGTTGAGTCCCAGTTTGCGGTTATCCAACAGCTTGAAACCGCTATTTAAATCCATTAAACCATGGGGCCTTGTGGGATGTTGTTTTAAATGGTTGTGCCTCTCAGATGCTGGGGCTGTTAATAGACCCATTACTGTAAGTACACAAACCTGCAAAAAGTTTGATGGCATTATATCAGTCTGAATAACTCTGGGGGGGGGGGGGTGGTGCAAGAATATAAAAATTGTGAGAAGATATTTATATATATATATATATATATATATATATATATATATATATATATATATATATATATATATATATCTGCACACTGTTTTCTCTGCTGCCAAAGTGATGGTTCCACGTTTGACTGCAAAGATCTTCGTCAGGTACACATCAACCAGGATTGAATGGATATACGCTGTGTGTTTGCGTATGTGTGTGAGCGCGTGTGTTTGTGTGCGTATGCCTGGACTCCATATTTGGGCATGCCTGACACAGACCTCCATATATGGGCATAAACCACCGGATCCCTATATCTGTCAGTCTTTGTCCCTTTTATGCCCATATATGGAGATCCCTGATGTCATCAGTACATGCCCATATATGGGCACTCCCCCTTTTGTGCACATATATGGAGCTGAGTGGTTTGTTTGCGCGTGATGCCATGACGACACATCGAGGTTAGACAGCGCACTCCATATTTGGGCGTAGCTGCATTGGGAAGTCCTTATATGGTTATGGCTGAGTCATATCGACATGAGCGTGAAGGCGTGGTCCGTCCGCCTTCCTACCGGCCGGCTGGCCTGTTGGTCCCTCCTTTAGGCCAATTTTAATATAAGAAGAAGATATATATTTAATATAAATTCCAAAAAAACTGAACTATGAAGATACAGTAGTTAACTCCTGGACCTTGACTGGATCAATCAATCCTAGATTGTGTCATTCCTGCTTTGCTGTCGTCTTCCTTCTCTCAGTGATGCAAATGTAACTTTGCTTAATCAGGTCACATGATCCCTTCACAGCATTATAATCTCTTCATGTAAACAATAGAATTGCACACTGAAAATATATAAAATGACAGGGAGACACCAGAGATGTGTCAGTGAGCTGGTCCTTGTTGATGAACCTTCATAGCCTGTCTTTATACTTCCTCTGTCTCTCCAGACCTTCATCAGGATTTCAACATTGAAACAGGTAAGACACTGAGACCTCTTTTAGTGCCATGTAGATGGGAAAGTGTGGCCTAACCGGTGACACTTCCTATGAATCCTGTCTATAATACCTTATACAGTAAACATACTTTAAAATGCATTATAATCTGCTTATAACACTGTATGAGAACTCCTAAATATGCATAATGTTTTATAAGAATAATCATAGCACATTATAAATAATTGAATTTAGACTTTTTCAAGTATCACATTTACTGGTCACTTATAGACACGAAAAATCAGCATCCTACAGACTGGGGACAAATGTAGACATGGGTGTGTGTCCCCTTTGAAGTTGAATCACCTGTGTGGTACAAATTGTTAAATTGTACTTACCTTACGGTCTTATAGAAATCATGATGAGATCACAAATCTATAGATGCAGATTATAGATGCATGGTAGTCAATTGACCTACATTTTCCTTCTTTTCCATCTACTAGATCAGACTGACACTGATTTGTTGCAGTTAGTTAATCAAGTATCATGTGTTCATGATGAGAATGTCAAACTGGGAGGACTCTACTTTGACAAAAAAGGAACTGTGCAATTGTTGTTTGTCTATGATTGCCACCTGTGCGTGCGGCCGCTGCGCGCAAAAACATTGCGGTTATTGGGCGGATTGTGGCCGTTTTTGGGCGTTTTTTTTTTACTTAATTTCGGTTTTAGGGTTAGGGTTAGGTTTAGGTTAGGCTTATGTTATTTAATTCAGAAAATGGGTGCATTTTTGCCCCCCTTCCCCCCCCCCGACAGGACATAGGCATTTACCTACATTTACTGTGCTTAAACACTGCTTACATGAACAGCATTCAGCAATTAATGTACATTATGCTTCATTACCACACAAATCATTCAAATTCATAACTAGCTTTAGATTCCATGACCTAACTCAATTCAATACAGTATCAAATACTGTATAATAAATAGAATGTTAAATCCACAGGCATAATTGAGAAATGTCAAATGGGAAAAACGTATCAAATCAAATTAAAATAAGGGTTTGCAATATCAGTGAGTAATGTCAACAGTCATGTAATTTCCTAGAGGCATGAAGTTGCATGATGTATAGTTATCCTAAACTCAGTTCAAGTATTGTCCATTTAAGACACAGTAACTAAACACAAGATACTATTTGTTTCCACACAAACCAATCAAAAGCATGGTGCTGTCTTAATGATGCCTACATTTAAGGGTTGTTACTATTACTCAATAACTTACTTATTACACTTATTTCCACTGATAGGTTCTCCCTGCAATCAACCCACAGTTAAAGAACCACCACAACGATCAGGAGGGCCGTCTAATAATTTTCCAGTCTTCAGGTGAGTGACGGAATCTCAGTCAAGTTACGTATACCCTGCCTACTTCATCATGCATGTCAAATGTCCTGCAATAGTTGTCTGTCGAGGCTAACATGAACAAAATTGCCAATACGCTAAATAACACAATTTATTATTACGGAAAAAGGTCTACAGGCCGATCTGTTAATTTTCTTTTTTATTATATGGAGCATTTGTAACTTTTAAGAAGTACCACTCTTATAAAACGACCTGTTTACAGTATATTACAGCCCATTTGATTACATGATGAAAAACTGTTGATTGAGTTTAGAACATCATCTGTCTCATATGAATATCTGAATATCGTTTTAATGATACCCCCCCCCCTCCTCTTACAGAGTAACAAAGACACAAGACAAAAATGAGTTTAAGTGGTACGTACTCCCTCACACACACACACACACACACACACACACACACACACACACACACACACACACACACACACACACACACACACACACACACACACACACACACACACACACACACACACACACACACACACACACACAAAGAATGTTTATCATCATTAATCATATCCTTTTTCTTTCATATCATTGAAGACATTCGGGTGGTGATGGTTGGAAAGACTGGAGATGGAAAGAGCGCCGCTGGAAACACCATCCTGGGTTTTAATGCATTTGAATCTTTATTCTTACCTGAATCTGTGACAGTAGACTGTAAGAAGGTCAGAATTGTTGTGGATGGTAGAAATGTATCTGTTGTTGACACGCCAGGATTGTTTGACACCAAATATTCTGAAGAAAAAGTCATTAATGAGATCAAAAAGTGTATATGTTTTGCTGCTCCTGGTCCCCATGTGTTCCTGGTTGTGATCAAACTGGGAAAGTTCTGCGACGAATTTCTTTCTCACAAATCGGTGAAAATGATTCAGGAGGTATTTGGTGAAAGGTCAAACAAATACACCATGATTCTCTTCACTGGTGGTGACCTGCTTAAAGGTAAACCAGTTAAAGCCTTTTTGGAAAACAGTCCAAAACTACAAGAACTGATCAAAACATGTGACGGTCGCTATCATGTCTTCAACAACAACAACACCGAGGATCCCTCTCAGGTCACTGAGCTGCTGGGAAAAATCGAGGCGATGGTGAAGGATAATGGTGGAAACTACTACACCACTGAGATGCTCCAAGAAGCAGAGATAGCAATAAAGAAAGAGGAAGAAAGGATTCGTAAAGAGAATGAATGGGAGGATCATAGAGAGAGAAGGAAAGACAGAAAATATGGACCGAAGGAGCTGAAACAAGAAGAGACAAAGTTGATTACAAAACAACAACGAAAAGCAAGAGAAGATGCTGAAAAAAATAACTCCTTCATTTTAAACTATAAAATAGATAGCGTATTTAATGCAGTAAGGGAGAAAAAAAAATACTGCAGTATCCAATGAATGACAAAGGTTCAGTGAGATATACCAACCACTGTATATCCAAGTAAAGAAATCCACATGTTATATGAAGCATAGCGTTAGTTCATGTGCAGGACACGGAAGTCTTGCACGCCAAAGCTGTAACCAGCTGTCAGTCAGCTGATGTGAACATCAGCTTTCTATTCCCCATTCACAGCACTGCTGGTCATTACGTCACACACTCATTATCCAATCACAGCTCATGCATGAGCAAAGAGGCTCCTTTAAATACGGCTTCATATTCTCTAGGTCTTTCTTGGTTGCTGAACCAATGCTAGCTCCTCCTCCACCCCAGCCTCCACCTTTTGATTAGAGTCTGGCATCGGCTCAAATACTTGTGATTATCATTTATATCTCCTTTGTTTAGAGTCTGGCTTAGGCTCAAATACTTGTGGTTATCATTTAGGCCCTATATCTGCTTTGTTTAGAGTCTTGCATAGGCTCAAATACTTGTGTTTATCATGTATATCTGCTAATTCTAACTAATATGTCAATGTACTGCTTATTGTTGACATTGTATCCCTATGGGGGATTTGCTTAAGCATTCCCTGAATATATGCTTAGCAGGCTGCTTCGACAAAATTCAGTGAATATTCTCCCAAGAGCGGAGCTTTAACGCCAAGCTTAACTGTATTCCATTTGTGGCAATAAATGGTTCTTTATCTACTTTGACGTGAGTGTTTCTGATTGAAATAGAGTTCATACTTGGAAAATTGCATGTTATGATTCATGAAGAGAAAAACAAATGTAGCATATTTGTTTATTTGTTTGAAAGAAGAAGATTGTATTTAAAACTAGAAATATTGTTCCTGAAGAAAAAATGTGGGCTCGCTTTAAAGCCAAAAAACTGCAGTTATAAAAAGTACAAATTCAGTTTGACTTGGTATCTCTGTCTTTGTGTTGTGTGTGGGTGCAGACTTGCCTCCGGTTGATCAGATCGGGAGCACCGGTTATCATTCTCCTAATTGTCATCAGTTAAACACCTGCTTGAATAGCTGATGGTAGTAAGGGGATGGAGGGGTATAGGGGGCAGGAGTGATGGGTGCGGGGTGCTTCCCCCTGGCTCCAGTGAGCTTGTAGATTAGCTATTTACTATGGTTTAAAGTGTGTTTGTGTGGTGGCGTTATGTTGACCAATGCACACCATTAGTGTTAAATTGGAGCTTTCAATTTACAGAATTATGCTCAAAATCTCTGCGTGTCAGTCAATCTGTCCGTCCGACCCCCAACATGAGCAATTTGACACATGGCGTGTGTATCGCCAAGGGCCCGACAGAATGATATGCCAAGTGGGAAGTTGATCGGATCAACGGTTCACCCCAACATATTGATAAATCCACACAGACAGACGTGTACAATGGGTTCTTGGCTTGCATCATTCATGTTTTATGCCACAAAGTAGATGGGGCTTAAATGGTTAGCTAATGGGGAACTGACACGTAGCCCACAACACTTTGACAAAATGGGACCTTGTTGTGCAGAGCTGTAATGATGGTTCCCGGCATCCACACACAGCCTAAGAAATCCAGCCAAAACAAATAGACACACGCCAAATGAGGAGGAATTTATTTCCATTCTGTGCCTGTCAGGTTCCATGTATCACTTTAATCATGTTTAAATAGCTGGACAACCAAACACAGCCTGTTCTCCATCTGGTAAGTCTCGCTAGATGACAGGGTTATAGCTCCAACAAACTACAGTGGACACACTGTGTGCACACAAACACACACACACACACACACACACACACAACAAACAAATGCATGTGCACGTGCGCTTGTGTGCATTTAAAATACTTGATTTGCAAATATTTAATATTGCAAAGCCGCAGAGTAGGAATTACTTCAGAACACACATACGTACGCACACACACACACACACACACACACACACACACACACACACACACACACACACACACACACACCCATCCACCTAATAAGACACCAAAAAAAGGGGAAAGAAAAGCCCCTGGAATGAAACTTACCAATGCTAATTTGACTTTCAATGATGGCATTTTGAACCCGGACAGCTTTTCCTTTACCCAACCTTATGGCAAGTTTTGTGAGACTCCGCTCGCCCGGAACTTTTGTTGTTTACGCCAACAAATCAATCCAGCATCCAGATGTTTCCCTTTGAAATTAAATGTGAGGCGCCTCAGCGGCAGCCAAGGAGCATCTCCGTTGGCAGACCAAAGGAATAGTAACGGCATTCGAGGTGACATAGTGTTTTATTACAGTCTGGGGCAATCACCAGGATCATTCATCTGCACATTCAAACTCTTTACTCCCTCATTTGTCAACCCGCAGACTGGCCCCCGATGCTGGACCGCTGCAAGCTAGCATGTTGCCTCTGATGTATGGGGCTATGATGATACGCATCGGCGCACGGGGGAAATATGGATACCATTTTTTTTAGATGTAATTTTAAGGACCCAATCTCTTGATCTGAATATAAACAAAATGTCCTGAGAAACAAACTTCCTAACCATATTCTTGTGGTCAAATTGATTGAAAGTGTTCCCGATAAAGCAGGGACAGCGGTGTGGCAGAAATCACGTGCTGTGATGCTACGGTAAATGCTTACAGTACGTTAGTGCAATTATGTGAGGCAAATGTAACAACTGAGTTCAAGTGAGTTGAAGAAAGTTGCAAGGTTGGTTATTGTCACCGACTTCCCACCCATATATCAAATGCATCACAGGTCCATGAGGGGAAAAAATGCATCAAATTTATATGGTGAAATAAGATTCAGCTTAGATTTGTGGCAGGAGAAGGACAATGAATCTGTCTCGATGTGGCTGGACTGCAGCGATGTTGTTTGTGCCAGAGAGATGGTCTTTAGTCATGTTTCCACTCCAAGGTATTGCAAAATTTTACCATGATCAATATAGGATAAATATAGGAATAGATGTTGTTTATATCAGATGAAAAGACAAATCCATTAGCAACCAGTGACATGTCATGGATGCACAGAGAGGGTAGACTCTGTAAACATCTTCACATGATGATTTTGTAGAGATAAAATGGGCTTATATGTGAAAACGATTTCTTTCTTTCTTTTTTAGTAATTCTAGTTCAACTTTCATATCATATAATTGGCATATTATTGTATTATTACCAACAACAATATTAGCATGCTCTATGCAGTTCTGGAAACATCTCCGATATGGTATGGCTTAGGAAACCCTGAAGGTCAGTATGGTAATGTTATGCGTATCACTTTCCCCCCCCCCCCGCTCTGCAAGGCATATTTAGAATATTTATGATGGAAAAATCATATGGCAGGCAGAGTTTTCCAAGGCTGAACCTATGATGAACACAATGAAAATGTCATGCCATTCTACCTTAAAGGAGCCATAAAACAGGTTGTGACAATCTCTCACGTGCCGTGCACACGCGTACTGCGCACACGCACACGCACTCACACTCACACACACACACACACACACACACACACACACACTGACACACACACACACACACACACACACACACACACACACACACACACACACACACACACACACACACACACACACACACACACACACACACACACACACACACCGCATGTGAGTCTGGTCTCAAGATGAAGAGCTCACCTTGGGCCTGATTTATTCTTGGTTGCACATCGTGTCGCACATGCACCAAAAGAGCAGATCTACAACAGCGCGTTGTGAGCTTGTGGATCGGCACAAGCTCACGCCACAATTTGATGTGCACCACACTGGCTGGCAACTACATTAAGTACAAATCCAGCTTTACTGATTGCTGAGCATGAATGTCTGTCCCCCCAAAGTATGGCTCCATGATAACTGATCCCACGGTCCGGGAGGAAGGCTTTCCATGGAAAAACCTGCCCGACCCGACGCCTTAAGGAGGCTATTATCCCGCTGAAAATGTGCTTCCCTGGCTTGGCCTCTCTCTCTCTCTCTCAATGCATGCCGGATGAAATTCGTCGAATGTAACCCAATCTGGTCCTGCTGGCAATAAAATATTGATGGATAGCCTTCAGGTTTGAATACGGGTCCACCGGTTGGTTTCTCGCCTGCTTTCTTTTATTATTACTACTGTACTTTTTTTTTTTTTTTGCTCCATCCTCCTTGTCAGCATCTGGAGAGTAGACTGTGTGTCCACCAGTGGTGGAAAAAGTACTCAAATTCTTTACTTATTAAGTAAAAGTACAAATCAAGTTTTGGCATCAAAATGTACTACTTAAAGTACCAAAAGTAAAAGTACTAAAATGTTTGAAAATAGCCGATCTACAAGCTCACAACGCGTCGCATCGCGACGCGTTGTGACAGCCTAGGTATGAAATAAGGCTAAAGTGGTAAATGTATGTTTTATAATATCATAATTCATATCTGAAAAGTAACTAGTAACTAAAGTTTTCAAATAATTGTAGTGGAGTAAAAGTACAATATTTGTCTCCGCCAGGCCGAAAGGCATGGCGAGAGAGTATGTTTTTCACCCTGTCCGTCCGTCCGTGTGTCCGTCTGTCCGTGTGTCCGTGTGTCTGTGTGTCCGTGTGTGTGTCCGTCCGTCCGTCTGTGACCAGCTAATCTCCGGCACCGTTGGCTTGATCGCAGCGAAACTGGATGCCAATTCAGAACCTCTGCCCCAAATATTTCTCATGGCCCTTTTATAGCGCCACCAGGAGGCCGATTTGTGCAAAACATATTTTTTGACAGTACTCCTACAGATTTTGTAAATCGGTACACAGTATCTCTATAGTCATTAAATGAAACGTGTCTTTCAGATTTTTCATATTCCATCCTGATTGGCTAAAAATGTCTTCCAAAGTTTCCTCAAATCATGAACACAGCATGCAATTTCCATGAAATTTTGCACGCACATTCCCATTAGGCAGAGGAAGAAATGCCACTTGAAATTTTTCCAATCAGCCTCATGGTGGCGCTATAACAGGCAGATTCGTGTTTTTACCTATAACTGCACCAATCTGTGTAAAACTTTTACACAGATTGAAGAACAAATGGCACCCTTTTCACATTGGCCTATTATAGCGCCACCAGGAGGCCACAATAGCCTACCTGACCTGGCGGAGACCTGTGCTCCGAGGAGCACTTTTTCTAGTTGCCTCTGAGATGTAGTGGAGTGGAAGTAAAAGTATTGGAAATTGGAAATACTCAAGTAAAGTACAAATACCTCAAAATTGTACTTAAGTAAATGTACTTAGTTACTTTCCACCACTGCCGTTGGCACCACCTGACGCAAGGGCTATAAGTCAATCAGGCTCGGTCTGTCAAATAATTGCACAGGTGGGATAATGTGTGAGCGCTGTAGTGTCTTTCATTCCATATTTATCGTATTTAAACTTGTTAGCTCCAACCCTGTCCCTAAAACCAGGGTTTTATCTCCCTAATCTACAGTATCTATCTATGCCAGGAGACCATGCTTTTGCCAGTGTGTGTGTGTGTGTGTGTGTGTGTGTGTGTGTGTGTGTGTGTGTGTGTGTGTGTGTGTGTGTGTGTGTGTGTGTGTGTGTGTGTGTGTGTGTGTGTGTGGAGCAAGCGACGTTAGCGTACATGCTACGCACGCTATGTGTGTTTGCGCGCACGTTTGCATGCGCGTTTGTGGTTTGTGTGCATGCGCGCGCGCATGCGTGTGTGTGTGTATGTGTGTGTGTGCGTCCACGGTTATGCTCTCGCATATTACTAGGCAATTTCTTGTGTACACTGCCAGCAGGCCAAATCTCAAATATAGGCATTTAATGAGTTTCCCTGCGAATGAAAACAGCAAAATATATATCCCACCACTGCTTCCACAGTCACAGCACAGTATGTGTCTGTGTAGACTGTGCACAGCCATTAAGGTCAATGTACATCCTACTATATAGGCTATAGAGACACAATACGAGGATTTCTGGCTGATATGTCAATCGCTATACAGAGCACCGAAGTCTGACGTAATTTACGCATCCTACCCAGGTCACGTTTCCCCCCCCCCCCATTCTGAATTCCCATAGACGTGTTTAATATCGCGGGATAAGAATTGTGTTCCGAAAATAAATAAATGTGCGTGGTTTGACTCATATGCAGTGGTGGAAAAAGTACTGAAATGTTTTACTTAAGTAAAAGTATCAATACCACAATGTAGAAGTACTCTGTTACAAGTTACTAAGTAAAAGTCCGGAATTCAAACTGTTACTTGAGTAAAAGTACAAAAGTATTGGCAAATATACTTAAAGTACCAAAAGTAAAAGTACTCGAATGTTTGAAAATAGCCGATCTACAAGCTCACAACGCGTCGCACCGCGACGCGTTGTGAGCTTGTAGATCGGCTATTTTCAAATAGCCTATGTATATATAGCCTATGTATATAATAGGGTTAAAGTGGTTAATGTATGTTTCATAATATCCTAATTTATATCTGAAAAGTAACTACTAACTAAGTTTTCAAATAATTGTAGTGGAGTAAAAGTACAATATTTGCCTCTGAGATGTAGTGTAGTAGGAAAAGTATTGGAAATTGGAATCGCTAATGTTAACGCCACTATTTTTACGGGGCCAGAGCTCAGCTCTGGACCTGTCTTAATGTTCCCCTCTTTTTTCTTCTGCCACTTTTCGCAGTTCTGGCTGAACCGTGCATACGCTTTTTACGAAACTTGGCCATATGGTAGATGGTCATGAAAAACTATGAAGAGATAATTCTCACAATCTTTCGTCAAAAGGTGGCGCTATAGCAAAATGCCAACTTTGAACAGGTACAACTCATGCCCTGTTTGACCTACAGCCATGAAACTTCAATATACATATGCGTCTACTCATGATCAACAACTTTCACACTGTGACTTTTGACCTCTGACCTTTAGATCTCCCACCATTTTGAATTATATGAAAAACAGTTAAAACCTATCTCCTCCTGGGATTTTTGAGTAATCTGCACGAAACGTTTTACACATGAACTTTGGACCTATGCCGACAAACATGTGCAAAATATTTTCCATAAGTGAAAAAATGAAGCTTTAATGAGCCAATGAATATTGCAGTTTTATGACAATTATTCATCTGCCCCTAACACATACATGCAGACTCACATTTCTTTGAAACTTTGCGGTAATGTTGAGGGTCATTCCAAATATCACTGAAACCAATCTTACTCTAATTGGTCAAAGGGGGGCGCTATAGCGATTTTTTGAAAATGCAAACTTTAAACAGGCAAAAGTCATGCCTCGTTTGGCCGACAGCCATTAAACCTGCTTACACATGTGCCTTGACTCATGAGGAACACATCTATCACGTTGACCAGTAAGCTCCGCCCTTAGATTGTCCGCAATTTGGAGCAGTTTGAAAAACACTTAAACCCAGGATTTTCCAGCTATTTGCGTGAAACTGTATCATCTGTGTGATCTCTTTTTTCACAGTTTCTGTCTGTTGGTCCAATCCCTTAAACGAATGCCTCACAACACCAAGGTTGCCAGTTCAAGCCTCACTTGATGCAGGCTTCATTAAAGTTGCATTGCACACAACATGACTGTATCAGTGAATACATGTGCAATTGTTAAAAATAACATGAAATGCTTAACACTATTTGTTTGTCAATTTTCTGACATAATTATGTTCTTGTAGAAAGTGAGCAACAGCAACAGTCCACCTGGCCATTTAAGTTGCATTGCACACAACATGATTGTGTCAATTAATGCATGTGCAATTGTTAAAGATAACCTGAAATGCTTATTTGAGAGTATGTCTTTTCAATGTATGACATACTTCATTCTGAAAATAGCCGATCTACAATCTCAAAACTTTTCAGATAGCAACGTGTTTCTGAGCTTGTAGATCGGCTGCTTTCACTGGTTCAGTTTTATCTTCAACAGACAACCTCAGCCTAGACAAAGCTATAGCACAATAGGTAGTGTTGCAGCCTGTCATTCCGAAGGTTGAGGGTTCGATTCTTGTTAATGGCAATAGCTTGAGACGTCCAATCAATCCATTCTGCTTCCATCTTTCTCTCTCTTCAATCTATTATGTTTCCATGTCTCTCTCTCTTCAATCTATTCCGTTTCCATGTCTCTCTCTCCGCCCTTACATTGTCCGCAATTTTGAGCAGTTTGAAAAACACTTAAACCCAGGATTTTTCAGTTATTTGCGTAAAATGGTATCATCTGTTTGACCTCCGTTTTCACTGGATCAGGTCTGTTGGTCCAATGGCTTCCCGCTTAAGTGAATGTTTCACAACATCGAGGTTGCCGGTTCAAGCCTCACTTGGTGGAGACTTCATTTAAAGTGCATTGCAAACAACAAGACTGTATTAATGAATACATATGCAATTGATAAAGATAACATGAAATGCTTATTGTAGATCGGCTGCTTTCACTGGTTCACTTTTATCTTCAACAGACAACCTTAGCCTGGACAAAGCTATAGCACTATAGGTAGTGTTGCAGCCTGTCAATCCGAAGGTTGAGGGTTCGATTCCTGTTAATGGCAATAGGTTGAGATGTCCAATCAATCCATGCTGCTTCCATCTCTCTCTCTCTCTCTCTCTTCAATCTATTATGTTTCCATGTCTCTCTCTCTCTTCAATCTATTCTGTTTCCATGTCTCTCTCTCTCTCTCTTCAATCTATTCTGTTTCCATGTCTCTCTCTCTCTCTCTCTCTTGAGGGGTGGCCATAGCTGAGTGGTTAGTGAGCCAGCCTAGGGAGCCAGAGGCCCTAGTTACCCCAGGTACGATTCCAGGCCAGGCCAGCAAATGAAATTTGTCCCTGAGCAAGACTCTTAACCCCTAATTGCTCACAGGCCCTCATTGGAAACAAGACCGCAAGGACTTTCATGAACGGACCTGTTAAAGGAATTATCCTTATCTATTCCGTTTCCATGTCTCTCTCTCTCTCCGATCTACAATCTCACAACTTTTCAGATAGCAACGTTTTGTGAGCTTGTAGATCGGCTACTTTCACTAGTTTTCGTTCCGAGGAGACACAAAAATGCCTTTATTGGTAAATGGTTTGTGAACCAGTGATCTAGAGTTGT
The DNA here is from genome assembly GCF_963280865.1 of Gymnoscopelus braueri. Classification (NCBI taxonomy): domain Eukaryota; kingdom Metazoa; phylum Chordata; class Actinopteri; order Myctophiformes; family Myctophidae; genus Gymnoscopelus; species Gymnoscopelus braueri. Next base: position 37,193,001 of record NC_137623.1, read on the forward strand.
TCGGGACACAGAGGCTTGGTTCATAATGGACGGAAATACTTATAATTATCAACAGACACTACCAGGCAGGCCATATATCTAGCTCAATGAGAAGAGAGGCAACCTCAGAGTCCGTAGATCGCTGGTCCGACCCCTGTCCGCGACAATCTATTGAGGTGATCATGATTTGACATTCTTGTGTTTACACATAGTGTTTCTTGAGGATAGGCTTAGGCGTTGTTTTACTGAGGTTAGGGTTAGTGAGGGTTTAAAATGCTCATTTGTTAATTGCATGGTCTTCATTCTCTCAAGTTCATTCTTCTATGTTTCTATGGCTTATTGTGCATATTACTTATCATTGCTTCTTTCTGTTTTCTTTCTGCATTCCCTGGCCCCGCTTATCGCTGCTTGCAGCTATATTTTATTTTGTTTTCGCCTGAAACTGTCTGTATCAAATATGAGTGACTGACTATCGTAAACGATACAGAGCCACCTCCCCGACATTGACGCCTATTTTTGGACCACAATTCTTATATGAGACGATTCTTAAGATGACCCAATGTTATTTTCCATGGAGAAATTACTTCCGTGACCCTGCAGGGGATGAACGCGTGAAATCAGGACTTCGGACGGTATAGCACACTTCGGTATGCTATTAAGTGCTGTTTTAGCGTATAATTGTAGCCTGAAAAGGAGTCTGGTGTCTGTGATATTTCTTTTCAGGGACAACAGACACACATCTTGCTTTCACAAAAGCCCAACAACAGGTGGTGGAAAAACGTTTAAAAAAAACTTAAGTAGTGTTCTTTTGCCTCTGCGTGCCCTTTCCGAGGGCATTGAAATCACAGAGCCGCCTCTCGACGGTGGGTATGACCGAAGCATACATACCTGAACAAAGTCCCCACGGGTTGACGGCGGGATATTCTCGGTGTTGATGGAGCTATTGATCACGCTTGCATTAACCCATTAAGACCGGGAACGCATCTGTGTAAAATGTCTTTGGCCATTCAAAAATAGCAGATCTACAAGTTCATAGCGCGGATCTACGAGCTTGTAGATCTGCTATTTAAAAATAAATAAATGTGCAAATCTTTTTTTGTTTCTATCTATATAGAAAAATCTATATTTTTTAAAGCGAACATTTGTAACTCAAATCTTTGCAAATGTATTTGGCTTGTATCCCCATCTCAAAATATTTTGTTCAAGCTTTATATATATATATTCACAGATTTGCACTCATTTTCACGCTTTTTCAACAATAACAAAAAATTGCAGATATACAAGTTTGTATATCTGCTATATTGTAGAGCTTGTATATCTGCTATTTTTGAATAGCCCAAAGAAATCTGAAAAAAATGACCGGTCTCGATGGGTTAAAATGATGTCAGCTGCAGTAAATGCCAATGGCTGGAGAGGTCCATTAATCAGGGAATCGATGGCCCTGTCGATGGGGCTGCTGCCCCGGCCCTGACAATAGATGACAGTCTGGAGACTGCAGGGCTCGTAGGGGTTGAGTCGAGCAGAAAAAGTCCTCCGCATGCTGGAAGTCTATGGCCTGTGCCTTACACCACCCTGCAGCCAACAACTCCATCATTATACTAAATCCTTTTAGGGACCGACTCGGGCCCCGTGCGTTTCCTTGAGGGCCGGAGGGGGGGGGGTGGGAGTGGGTCATGAGTCATGAACTGGTGGGATATACAGTAAGGGAAGTAGATGGCATTGGTGTAAAGTAACTAAGTCCATTTACTTAAGTACTGTACTTAAGTACAATTTTTTGGTATTTTTTTTTTACTTTACTGGAGTATTTCCAATTTCTAATACTTTTACTTCTACTCCGTTACATCTCAGAGGCAAAGATTGTACTTTTACTCCACTACAATTATTTGAAACCCTTAGTTACTTTGTAGATTTTGATTATTATGACAAAACACATACATTAACCACTTCAGCCCTATACATTTCAGCCATTTGAAAATAGCCGATCTACAAGCTCACACTTGTAGATCGTCTATTTTCTAAATATTGTTATACATTTGAAAACATGAAATGGGACATTCTGCATAATGAGTATACTTTTACTTTTGGTACTTCAAGTGCATTGTGATGCCAATACTTTTGTACTTTTACTCAAGTCAATTTTGAATTCGGGACTTATTGCGGTATTAATACTTTTACTTAAAAACATATGTGAGTACTTTTTCCACCACTGGTCATGAGTCATGAACCGGTGGGATATAAGGACGTATAGATGGTCAAAACGCTCCCCCCACCACTCCACCCCGCAGCCCCCCATCGCAGACAGTCAGGCCGGGGAGAGGGAGTAAATCATGGCGTGTTGCTGTTCAGAGGAAAAGCATCAGCTGTGTCACAGAGTTCGCCCACAGTATGATATAACGTTGCGGTCGGGTGGAAACCCTGTATGTCCAAAACCATTCCTTTTTTTTATTACTAGTCCATACCCGGTCGACGCATCCGTGGGGGGATATGCGCACATGATCTGGCAACCTGGGAGGCAGTTCGTCCCATAGCTCGCGGGGCCCTCCTACAGCTGGGCAGCCCCGTAAGTAACCATGGTGACATTCCTTTACACAAAAACGTGAATAAACAGCTGACAGCCAAGGCTGTGTGCAAATTCAGATCAATTGCTCCAGCCGCTGAGGAGAACCGGGCAGAACAATTTTGGCCTCACCTACCTACCTACCTACCTACCTACCTACCTACAGTACCTACCTACCTACAGTACGTACCTACCTACCTACCTACCTACCTACCTACCTACCTACCTACCTACCACTACAGAGCATTGGCAAATTATAGGAGGATTTGAACATTTTTCAAAACAGCCAAGTTTGTACATCGGCTACTTTCACTAATGTTGTGCGACACACTTGTATGATGAAGTAGGGCATATAGTTTACGAGAAAACATAAAAAGTTGAAATATGGAGATACATGGTTTCTGCCCAACAGTGACGATAAGCAAGATACCCCTGCAACAGTGTCTCTGTGCGTGTGTGTGCGTGCGTGCGTGCGTGTGCGTGCACTGTTTCTCGTTTGTGTGACTTTTCCATTTCGATGGGTCAACTTAGTGAACCACGGTTATGTGTTCTCTGTTTGTTTGTTTGTTTTTTTTAAGCCCTGAGCAGATGGTTTATTATGTTTTCTAAAATAGCAGATATTGCATCGGCTCTCGCTGGCCAGCTGCATTAGAGGCAGTACACCAATAACGCTATTGCTGTGCTAACCAAAGTACCTTCCAACTCAGGGCATTAATCATAAAACCTGCCATATTAATCAAACATCTCACTACACTGAACTATCTTTTCCCAGAGGCAACTTGCTGTTTGCTCCACAACGACCTGGGTAAACAAGACGCCCAACACACAGTATTTTTCTGCTGAGAAGTAGACATTAATAAATGGCTCTTGGCACTCACATTAACACAATATGTTTGTTTTACACAACACAACACACCACTTCTAAACTTCCTTTTGAGGTTAACAAGAAGGTATAGCTAACTCTTAACACGTATAGGGCTAACAGAAGTTTGTTGAATTTCACTTTTAATCCTTATTAACAATTCAAGTGTAAACAATCAACTCAGAATATATTAAAACCTCCCACAGAGTCAGTGTTTGAATTCATTTGGATATTTTCATCGTAATTCATAGTCAGGAGAACATTTAAATTAAACTAAAAGTTATTACTCAAGGTACTGTTGACATGAAATAGTTATTTTTCAAAACATATTTGATAATTGTGTTAGACCTAACCTATATGTCTTTATACCTTTAAATCCGGGACAGCATCTGTGTCATTTAAGAATATAGCACAGAATAACACAGAATAGCAACATGATTTTTTTGCTGGCTTCACAACTGCCAGTCGTTTTTGTTACCAATCATCCACTGAGGCTTAGCTATTTCCCCAAAATGTCATTCACCTCCACAAATGTCACTTATTGTCTCCGCCAGGCCGAAAGGCATGGCGAGAGAGTATGTTTTACCCTCCGTCCGTCCGTGTGTGTGTGTGTGTGTGTGTGCGTGTGTGTCCGTCCGTCCGTGTGTCCGTCTGTGAACAGCTAATCTCTGGCACCGTTGGCCCGGTCGCTGCGAAACTGTGCACACACACTCCCTGGATGCCAATTCAGAACCTCTGCCTCACATTTTTCACATGGGCCTGTTATAGCGCCACCTGGAGGCCGATTTGTGCAAAACCCATTTTTTTACATTACTCCTACAGATTTTATCCAAACGTCATGCAAATCAGTACACAGTATCTCTATAGTCATGTGATCAACACGGATCTGTCCAATTTTCCATATTCTATCCTGATTGGCTAAGGTTGGCTTCCAAAGTTTGCAGGATTGGTCCGTTTTGAACTAAATGCCTCAAATCATGAACGCAGCTTGCTATTTCTGTGAAATTTCACACGCACATTCCCACTAGGCAGAGGAAGAAATGCCACTTGAAAATGTTCAAATCAGCCTCATGGTGGCGCTATAAAAGGCCGATTTGCGTTTTTAACTATAACTGCACTAATCTGCGTGAAACTTTGCACGCATACTCCCTAGAGGCCAAGGAAAAACATCTGCCCTGCATTTTTCACATTAGCCTTTTTTAGCGCCACCAGGAGGCCGACTTATGTAAAACACATTTTTTTAGATTAAGCCTTCACATTTTATCAAAATTTTACGCAAATTGGTACACATGATCTCTATAGTCATGTGATCAAGATGGATCTGTTTGATTTTTCATATTCCATCCTGATTGGCTAACATCGACATTTAAAGTTTGCAGGAGTAGCCCGTTTTGAACAAAATGCCGCAAATCATGAACGCAGCGTCCGATTGCGGTGAAACTTTGCACGCACATTCGCGTTGAAGAACAAACGCCACCCTTTTAACATTGCCCTATTATAGCGCCACCAGGAGGCCGATGTTTCTTTTTTATATTACTCCTACAAATTTTTTCCAAACATCATGCAATCATTACACATTATCTCTATAGTCAAGTGATCAAGATGGATCTGTCCGATTTTTTATATTCCATCCTGATTAGCGAATTCCGAACATTGCTGCCCACAATAACCTACCTGACCTGGCGGAGACCTGTGCTCCGAGGAGCACTTTTTCTAGTTATTATTATTGTCATTTGTTTGTCAGTTTAAACCCTGTTCCTATACTTCTCCACTCTTAATCCCAAGTGCGTACGGCGGTCGATCCTCTCATGTTGATTTTAAGAAAGAAGGAACTCAAGAAACTTCTTGATGAAGCTGCGGGGCTGTGATGGGAAGCAGTTGGTGCTCCCCCATTGGCGGGGAGATCATTTCAAACGCAAGGAGAGGCTTCCTTGAAGCAGCCGAGGTTTGTTGAGCGAGTGCCCGGAGAGGCCTGCACCTGCCCCGAGGCCGTTCCTCTGAACAGCTCTCATCTCCCCCTGCCTGGGAGAGAGACAGCGCGCACGAGAGAGAGAGAGAGAGAGAGAGAGATGAGGGGTGTTGATGGAGAGCTTCCAGGTGACTCACTCAGGTACCGAGACACACAGACAAAGAGGGGAAAGAGAGAAGATAAGTCAACCACTGTGCACTTTACTTCTGCTCTAACTTGTTTTTCCGAACTTTGCAATACAAAAGTACACAGTAAAAAGGCCTCTGTGTTTGTTCACCGAGACCTGAAGCCGATTCTACAAATGTCTTCTAAATCCCAACAGTTTACTGAAAAAAAAACGTATGTTTCTATATCAGTGGTGCTCAAACCTTTTCATGTCAAGGACCCCCAAAATTATATGTATTTGGCCGCCGACCCACATCTCAAAATGTTTTGTTCCAGGGACTCCCAGAGGTATATATTTTCAAAGATTTGCGCACATTTTCACGATTTTTCAAAAATAGCAGATCTACAAGTTCATAGCACGGCACATTTTTGAATAGCCAAAGTGTAAAATAATGCTTTTTAGCTCAAATCAAAAAGTGACACAGATGCGTTCCAGGTCTTAATGGGTTAACTTTGTGACTGTAAACATGGACCCCAATCCATTTTCTACACTCACACAACGTACGCTACACTTGTACGATGCATTGTGAAAATGTCAGATCTACTAGCTTGTTGATCTGCCATTTTCGCTATTGTTGAGCAATTATTTGAAAATGTCTTAAAAACAACATTGGAAATTTGCAATTTGAACATTTTTGTTAGGACTGTCAGGAATCGTGTGAAGTAGTCTAGGACCCAAAAGCAGACGAAGCGAGGCAGATTAGCTAACTCAAACAGTCTTTATTAACTTAAAGAAAGAAAGGACCCTAAACAGGGTAGCTAAACATCAGAATGCAGATGCAGAGACAAATGGTGTAAGCTTAGCCGATTCTGAAACACTAGCAACAATTTACAGACCAACAAAGACACAATGAAACAAACAGGGATAAATACACAGGGTCAGGGAACTAACTAGACAAAGGTGAACTCAAAGTACAATCAACACAGGGATAGGCATAGGCTAGAACTAAACAAGACACAGGTGGAGACCATAACTAATAATCACTGGGCGGGTCAGACAAGACAGGCGACAACAACAAGGGTGGTCAGAAAATACGGGAACATTACTACAAAATCTAAACAAGACACAGGTGGAGACCATAACTAATAATCACTGGGCGGGTCAGACAAGACAGGCGACAACAACAAGGGTGGTCAGAAAATACGGGAACATTACTACAAAATCTAAACAAGACACAGGTGGAGACCATAACTAATAATCACTGGGCGGGTCAGACAAGACAGGCGACAACAACAAGGGTGGTCAGAAAATACGGGAACATTACTACAAAATCAAATACGTAATAAACACCAAGAGAACAACAGACCAACAGAGTACACAACTTGGGCATAGAACATACTGAAACAGTAATTGAAACGAACAAGAAAACAATCAGGTAAACAAGACTATACACTTAAACCAAACAGGGAACAAGATGTAGGCCTAAATGTCCAAAAACAAATAAACACAGACAGTCAAAGTCCATGGGCCGAGGAGCTGACTGTGACAACAATGACAGGGTTAACGTTGTCAAATAAACACTTAAGGATTGTATTCACAATACCGAATAAACGAATAAACACAGACAGTCAAAGTCTATGGGCCGAGGTGCTGACTGTGACAATGATAGGGTTAAAGGGTTAGTTCAGATTTTCTGAGTATTTTCTGTAGGAAATACTTACCATTAATGTAGTGGTTGAAAAGGTATTAATTGATTGCCCGAGTCCCATGGTCAGAGTTCTGGTCCGGTTCTGGTCCGGTTCTGATGAATATGAAGTAGTTCTGGTAGATTAGTAGATTTGGTGGGGGCCGCTCATTAAAAATTTATTAATTAAAAAGAACTAGCGTCATTTGTATTGTTGACCTATTTCTACCATATAGTGCAGGTTTCGTTCAATTTCGACCCCTCTGTCACATGGTACTATTTTTTGTGTCATATATTTTGTGCGTGAGTAGGCTGCCGCGGCGTAGTGATTCTGGACACAAACATTAGTACCATGTGACAGAGGGGTCGAAGTTGAACGAAACCTGCACTATATGGTAGAAATAGGTCAACAATACAAATGACCCTAGTTTTTTTAATTAATTTATTTTTAATGAGCGGCCCCCACCAAATCTACTAATCTACTAATCAAAAACTACTTAATATTCATCAGAACCGGACCATAACTCTGACCACAGGACTCGGGCAATCAATTAATACCTTTGCAACCACTACATTAATGGTAAGTATTTCCTACAGAAAACACTCAAAAAATCTGAACTAACCCTTTAAAGTTGTTAAATAAACACTGAGGATTGTACTCACAATTTGACTTACCTCTCATTAAACCCTAATATGTATTCATATTAGGGTTTTTCACAGCAGACATTTTGACAGGTAAACACAGCTGAAGGTAATAACTTTAATTGTGTTTCATTTGGTGTTACTGTGCTCCAGCATGAATGGTCTTATACAGTTAATTCAAAATGACACTTTTGGTTGAGGGTTGTGTTGTGTAGTTATATTGCCATGAAGAACCTCCAAACATTATGTATTATATCGTCAGTGTCCAGCCGGGACCAGCTAACTCCATTTTTTTTTTTTCATAAATCAACGCTATTGAACATCTGTGTAATTTTTTTTAAAATAATAACATATGAAAAGTATTAAAAAGCGCCTCTGATGAAAACTCCTAACTCCATTGGACCCTCAAACTGTCTGTCAAAAACAAACAACTCCCCCCTCCTCTTAGGCTCTCAGAGAAGCTCTGCTCTGTATGAGGCAGACAGGGAGAAGATTTTTCAATGCTTTTGGGAGAACATAAACTGGGAAGTGAAGAGAATGTATGTGCAAGGTTTGATAGATGTCACCCCAGTAAAGAGGAGAAGGGTGTCTTCACAAAGGTCATCTGCTCGTGTTTTCTTTTTAAATGTTAATGGACAGAGAATGAGCGTGTGTAGGAGTTTGTTTCAAACATCTCCAAGAGCTCAAGGAGATCATGCCAAAAGACTTTCACAGCTTTTATGACAATCTAAAGCACTAAGAAACACCCACCACACACACGCAACACACAACACACAACAGTGTGATAATAAAATGTTGATAGGTATATGATAGGTAAATTCAACTGTGGTTGTTATTGTTAGTGCAGTAGGCTACAGATTTGATAGGCTACAGATTCTATTTTTCATGAATGTATTTTGTATTTATATGCCATTTATTTATTGTTGATGTGCCATGATTGCTTTTGTTAAATACATGATTGAGTATTGAGGCAGAATTGTTTGTTGCACTCAACTGTAGAAGAACAACAGTGGTAACAGTTAGATCCATAGTTGTTTACAATGCATGTTAAAATAAAAGTTGTTTAAGTACAGAATTCAGATTGATCTATACTTAGTATATGAGGATGGCGCTCACCATAAATAGCTGATCTCCAAGCTCACAATGCGTTGTGATGTGTTGTGAGCTTTGAGATCCATTGCCAGCTGTTCTTATCAATGATGGACAAAACCTCCTAACTCGCACTGGATTTGTGTTTGGACAAAACTCCTAACTCCACTTGAGCTGGATTTGGGTAAAGTGGTGATAATACAATGACACATGCAAGTATCTGATAATATATAAAGTCACAATACCAAGTTTGATGAGGCAGTATTGCTTTGTTTTAAAAATATAAGGTTTTCTTCATTTTCAGAAAAAATTATATTTTGTTTTTCATTTCCTGAACAATTACCATTTTGGATTTAGCTGGTTCCGGCCGGACAGCAGAGATATTATGTGATGTTATAAATTGGCAGAATCCGCTTTGTTTGCCTTTGTTCATGTGCTAAAAGGATGACTTTGAATGCGGTTTCACCATGCAATGTGGTCAATGGGGAGTCAATTTGTTGTATACATTTCTCATACACTGAGCAATCTCACAGGTACTTCGAGTTACGTCATGGCAAGGTACAGTACACTCTACCAAAGTGTAATTTTGGTTTAACTTAATACCTGCAGAAACACCTATATTAAACCTTTACTAACTAGAAAAAGTGCTCCTCGGAGCAAAGGTCTCCGCCAGGTTAGGTAGGTTATTGTGGCCTCCTGGTGGCGCTATAATAGGCCAATGTGAAAAGGGTGCCATTTATTCTTAGGCCTTTCACGGCAATCAGACCTTGGATTCATGATTTGAGGCATTTTGTTCTAAAAATGTGTTTTGCTAAATTAGACCTGCTGGTGGCGCTATAACAGGCCAATGTGAAAAGGCTGGCATTTCTTCCTCGGCCTAATGGGAATTTGCGTGTGAAATTGCACGGAAAGCGTTCATGATTTGAGGCATTTTGTTCAAAACGGACCAATCCTGCAAATTTTGGAAGCCAACCTTAGCCAATGAGGATGGAATATGGACAATCGGACAGATCCGTGTTGATCACATGACTATAGAGATACTGTGTACCGATTTGCATGACGTTTGGATAAAATCTGTAGGAGTAAAAGGGTTTTGCACAAATCGGCCTCCTGGTGGCGCTATAACAGGCCCATGTAAAACATTTGTTCTGAATTGGCATCCAGGGAGTGTGCGTGCACAGTTTCACAGCGACCGGGCCAACGGTGCCTGAGATTAGCTGTTCACAGACAGATGGACGGACGGACACACAAACGGACGGACGGACAGGGGGTAAAACATACTCTCTCACCATGCCTTTCGGCCTGGCGGAGACAATAACAATTAATGTTACTTCTTGAGCTGTAGGTTAAGTTTACCTGTCCAAATGTCTGCTAATGCTATCCTAGTTTCTCTTGGTCTCATCGTTTGACCTGAATCAGTATCGCTCGCTGTTTTGGCTTACATGCACAGTACATTTATGTAATTGTATATGCCATGTCCAAAACATTGGATATTATATGGATTATTGGTAACAACATATTTTTATGATGCAGCATCTGCAATACTAGCACTACAGTATATCAAGTAAATAAATAAGTTGGAACAACAAAGACATTTAAGTGCAGAGGACAGCAGCACTAGCTTTACTGGCTTCTGTTTGAGAATTGTCAGGGCTTCCCACAGCATCGTTCATGTGAGCTAGACAACCCGGTCAAAGCTCAAAGATGAAACAAATTGCCATAACAATGAGCTACTGTAGGAAAAGGATGCCTGGGAGCAGTGTTTGGCTTGGCCAGTCTCAGTGTGCTAGCTGGACAGCTCTTTAGGAGCTGGCAGTCAGTCAGCTTTTGGCAGCGTCAGCCAATCAACGGCCTTTGCACCTTTCTCAACAGCTTTATACTATAATCTCAGTTTATAATTTGAAAAATACACGGTTCCCACTGAGAAAATAAGACAATATTCAATTTGCACCACTACTGTATGACTTAAACCATTCAATCCGGGGAGGCATCTCTGTCATTTTAGATGTCTTTGGCTATTCAAAAACAGCAGATATACAAGCTCATAGCACGGCACCAAGTGCAAAAATGTGTGCAAATCTTTGAATATATATATTTTTAAAGCAAACATTTGTAACTCACTCAACTCAAATCTTTGCTTCCGGGGGTCCCTGGAACAAAATATTTAACAAATGTTTGCTTTAAAAAATATATATTCAAAGATTTTCACAAATGTTCACAGTTTTTCAAAATGAGCAGATCTACAAGCTCATAACGCGGCACTCTGTGCCGCGCTATGAGCTTGTAGATAACGCGGCACTCTGTGCCGCGCTATGAGCTTGTAGATCTGCTATTTTTGAATAGCCAAAGAAATCTAAAATGACACAGATGGGTCAGAGTGGGTTGATAAATCTTTCATCCGTTTATCATCTACTATTTATCTAGATTCATAAGATGTGTAGAATCTGTAAAAAAAAAAAAATGTGGTTGAGCGATTAACAACCACTAGTGTCTTATTCCTTTGCAAAAACTGTACAATTATTTAAAAGTTGACTCGTAAGGGAATTATGTTCAACCACATTGTGTGACATGTTCCTGGACCCTGCACAAGCCATTCTTTTAAATTTCATAGGAATCTCATTCTGGCCAAAGTCCAGTTTGCTGTAAAAACCTGCAGCGCTGTCAGGGAGTAGATCTTAAAGCTATAAGTATAGGAAGAATGATGTTGGGTAGGATCCATACTATCCATTAAGAGTAATTTCTTCTCTGATCATTTGCTGAGTAAACGTGAGGTCCTTCCAGCTCTCCCATTATGGAAGATGCTATAATGCCGAAACAGCCTTAATCAATTCAGCGTGCGTAAAGCCAGTTATACTTGCTGACAAAAAAAAAAGGAATGTACTGTATGTATGACTATTAGATCTCATTATAGATATTGCTGGGAACTTAGTTTTAAGTTGATACTCAGCTTTGTATTTTCTTAGGTCTGCTATAGTTGCTGAAGCTTACTTAAAATAGGTCAGCTGGGCTCAGGGATATGTACATAATTTTTGGCTTGAAGTTACAGTAATTTTTTATGTAAAGCGTTAACAGCAATGCACTGTTCACTGTGACCAATTTGTTACGAAAAACAATGTAAATGTGTTTTTATTAATAACAACAAATGACTGGCAAGCAGCAGTTAAATACAGTATTGTTTTCTTAACCACTTAAACCCAATAAACCCAATAAACCTGAGGGGCCTATACTTGGTCCTCTCCTTATTTTCCTCTAAATCAAAATATTGTAAAAAATTGCAGATCTACAAGCTCTCAACGTACGTGTATCGATGTGATGCGCTGTGAGCTCGTACATAGTCTAATTTCTAGTTTCAAATAGCCGAAGAATGAAATAGCGCTTCATATAGTGGTTCATGTACCTATGTTTTGTAATAATAATATAAATCTGCAAAGCAACTCGTAACTAAAGCTGTCAAATAAATGCAGTGCTGAGATGTAGTGGAGTAGAAGTATAAAGTAAAAAATGAAAAAAAACTCAAATAAAGTAAAGCACCTCAAAATTGTTTTGAAGTGCAGTACTTGAGTAGATGTACCTAGTTACTTTCCACCAATGTCCATCCACTACATGATGAGCTACTGTAGATGAGGAGCACCTTCAGCAGTGTTGCCATGTCTTCTTATTATAAGCGACTTTGGGACAGTTTTTCTGTAAAGTCGCTTGTAAATGATTTGGTCTTGCTTCCCAAGGTATTGATTAATGTTTAAACCAGTGGTTCTCAAACATTTTCATGTCAAGGCCCCCCAAATTAATATGAATTGGTCCATGGACCCCCCATCTTAGATGATGTTATGCCATGGACCCCCATACCAGATTGGTGTTGTTAAAATGTTTCCAAAATGTTCCACATTTTGTACTTTTTTTCCCCTCGCGTTTTTCTTTTTGAAAATTTCAGATCTACAAGCTCACAACACGTCACGTCTAGACGCGTTGTGAGCTTGTAGATCGGCTATTTTCAAAAGGCCGAAATATATATTGGAAGTACTCCAGTAAAGTAAAAAATACCTCATAATTGTACTTAAGTCCAGTACTTGAGTAAATGTACTTAGTTACTTTACACCACTGTTTGTGACGCGTTTTGAGCTTGTAGATTGGCTATTTTTGGTGAAGAGATTCGGTGTAGACGGGAAAAAGAAACTAAAAGTACAGTTGTATAACTCAAGTCTGGTTCACCTATAGAGGATTTAAGTTGTTAAGGCCGGGACTGACTGTTCTGTTCTCTGGGATTACTGACTCCTGCTTTGAGTCTGGCACACTTGCACATGGACTACTAGGATGTACTAAGAGGTTAAGGAGGATAACTGGTCAGACACTCTAAATATTCATTCACATATTGTTGATAGACTGTATACACTATTCATAGAATGTACATCACCCAGATACACTCTCTCTCGAAAAAAAAAATGTTTGCATTAAAGGTTTGCACGCATTTTCACGATTTTTCAAAAATAGCAGATCTACAAGCTCGTGGCGCGGCACTCGGTGCCGCGCTACGAGCTTGTATATCTGCTATTTTTGAATAGCCAAAGTGTAAAATAATGCTTTTTAGCTGAAATGAAAAAATAGCAGATCTACAAGCTCGTGGCGCGGCACTCGGTGCCGCGCTATGAGCTTGTATATCTGCTATTTTTGAATAGCCAAAGTGTAAAATAATGCTTTTTAGCTGAAATGAAAAAATAGCAGATCTACAAGCTCGTGGCGCGGCACTCGGTGCCGCGCTATGAGCTTGCGTATCTGCTATTTTTGAATAGCCCAAGTGTAAAATAATGCTTTTTTAGCTGAAATGAAAAAGTGACACAGATGCGTTCCAGGTCTTAAGTCCAGTTCCACCATTGAAAGGTTTAAATCCAGCCTAAAAACCCACCTCTTCTCCATTGCCTTCAGCTCAGTCTGAGGGCAATTAACTCATGGCCTAACTCTGGTCATTGAATGTATTTTTGGTATTGCTTTTATGTTCTTTTAATTGTGCTGTTTTTGTATGAGGTATTGCTTCTATGTTTCTTTTACTACGTTGTATTTTATGAGGTCGTCATGATGTTATTGTGAATGGAAAGCACTTTTGTTGTTTTTAAATGTGCTATACAAATAAAGGTGACTTGTAAACCTACCTGTTCCTGTGTTGCATTCTTACTGCTGTTGCTGCTTATCTGATATTATCTTATCTGATATCATCTAGGTGTCAGATATTTGCAAGAAACTGAGAACAGATGGGAATGTGCTCAAAAATTAAATATGCATTACCCTTTAAGACCTGGCTATTCAAAAATAGCAGATATACAAGCTCATAGCGCGTCACCGAGTGCCGCGCTACAAGCTTGTAGATCTGCTATTTTTGAAAAATCTTGAAAATGTGCGCAAATCTTTGAATATATATTGTTTTAAAGCGAACATTTTTAACTCCAATCTTTGCTTCTGCGGGTCCCTGGAACAAAATATTTTGAGATGGGGGTCAGCGGCCAAATACATATGTTTGGGGGTCCTTAGCCTCGGAAACCCATGGCTTTATTTTTTGTTTTGGGGGTCCTTGACATGAAAAGGTTTGAGCACCCCTGATATAGAAACATAGGTTTTTCAGAAAACTGTTGGGATTTAGAAGACATTTGTAGAATCGGCTTCAGGTCTTAATGGGTTAAACTGGTAATTAAACTTCTGTGGATTCTTGATAGCTGAAAATCACTGATATTGTTATTCTACCAAAAACTATACCATAGGCAAGATACTAGATGGTTAGTGTGCCAATATGTGGCAGCAGGGATACAAAAGTACATTTTCATTTAAATTCAAGAGGTCTAGCCACCTTCTCAGCTCTGTTTGTGTGTGTATAGTAAAACACACTCAAGGTTATGGATACTCACCTCCACAATGAGACCCTGCACTACAGCAAAAGACATAAAGAGGGAAAAAAATAATAATAGGACATACGTTATTGATTTAAAGAAAAATAAAAAACACTCTTGGTCATGCCCAGGAAAAAAACAACAAAACTGGCTTAAACAAAGACATCCTAAAATAGATTTGCCTTATTACAACAGGGGCTGATTTACACAGCTCTCTGGTTGCTTTCTACCATTAATGTCATAGTTGATTGGTTGCCAGCTATTTGGTCTAATGGCGGTGTGACATGGTTTATACCCCTTAATTAGAGTTAGATTATTGCCTGCCTCGGCTGTTCCGGGGAAAGCCTGGGGTGTGGACGAGCTCTGTCAGCTCTTTCTGCCCCAACTATGTGGATCGGAACTTCATTGGTTGTTAAGCCGTTTAGACCGGGAAAGCATCTTGTGTCATTTTTTATTTATTTATTTGGCTATTCACCTATTACATTTTATTCCCACGATTTTTTGTAACCCATTTTTTCACCCAGTGCCAATTATCTAAGTAGTCATGGGCGCTACACTCCCTCTGCCAGCCAAGGGAGAGCCTAGAGCCGAGCTCGTGCCTCCTAACTATTCAAAAATAGCAGATATACAAGCTCTTAGCGCGGCACCGAGTGCCGCGCTAAGAGTTTGTAGATCTGCTATTTTTGAAAAATTATGTGCAAATCTTTGAATATATAATATATATTTTTAAAGCAAACATTTTGTAACTTAAATATTTGCTTCTGGGAATTCTACAAATGTCTTCTAAATCCTAACAGTTTTCTGGAAAAAAAATGATGTCGCTATATGAGTGGTTCTCAAACTTTTCCACGTCAAGGACCACCCAAAATTATATGTATTTGGCCGCGGACCCCCACATCTCAAAATATGTAGTTCCAGGGACCCCCATAGAAGCACAGATCGGAGTTACACATTTTCGTTTTAATAAAACATAATATTCAAAGATGTGCACAAAGTATCCACGCGGTCCCTGGTCTTAATGGGTTAAGCATAACATATGGAACAGCTCTCTCCCCTTCCAGTTGAATAATCAAGCTATATTCTCAGAAGCTCGACTGTGACTGCCAATCACACTAAATCCTTCTTGTTGGTGATGACTAGCAGCAAGCACCGTATGTGTACAGTGGAGGCTGCAATCCAGAACTCATTTAAAACAACAATCTCACAAGCTGTGAGCTTGCAATTTGCAATCACAATCTATTTTTATTTCATTTGTGACAATGTTTTGTCTATTCGAACAAATCCGTATGGTAGAGATATAACCAGCACATCGTTATTAGTTTGAGGGGTCTCCCTATACTCTCCCCGAGAAATGTAGACCCTGGTGTCATGTGTAGGACACCAATTGGTTGACAACTGCTACCTGATGCTCATAAGCTCAATATTTCATGATATGGATTGCTGCTTTAAGAAGATACATCTAAAAACACAAAATGTTTTGGGTTTTTTTGAGTGGTGCTAGCCACTCCAAGCACTGACTGTGTGTGTGTGTGTGTGTGTGTGTGTGTGTGTGTGTGTGTGTGTGTGTGTGTGTGTGTGTGTGTGTGTGTGTGTGTGTGTGTGTGTGTGTGTGTGTGTGTGTGTGTGTGTGTGTGTGTGTCCGTCCGTCCGTCCGTCCGTCCGTATGAGCACGGCCTCAACAGCTGCAGCTGATTGCAACACAAAGATGCAACCAGTTACACTAATTAACTCATCGAAGGCACCACTCTCTTAACACTGGGTGTGATTTTTTGTTAGTTTTTTGATGGCCTGCTAAGTTAGTTCCAGAATAATGTCCTCAACGACCAATACAATATTATGTGTCCGTTTAGTGGGCAGTTCTCCAAGTACTGTACGTGCTTCACAACAACTGTGTGCCTTGGACATTGGTGAATAAAGTTACGGCGCGGTGTTTAACCACTCCAGAAAGTTCCAGCGAGACGATAAAAAGCCAGATGAATAGCCTGCATTTCCATTTTGCGGCCATTATATACCAATTTAAACCCCCGGCAAAGACAAGGACGGAAAACAAGCCGTGACACTCCCAGTGCCCCCCCGACGCACCTGCAAAGAGGCTTGGCAGGAGCCTTGTATGTATTCAGGGTTTGTTGTGCTCCTCGGGGACCATTAGTAACAACCTTTCAGAGGTACTGATTGGAAGGAGGCGGCGCTCTGCATACCAACAGGAAGTGGCATCCCCAGAGGCTTTGCCAGTCTAGCCGAGGAGGTGTAAAGAGGAGCTGACGAAGGGGAGGTGGTGCGAGAAGGGATGAGGCGGGGGTGGGGGTGCGATTTAAAGGAACGGGCGGCGGGGAGCAATAGAAAAGAGATGTAGAACAGTCTTACGGAAGGCTGGTGATTAAGATGCACTTGAGCTAAAATAAGTTTTAACAGCTGACGGGGGGGGGGGTGGAGGGGGGGGGGAGGGTGTGTGCGAGAGGGAGGTGGGTATAAGAAAGGCAAGAACAAGAGGGAATCAATTACGCCCCCCGATTTAGCAGATTTATTTGAACTGTCCCGAGACTGCAAGCCTGGGAAAAGTGTGAGGCTGCGTGCCAATAAAGCAAATGGGGCGAGAGAGAGGAGCTAGGTGGGCTAGGCGAGCAGTGTGTTAAGTGCAGCATTGAAGCCGGCAGTCAGTCAGACATCACCCTCTCAAGGATGAAGAACGCTGAATGTTTATGCGGAAATCTGCAGGCTCACACTGAGCTGTTTCTTTATGTTCATTCTGCACCCAGACAGTGCTCTCCTTTCATACGACTGATGCCAATCCTTAACCATTTTATGGAGCTATCGTTGAAACCTTGTATCTCCATATTTCAACTTTGTATGTTTGTGTGTTTTTTTTGGCGTAATTTAATGCCCTACATTGTCGTGCAAGAGTGTCGTGCAAAAGTAGCCAAAATAGTCGATCTATCTACACAGGCAGTGGTGGAAAAAGTACTCAAATGTTTTACTTGAGTAAAAGTATCAATACTGCAATGCAGAAGTACTCTGTACACAAGTAAAAGTTCGGAAATCAAAATGTACTTGAGTAAAAGTACAAAAGTATTGGTATCAAAATGTACTTAAGGTACCAAAAGTAAAAGTACTGAAATGTTTGAAAATAGCAGATCTACAAACTCACAACGCGTCGCATCGCGACGCGTTGTGAGTTTGTATCACAACTCATAGCCTATGTATAAAATAGTGATGAAATAGTAGCAAGAACTTGTGACTAAATATTAACTAGAGGGGATCGATTGGAACACTTTTCAATGTCCTAAAAGTAACGGTTTTGGACGTAGGCTACAAGGTTCCCACCGGACAGCAACAATATACTTTTCAGATTAAAAGTGGTTAAAGTAGTTTCCTGAGATCAGTGAGATGCTCTTGTTATCTCTTTATCACAATAACCCAGGCTTCATTTGCCCGGTGATGAAAGGACAGAGAGGGGGTGATTGGTCAGTTGCTGTATCAGCCCCGGGCATAATACAGCAGCTGACTAATCAGCAAGAGCTAAAGCTAGAGTGTTGATCAAACGCTATATTCGTGTTGTCTTTGTATTAGAAAATGCGCGGATCGCGGTTTTAGCCGCGGTTGCTGCAGTTAACCGCGGTTTGGGTGGATTCGGGACAATCAAATATAATTATTAATTAATATCGGATAAACCGCGGGTGAAATATTGTGGTAAATAAATTAATGACATCTAATATATCTATCCATAAAATAGCTAAATCTCTGCGTGCTTGTGTCTGTGTGAGTGTGTGTTATTCTATAAGCGCCGCTTATAGAATCCTATTTGATAATAGGTTTAGAGCAGCCTCTGTGCGATGCGATCACAAAATGCATTGATTTAGCCTATGGAATGTCGGTGCGTCTTTTTTCTTTTTTCTAAACCGGTGCTGCTCTGCTGCGCTGAACATACAGAGTCTGTATGTTCAGCGCAGCAGAGCAGTGCGCTCTGTATGTTGGATGCCGCATGTATGTTGGATGCCTGTATGTTGGATGCCGCACAGAGTCTGTATGTTCAGACGCACGCAAGAAAAAAGACGCACTGACATTCCATAGGCTAAATCAATGCATTTTGTGATCGCATCGCACAACTAATACCAGAAAATAATAATATTTTGACATACGGGAAAAACGGTTGGTGCGGATGCGGATATTTAAATTGGATAATATAATTATTGCGGTTGGATAACGGGCGGATAATTAATTTGTACATGCGGATTCGGGTGACGTGAGAGGCCATCCACGCATCTCTACTTTGTAGATAAGGCCATGGGTGAGCCATAAACACATCATCACCCAGCATTCGTCGTTGCCCTCGTTATCCAAGATCAGGTAACGATGATGTTGGATAACCCCTGCTCATATTTATCGCTTCAATATACACTATTAGCAAGGAGTGACTATCTAGAGAAGTGCTAGTCAATGAAATAACACATAGGAAAATTAAAGGGACAATTCACCCACATTTGTTTTTCCTATTGATTAGTCAACCCATGGAAACTTGAATTCAAGGATTTTTTTGGGTAGGTAGGCAGCGGTTCCGGTAGGAGACACAAAGGAGACTCTTTGTGTCTCCTACCGGAACCTCTGTCATCAAATTATTTGCTTAGGAATGCAACAAAAATATCCATGAATTCAAGTGTACATGGGGTGACTAATCAATAGAATTTATTTGGGGGGGTGAACTATCCCTTTAATATTGAAATATACAAGTAAATATAAAATACACACAACAAACTGAACAAAATGGCCAATCAATTCAATTCAATTCAATTCAATTCAAAGGCCAATCTCTGAGCTTACAACACGTCACATTGTGAGCTTGTAGATCAGCTATTTTTGAAAATCTTTGACATTTTTTGAACATTTTGTAAAAGTTTTTTTTAAATGTTCACCTATAATGAAATGCTCTAAATAGGAACGCTAGGTTGGAAGTGGTTAGAAACCGGACTCATCAGCTGCTGCATAATTGCCGATAACGAGGTCAAGTAATTAAAAAACGGCCAATATATCGGCCATACCGCCATATCGGTCGGGCTATAATCAAGACGTGGCCAGTGGTGGAAAAAGTACTCAAATGTTTTACTTAAGTAAAAGTATCAATACTGCAATGTAGAAGTACTCTGTCACATGTGAAAGTCTGGAATTAAAAGTTTACTTGAGTAAAAGTACAAAAGTATTGGTATAAAAATGTACTTAAAGTACCAAGAGTTAAAGTACAGAAATGTTTGAAAATAGCCGATCTACAAGCTCACAACGTGTCGCGAAGCGACACGTTGTGAGCTTGTAGATCGGCTATTTTCAAAATAGGGCTAAAGTGGTTAATGTATGTTTTATAATGTAATAATTTATATCTGCAAAGTAACTAAAGTTTTCAAATAATTGTAGTGGAGTAAAAGTACAATATTTGCCTCTGAGATGTAGTGGAGTAGAAGTAAAAGTATAGACAATTGGAAATACTCTTTTACTATATAAAGTAAAAGTACCTCAAGGTTTTTTTTACTTGAGTAAATGTACTTAGTTAAATTTACACCACTGGACATGGCCATAGCTTTCTCTTTAGCACCACGGAGAGAGAGAGAGGCAGGGGGGGAACTGCACCACAGCGAGGGTGACTTTTTTAACTGCGATTCTGACAGTCGTCAGATGAAAAGAAAGAAAGGCACGTAACCTTATGAAGATGTCGGCAGCCGGGGGGGCCCGCGCCGCTGTGTGCCAAAGGGTATACCGACTACCGGGGAGGGTGACATATTATCTCAGCAGGAGGCAAAGTGAATCAAACAACACACACACATGGCCCACCTAAAGAAGACAGAGGACATGGAGGGGTATTGGTCCATCGATCAACTCCATCTCCCTCTTCAAAGCAGCGCAGGCAGGAAATCCATCGCTCACACTTTGGAATAATATTCCCTCCATCTCTGTCATCCGCCACGGGCAAAATGACTTTAGTTCCAAAATGGAGAAAGCTGTAAAAGTGTGTCGGCCCGTGGGGTCAATAAAAAATACAAATAAAAAAACAGACCAGGTACAGTATGGGGCCAGAGATTGTGTAAAGGCCTCCATCTATGGAGCCACATATATACCCCTGCTGGCTTGGAATCAAATACTACCGGCGCTTTTTTTTCGGCATCTGTAGTTCTGCCAGTATACTTTTTATAGCATTAAGGGATTGGAATGTTCACTCTCCTTCTGAGGGGAAAAATGCGAGTCCATGCCGAACAACGCAATTCAATGTTACGTAAATGTAAAGACGCGACATCAAGGAACATTTTGCGTGTGCGCCCGAAGCGACACGAATGCCGCAAGTTGAATTTTGACCTATATGATTTTCACTGAAGCAAACAGTGTGACAGCCAGTGTGAGTGTCTGTGTGTGTGTGTGTGTGTGTGTGTGTGTGTGTGTGTGTGTGTGTGTGTGTGTGTGTGTGTGTGTGTGTGTGTGTGTGTGTGCGTGTGCGTGTGTGTGTGTGTGGAGGGGGGCATAGCTTCCAGTTAAAAGGTCACATCCGGTGTGAATGCAACAGAGCAATGCGGTTCCGCGGTGCAAGCAATGTGATTAGCTCTTTCGTGCAGTCTGGAGTGAACGCCTTTAAGAATCCGTCAGGAATGCTTTGGTCCCACCTAATGGTTGAGGCGGAATTCTGAAGACTGAGCAAGTAAGCATGAATAGTGTCAAATGGACTGATGATGCAGAGGTCCACTTGAAGGGTCTGACTCAGAGGCTGTGGCGAACGCATTTGCAAACACACACAAAAGTGCTGTTGAGTTCATGATGAGGGTTACCTCAGTCTGTGTCTGTCCTCACAAACACTTACACAGGTATGAGAGAGTTCATGGGGCGGTAGTGGTAAGTTGAGTGGGTATGAATCAGAAGGTCTATTAATCAGACCTATGAATCAGAAGGCCCAACAACTAAAAGCGGAAAAAATCATTATCAAACAACCTTCCTTTGCTTACGTACAGTTATAGGACACAGACAGCCATATAGCCACAAGTGCATGATGACAGAACCATCGTCTGTCATCCTTCGAAAAAAGCGTATTTTGTCACAACGGATTACGCCGACCCTGACCGGAGATGTTTTCATAAATAATGAACACTTGCTGACACAGCGTCAAGGCAGGAGAATACTTAATGAACAGTGGAACGTGTAGCTCGTCTTCTCGCTCTGTACTTGGGGAAGTAAATGAGTGACAGAAAACACCATAGCCTTGTGGCTACGGTGCAGGCTGCACCCAGTGGTGGAAAAAGTACTCAAATTCTTTACTTAAGTAAAAGTACCAATACTGCAATATAAAAATACTCTGTTACAAGTAAAAGTTCAGAATTCAAAATTTACTTGAGTAAAAGTACAAAAGTATTGGCATCAATATGTACTTAAAGTATCAAAAGTAAAAGTACTAAATCTTTGAAAATAGCAGATCTACAAGCTTGTAGATCTGCTATTTTTAAATAGCCTATGTATAAAATAGGGCTAAAGTGTTTAATGTATGTTTTATAATATAATAATTCATATCTGCAAGGTAACTAGTAACTAAAGTGTTCAAATAAATGTAGTGGAGTAAAAGTACAATGTTTGCCTCTGAGATGTAGTGGAGTAGAAGTAAAAGTATTGGAAATTGGAAATACTCAAGTAAAGTACAAATACCTCAAAATTTTACTTAAGTACAGTACTTAAGTAAATGAACTTAGTTACTTTCCACCACTGGCCTGCACCCTAGTGTCAGATCTCTATTCCAACATTCTGCCCAGATGAATTGTCTGGATTGCTCAATGCTCACTAAATAGAATGCAAATTTACACTTTGTGACTCTTTGTAAGCGTTTACAATAAGAAATCCTTTAGCTGGTCCTACCAAGTTCCAAATTGGACCCATGAAGTTGTCTTTGAAAGCATTGTATTTTAACCCATTTTAGGCCGGGAACGCATCTGTGTGTGTCATTGAGCTTGTATATTTTTTTAAAAATCGTGAAAATGTGTGGCAAAATCTTGGATTATATAATTTTTTAAAGCAAACATTTGTAAAATATTCAGTTCCAGGAACGCCCAGAAGCAAAGATTTGAGTTACAAATGTCCGCCAAAAAAAACAAAAAAACAAAACAAATATTTGCACAACTTTTCATGATTTTTCAAAAATAGCAGATCTACAAGCTCATAGTGCGGCACTCGGTGCCGCGCTATGAGCTTGTATATCTGCTATTTTTGAATAGCCCAACGAAATCTAAAAATGACACACAGATGCGTTCCCAGTCTTAAAGAGTTCAAAACAACAACAACTACAAAATGTGCTCGGTAGAGCACAGACCTCTATACCAAGGTTGCAGTTTGTCAATAAGGTGTTAAAGGTTTCATGACGTTCAGTTTTACCACACATTAAAAGTCTTTGTCATGGTCCTTCAAACGTGTATAATAAGTTTTAACAAAAAATTCCACTCCATTGATCCATGGCAGGTGTTTTTCTCTCACATTTCTAAAGCCTTTTCAACTGCAATGAAAAAATAAATCTTTGCCTGCGGGTGTCGCTGTTGAGGGATTTTGCCTGTCAATCATCGCCTCTGCTCCCCCCCCCCCCCCAAAGGAAAGGATAGGGGAGGGGAGGGGCTTAGGAGGAGAGTGGGCGGGATTAATGGGCTGTGACCTCACTGCCGAAGGGCCAAGATCAGATTACTTTTCAGCCTAATTATTCAGAAAACCCCAGACCACAGAAAATCCACTGAATGTTCAAAGTTCAGATTTTTGGGGTGTAATTGAGGTCATAAAACCCCCCAAAAAACATAAAAAAATAAAAAAAAAGTGAAAATGAATGTCATAGAACCTTTAAGGTCACCTTTTGGCCAATAACTTAGCCTACACATGGGATACTGACACTCAGTGGCCTCTACAGGTGTGACCAGTTAATCACTTCTTTCTGGGTTTATGATGAAACCTTTTGTATTGTTCAGAAGTTATGTGCATTAAATCAGTGTTAATTTTGTCACGAAAACTATGACAAAAAAGGTTTGTCGACAATCATTTTTCACTGCACGGAAACGAAATAAAAGCTAAGCTATGATGACTACAACTATGACTAAATATAACAAATAAAAACCAGATGAAAATGTTAGGGAGGACTAGTGGACAAGAGATCCAGTAGAAACTAGAAAAAGTGCTCCTCGGAGCACAGGTCTCCGCCAGGTCAGGTACGTTATTGTGGCCTCCTGGTGGCGCTATAATAGGCCAATGTGAAAAGGTTGCCATTTATTCTTAGGTCTTTCACGGCAATCAGACACTGCATTCATGATTTGAGGCATTTTGTTCCAAAAATGTGTTTTGCTAAATTAGACCTGCTGGTGGCGCTATAACAGGCCAATGTGAAAAGGGTGGCATTTCTTCCTCGGCCTAGTGGGAATGTGCGTGTGAAAATTCACGGAAATCGCAAGCTGCGTGCATAGTTTGAGGCTTTTTGTTCAAAATGGACCAATCCTGCAAACTTTGGAAGCCAACCATAGGCAATGAGGATGGAATATGGGAAATCGGACAGATTAGTGTTGATCACATGACTATAGAGATACTGTGTACCGATTTGCATGACGTTTGGATAAAATCTGTAGGAGTAATGTAAAAAAAAATGGTTTTGCACAAGTCGGCCTCCTGGTGGCGCTATAACAGGCTCATGTGAAAAAATTGGGGCAGAGGTTCTGAATTGGCATCCAGGGAGTGTGTGTGCACAGTTTCGGAGCGACCGGGCCAACGGTGCCAGAGATTAGCTGCTAACACACAGACAGGACACACGGACGGACGGACACACCATCACTCTCTCGCCATGCCTTTCGGCCTGGTGGAGACAATAAGACATGTCATTTTACGCTTGGCTGAGCGTGCGGGGTGTCACACTCCGAAAATAGCCGATCTACAAGCTCACAACGCAACGCCGTTGTGTGAGCTTGATTGGTTATTTTCGGCACACAGCTAATTATTCAGTCAATCAGGCATTAAGACTAAAAATCAACTGTAGATTTAGTTGAGTAAAATCTTGTAATATTTAAGTCAACTAAAACTATACTAAAAGCATGGACCAACCTTTTTCCACACATGTTTGTGCAAATCCCTTTGAGACATCCTGCTAACAGACAGACAGACAGACGGACAGACATACAGACAGACAGATACACACACACACACACACGCGCGCGCGCGCGCGGGGCGGGGGGGGGGCTGAAACATGATCTGCTCGGTGGAGGTAATAATCTGTTATTTTGCAGCAATTTTACAAACAAGCCAAACAATTGTGTTCACTTTAATAGCATCCACACCCCGACATGGTGGTGTGAGGCGAGGCAGTGGAGCTGTGGTTGTTGGGAACCTTGAAGCAACTTGAGGTCACGAATCCTGCAGGCGCCATCTTATAAAGAGACAACGCCGGCCCCCCCAGTGGACCGGGGGGGTGGGGGCAGGGCTTGACAGCCCCAGAATTAATTGACATGCCTTGGGGAGGTTGTTCTCTAATAACATATCGATCCGCCCCGGCGCTGATATGCAAAGCGTCTGCCAGCCGAGTGTCGTCGTCTCCGTATAGGTGAGACAAAATGCCCCCAGAATACCTTATATATATATACACACCAGTTAGGTTCCCTGCACAACCCTTTCTGGGATCAGGCTGGGGCTCCTTGTGGTGGCCCACCCATCTTAACACGGCAGCCGTTCCGGCTGCCGTGTTAAGTGGTCAAGATGGGTGGGGCCGGGGTGCACGTTCAGACCATGTTTAATTATTTTGATTATCAGTCAATCAGTCAATGGGTTGTGTTTAGTTTTATATTATTATATTATTATATATTTTCATTAAAATCTTAAAGGAGTAGTTAAATTTTTTTCTTATTTCTTATCAATTACTCATCTCATGAAGCATTGAATTCATGGAGATTTTTTTTGTTTTTGTCGCAATCCTAAGCCAATAATTTGATGATAAGAAATAAAGACACTAATGTATCCGGTAGGAGACACAAAGAGTCTCCTTTGTGTCTCCTATACCGGATAAATTAGGGTCTTATTATTAGATTGGCTTAGGATTGTGACAAAAACAAAAAAATCTCCACGAATTCATTGCTTCATGGGGTGTGTAATTGATAAGAAATAGGATTTTTTTTGGGGGTCAACTACTCCTTTAACCAATTAAACCCCATATGCGTAACTGGAGTCCCTCAGGAATCAATACTGGTGTCTTTTCTGTTTTCCGTTATTGTGGTGAAAGCTTTATAGCCGATCGACAAGCTCCCTTCCTCGAACTGTTTGATGTACATTATTTCTTGTTTTTCATACCAGTAACCTGTGAGCTGATTGTATGATGTTCTGCATTGTAGTGTACTGTAATATCTGTCTGTTTTCTTAAATGTCATCATGATTTGAGTGCGTGGGGATCTCATTTGAAACAAGCCGTTGTGCTTTCACGGGCGATCCAGTTTAGAGGACCTTTGTATTGTTATCGTTATACCAATGATGAATATATATCCTCCCAGCCCCACAGGTTGAGAACCGACGCCTTATATATACACCACGCCACGTTGATTAAAGGAAGTATTAAAGCTCACATGTGATCACAGAAGAAGCGCCGGAGAGAGCCGAGGCGCCCCGCCACGCGCCGTGTCAGTGTGCGCTCTCATTAGTGGCTAACGCGCTCTCCTTGGAAGCGCACGAGGATCATAAGTGGACATGTTTTAACAGGTACACGCTGAGATAGCGCGGTGGGAGACTCGTTTTATACTTTCGGGGAAACATCACGACTCCCATGATACATCATGATACATGTCCGTGTATTTCGTTGCGACTGCGAACGAGGTAAAACGTGTGCTTTGCATAAGTGCAACGATACAGTACATCATCCTTTACAACTAAAAGGATGGATCATGGACAATCAAACATGTGAACATTTTGAAATACATGTAGGCTTAAATGTGTTTTTTCCTTTCTTTTTTTCTTTATAGTTTTCCTGAGTCTCTGGTATTTAAGGTAAAAACTAGGCCTTGTTACTGTTTCTTTTTTCTCTTCTGTTTGTACCCTTTAATAATGTTTATATGTGCATTTTTTTTTTTTTCATCCTGCGATTTTGTAACCTTTATTTTTCACCCGGTGCCAATTTTCTAAGTGATCCTGGGCGCTACACTCCCCTCACCAGCTTAGGGAGCCCAGGGCCGAGCTCATGCCTCCTTCAATGCATGAGAGCCAACTGACCTTCTTGTCACCTGACAAGGGGGAGTTTCCCCGGTAGGACGTAGCGCGTGGAAGGAACACGTTATTCCAACTAGTTCCCTTCCCCTCCATCAGGCGCCCCGGCAGGCGACCAGGGGGAGGCGGTATAGCGACCAGGATTACTACATGTTTTTGTGAGGGTATTAACTACCCTGAGAGACAAAGGGAGAATATATGTGCTCTTTTTGTAATGCTGCTTGTTTTCTGTATGGGGACTACGGATGGAAATTTGCATTCTTGCTAAATCCGGCGTATTTACATTGCATCATAATGTGTGGTGTTCATTAATATGTACTGTCCCTCCCAAATAAACATATCAATAAATCATTTTAGGTGACGGTTCGATAATAATGTAAAGAAAAAAAGAAAAAAAAACTGGTAGCACTTGCTAACATAGGATGCATAGCAAGTGCTACCAAAAACGTATCCAGAAATCTTGCTGGTGTTTATAAAGGCTGCTTTTGAACGCTTTTTGAACCCACGCATCCACTCAGAGACGTCTTCATACAGTATGTGCCCGCAGGGACACATTAGCACATCATGAACTCCATGCATGTCATGCACTCACCGGCACCACACTACATGACCTCATTCATACACACCTCATGCTATAACGACCGCAATGGAAACCAGCTGTGAGCCTTTTTTTGCGTTACCCTTTTGATTATGGTGGGGTCAGATGTATGTTACATGTGACATGTTTTATTTCATGGTCAATAAAGGTCAGTGGTGTAAAGTAACTAAGT
Source organism: Gymnoscopelus braueri (assembly GCF_963280865.1). Lineage (NCBI taxonomy): Eukaryota > Metazoa > Chordata > Actinopteri > Myctophiformes > Myctophidae > Gymnoscopelus > Gymnoscopelus braueri. The sequence goes on from NC_137623.1 coordinate 37,220,745, forward strand.
ACATTTACTCAAGTACTGTACTTAAGTAAATTTTTTAGGTATTTTTACTTTACTGGAGTGTTTCCAATTGTCAGTGCTTTTACTTCTACTCGACTACATCTCAGAGGCAAATATTGTACTTTGACTCCACTACAATTGTTTGAAAACTTTAGTTACAATAGTTACTTTGTAGATTTGGATTATTATTAGAAAACATGCATTAACCACTTCAGCCCTACATACATTTCGGCCATTTGAAAATTGACGATCTGCAAGCTCACAATGCGTCGCGATGCAAAGCATTGTGAGCTTGTAGATCTGCTATCTTCAAAAGATTTTTATACATTTGAAAACTTGTGAAATGGGACATTCTGCATGATGAGTACTCTCTACTTTTTGTACTTTAAGTACATTTTGATACCAATACTTTAGTACTTTTACTCAAGTACATTTTTAATTCCGGACTTTTAACAGAGCATTTCTACATTGCAGTAGTAGTATTTCTACGATTGATTGATACTTTTACTTAAGTAAAAAAGTAATTAGTACTATTCCCACCACTGATAAAGATATCAATCAATCGATACCTCTGGACTCGCATTCCTAACACCAATGAAAAATAACAGAGAGTGCCCTTAATGTTTATTCACCTGCTATAATTTATGTATTGTCTTGGTTTGCGTCATGGCCTCAAACCCCTGCAGAAGAGTCTGTTTTCCAATTCAAGCCAAGGGAGGAAAAGGCTGAGATAAGTGGTGCATGAGAAACGGTATTGACAGGCACATCCTTTTGTGGGGCAAGGTCCCGAAGAGGTCAGGTGAAAGCAGTCGGCGTTGAATGCAACCTTGGGCTCTGTGGGTGAGCATTCAGCTAAAGAGACAGATTGTTTTGGTTAACTCCATGGCCAGTGAGGGGGAGTCACCTTTACCCTTTGTAAACATGATGAACGGTATGTCACAGCTCCTGCAACTCAAACTTTGCATTTGATTTGTGAGCCATTTGGCTGACATTAGAAAGAAGGCCACCGGAACGCGGGCACTTGGACACTTATTTCTGTGCGCTTTCATCGTATAAAGGTGTAATGAGCTTAAAATGGATAGCTTCACTGAAAAAAGCAAACCTAATTCATTATATATATATACACACACACACACATATCCCACACAATTTCATTTTGTTGGAGTGTTAATGGGTTTGTCCTTGAAATGCCGTTACCCGGAGGACACTCATTCTGCATAGTTTTAAATGTAGCAGATAGCTCAGTGAAATTAAGCAAATAAAAAAAAAGGTGTTAAAAGAAAAGGAAGAAGTACTACTGTAACAAAAATATTGTTTTCGATGCATTAAGGCATACATTCTTCTTGGGGGTTTAGTCCACTAGGTGACACAACTTTTTAATCAGCAAAAAATGGAAGCCTTCATTTATTTGAGCAATTACAGCCCCACTGCTTAGTTGCATGTTTATAGTATGTGACTAGGCTGCCCTAGCGCGTCTGATATCTGGTCTAGAAGGGCGGGTTCAAAATCTCCAGAGAGAGAATCCGTGGGCTCCCATTGGTTCACCGATGTGTGCGCCCGCCCGCCCGCCCCGCTCCGCACCCCTCCTCCTCACCCAATGTGCAGCATTGAGAGCCCTGACGTCACAACATTTGGAGCGACGCCCACTGCACTCTGGTTGGTTGGGGAAATGAAAGGTTGACTCCCACTTCCTATGCCATGAACGTCAACAGGCTGGTCCAGGCTCTTATTTTTGAGCAAAACGTGAAGGAAAATGGAGATCGAGGCTAGTATGTGACTGAATCCCTAGTTCTTTCAGTTCTGTCCCTCCATCTGAAGTGTAGAAACGTCTTGCAAGTCTCATAAGTTGCCATGCATTTGCAAATACTGTACTCTGACTTTCTGTTTGAGGCTCATGCTGAAAGATGAGAGCTGCTACAGAGTTGTGATGTCAACTGTAGTGCACATAAATTAAGTACAACATGAACCCTACAGCATCACTATTCAGGGGCAGATCTACAAGCTCACAGCGTGCCACGATTTGAGCTTAGATCAGATATTTTTTTGGGGCAAAGATATGTAGTGTAAAGGGAAAATAGGAGGGGGCCTGTATTAGACCCCTGGGGTACTCCGGTATAGCAGGGGTCTTCTGCGTTTTTCAGGCCAAGGACGCCTTAGCTGAGAGAGAGATGAAGCAGGGAGCCCCACTACATATTGGCTCTAGTTACAGCAGCCATATTATCACTTTCTTCACAGGTGTTACCAATGATACTAATGAAGGCTCTGTTCCATTTAGAGTAGCACAGTGGTTATCAGATTTTTCAATTTCCACGACCCCCATAACTCTGAGAGTGTACGAATGGAACCAAATGGACCCGCATTTCTCAGTTACACACCAGTAAGGGGCCATTTGGAAACCCCTTAAGGAACCATGAGGGTCCCTGGACCCACATTTTAGTCCCACTGGTGTAGCAGAGTGTTTCCAGTGGGCCAACATGCACAATATCAGCACCCTGACTCTGTTTGACCAGAATGGAACAGAGCCTTCATTAGTATCATTGGTAACACCTGTGAATGTCTTCACAATATGGCTGCTGTGCATAGAGCCTATATTGTATAAAATTGTGTTGCAGAATCAAGTTTTTCATAGATTTCATAAATAGCTTCATAGACTTTAGTTTGACAGCACTATCATCAGTGTTGTGTAAAATATGGTAATGTTGTGAAATGTTGTGTTTGTTTGCTTGCACATTATCTTTGTTGGATTCATGTGTATTTTCAGACATTTAACCACTTAACCCCTGGATTCTTAGTAAACTTGACCTTTGGCTCTGTGTTAATAAGGATGAATAGGGATGCTAGGGTTCAAGTGGTTAATGTAAAAAAATAAATAATAATAATTCTATCACACAAATATTTGGTGCCCCCCCCTGTAGTAACTCTGAGGACCCCCTAGGGGTCCCGGACCCCCGGTTGAAGACCCTTAAAGTATAGGGTTTAGGTGGAAAGTTACATCTTGCCATCTAAAAAAAGATGGAGAATTGTGCTATTAAACAATGCTTTCTCAGATCAGTGTAAATTTCCTTTTTAGTTGAGGCCGGGTTTACATGAATTAACCCTGAAGGGAAGTGTAGGATGTGTTCGCACCAGTATAGACAGACAGATGTTTCAACACAAGGAAGTGGGTGAGTGTCCCCCACATCTGGTTATCGGGTATTTAAAAAAAATAAAGAACACCTGCAGAGCAACTTACCCTCTAAGAGCTCATCTGAATAATGAGATAATTACAGTACTGAACAGCAACACGTCTCTAAAAGTGTTTGCCTTCCTTTTTTGTATGGGCTAAGGAAAGATTTAAAATGATCCAAACGTGACCTAGATATACACATTTGATGTGGATATCTAGTTCACATTAAGACCATTTTAAATCTTTTGATGTTTATTGTTTGAAGCTTTCTCTGACTCAGGGTTAGACAATACTATTATGCCAGTGGTTCTCAAACGTTTTCATGTCAAGGACCCCCAAATTGACACTTATTGGCCCGCTGACCGCCATCTGAATATATATGCCCAAAGACCCCCATTAGAGACGTTTTTTTACGGCTCTAGCAGTGATTTTCAACCATTTTCATTTCAAGGACCCCCAGTTTGACATGCATTAGGCTACGGACCCCCATTTCATGGCATTTCTATCTCTGGGACCCCAATTTATATTGTAAAATCTATGTTAATTTAACTCTGAGAGTGTACCAATGGTCCTCGTTAGGGTCCATTTGGTTCCATTCGTACACTCTCAGAGTTACAGACCCATATGGGTCAATTTGGTTCCTATTATCATTTAGCTGGGGACCCCCTGGAACTCCCTCAAGGACACCTGGGGGTCCCCGGACCCCACTTTGAGAACCAATGCTACATGCAAGTACATACAGTACAAAGGGCAAATAAAACCGAATGAGATTAAAAACATAATTTAAAAGCGTGTTTTTATTTTAAAAAAACTTGACAAATGTGCTGGCCCATGGTTCAGCCCCTCAAGCAGAGCATTCCACAGCCAAGAGGCCATAGGAAACAGTGGTCTGCTCTGCTCACCAATAGGCTTTTCTGGATCAGGGCCCACTTGAAAAACTCGAAAGCGTTTGGCATTTTCAGAGCATTTAATGATCAATCAATCAGTCGATTGATCATTCGGTTTTTGGCTTGGATTAATGGAAGCAGCGTGGTACACTTGGTCCTTCTGTAGATCGGCCATTTTCAAATTATATATAGGGATGAAGTGGCTTGTTTTGAAATAACAATCAGAATCTACAAAGTAACTAGTAGGCCAACTAACGTTTTCAAATAATTGTAGTGGAGTAAAAGTACAATATTTGCCTCTGAGGTGTTGTGGAGTAGAAGTAGAAGTATTCAATATTGGAAATACTCCAGTAAAGTAAGAAATACCTCAAAATGTTACTCAAGTACAGACTGTACAGTTATTGAGTACATGTACTTAGTTACTTTCCACCACTGCCAACCATTATTCACCAAAGTTCTGAAACTCTGCGTGTACACTATGGTGAGGACGAAATTTCTGGTGTTATTCGCAAAGTTAACCCCCCCCGGCATCTTACACCACTTTACTGTGTCTGCATGGCGACATCATCTTACTGAAGTATATTTCACACATTTAGCAAACGATAATTCTGAATCTGTGATTAGCAGGTTTATTTTTCACTCAGGTACAATGTTTCATGCAGGTACACACACAAGTGAAATCTTGGTGTGACATCCTAGATGTGCTAACAATGACTATAACAATGTAGCAAGATGATGATCTATGCATAAATTCCATCGCTGTGAGTGAGGGAGTCACCTGCGTATCTCGAGATGCCACCTGACCGATCGACTTGAAACTCGATGAGGTAATAATTCAGTAGCCACACAAAATATTGAATATAGAATGTGCAATGGGCTGTAGATGCTGCCCAGTCCAACAAGAAATACTAGTTCAAGCACTGAATCAAGAAGCTAATGCTTATAATATCCTACCCCTTCATAACAGTGTTAATATGAAACTGTTATGAAGGGGTAGGATATAGGGCCCTATTTTCGCCGGTGCCTTACCCATTATCCCTAAACTTTTTTTTGCCATTTTTTACTATTTTAAAAACATTTTCAAATAGTTCAACTAGCCAATGTACATGGATATGGTGTGAGCTTGTAGATTGGCTATTTGAACTATTTGAAAATATATTTAATACATTAAAATATATTTTTTTAAAATAGTAAAAAAACTGCAAAGAAGTTCAGGTATAATGGGTAAGGCACTGGCGAAAATATGCATTAGCTTCTTCCTGCTCCTTTTCTAACACATTTATGATGTATTGTTCATTGAGATAGTTGGATTTGTTTTTAATGTATTTAATGTATTTTGTATTTTTTACTTTTATTGTTTTATTGTGACTTTTTTTATTGTATGGTGTTCGAAACAAATAAAAAGAAAGAAAGGAAAGAAAAAGTTGTTCTACAAGCTTTTTTAAAAGCGATGGCTGGCGGAGATCTGCGCTCTGCGGAGCGCACCTTCCTAGTTCCATGCTGTGAACCGACTGCACAACGATGCACCAATAGGTTCATGGCTGGCGCGGTAATCCAAGACTGACCAATTGAACTCAAAACCTCCAATAGGTTATGCTGTGTGACATGGGACTTACACATGCCAGTCTTGAATATTTAACCCCCGCTAAGTGAAATTTGAATATCCAATCAATTCCCCCCCCCCCCCCCCCCCCGTATTAAAGTTGAATGCTAATCGCCCCTCGGCTCATTACTATTTCACAAGGCGGCTCCATTTGTGAAATGTCACTCAAAATAGTGTGCCCACAAGCCAATCGATGGCAGCCGTCTTTCCGTCTGAATGTTTCATTTGCTGTAAATACAGGAGAAGAGAGATATGGATTGGTGGGGGCCGGCAGTCAGAAGCACCCATGTGGTTTTACTGACCGGGGCGGGTGGGGTGGGGGGGGGGAGGGCACACTGGAGAGACATTGATCAGCAGTAGGGGATGGTGTACGGTTTCTTGAAGGACTGGCCCGGTCTGGGAGCTGTGGCATGGCAGGGCCTGCTGGGACCCGAAGTTTTGGAGCCAACCGATGACCTTTGAGGTCAGTTTCAGACCATGGCTATCGATAGGGTGCCCGGATACAGTTACTTCACAGCTGGATGTTGTGATTTTAGAATAAACAATATCGGGATGTTATAGAGTACCGCAACAATACTACACCCAACGGAAAGAGAGGGTTTCTGAGGGACAGACAATGGATGGAAGAAGTGGATTAGAAAATGCAAGACAAAGCAACAAAATGGTGATTCTTTTGTGGCGATATTAAAAATTGACATTATTGCCATCTATTATTTGATAACTCAGCATATGACACCAAATCTGTTTGCCAAAAATATCCGACTTACAAGCTCACAACGCGATTAGATTGGCTATTTTCTTATTAGACTTAATAGACTTACAATAGCCTAAACATAACTGTAATATTTTAATTGTAACTAAATCAAATGTAAACCCTAAATAATATTTAGGGTTTACATTTAATAAGTATTTATAAAGTATTATTATATACTCGACATAGCCTTTTGAAACACACTCTTAAACCTACATTTGTAAACATAATTTTAGACCTAAACCCTAAAAACTATGCCTAACAAGGGTCTATCCAAACAAAGGACAGCCCTCCTTTTATGTGGCGCTCATTATAGACTTTTAACATTGGGATGGCCTCAGCATTACATCCTTCCCTGTAAATACGTAGCTACATCAACTGTAAATATTCAGGGAATCAGGATCCTTCTCCTAACTTAACCTCACAATAAGTATGCCTAAAACCTAACCTCACACTAATCTGACATAGTCAGACTATAGGGCATAGCAGTGGCGGCCATTTTCTGGTTCCACTTCAAAATAGTCAATGCATTTTTCCCATTGAGATTTCCAAAAATATTTATATCAATTATTTTAAGCCTAGAATCAAGCCATCCAGGGTCCTGGTGAATCATGACCATAACACGTTTGATTCTGTGAAAAAACTTTTTTGAAAATGGCAAAACAAAGGGTATTTATTAAATATAGTATATCATATAATAAAAAATGGTCATGATTCACCAGGTGGGAAGCCCCCCCTTGTGGACGCTCATGTCATCGTTTCTATAGCAACAACACAAATCATGTTTTTGGCCAACATTAAATATAATTTCATTTGACAAAAGGAACACTGGTTAGCTCTGCCTCACTATACCAGATAGACCCATTGATTCATATAACTGTGTGTTAATCCTTAAATACAAAACAATAAAAAAAAGTCCTCTATATTTTATTTAATGATGAATGGATTCAAATAGGAAACAACATTTGGAGAGCAAATGCAATTTGTTTTGTTGTGCATCCAAGAGGAGCCACTGAAGTCAAATCTTCCCTGGGATGCTTTCGCTAATTAAATGGCTAATGAACAACCAACAATCTGTTTTTTTTTTCCTGTTGTTTAACAAACTTGTACAGTAATAACATGATCTTAATTTGAAGGGGAACACAAACAACACCAGGTGTTGCAGATTTCAGAGTTTTGTTGTATTTGAAAGAGACAATGATGGCAAATTGACAAGTATGGTAATTATAATTAGCCTACTGTACTGCGTCTCTAACACTTTGATGATTGATGATAATAATTTGATAAAATATTGTTAACCGTTAAAATGTGTCTCTTTAATCACATTCGCACCAGAAAGGAGGATGGGAACGGGTACTGCTGCACATGTTGGACTCTATCTTTTGCACCCACTGCTACATGCTACATCTCTTCCCCTTCCTGTTCTGTGTCGCCCGCGCCTATACATTTCCTTGAAATAAACCCACCACTGCCGACGGCATAAACAATTAGTAATCGTCTATAATCCTGTGTTCCGCCAAAATAAGAACCTCTGATGTGGACCCAGAGTGCTTTGCAGTCATTTTGATGACTCATACATTTCTACTCAGCAGACAGGTTCCTATAAGGAGCATCTATTGCAATTGCAAATTGATTACATGCATGGCCCCTCTCTCACTTACGCAAACACATGTGGCCTGTGTATGACACTTTCATGACTTTAGTGACGATCACCATGTAAGAGAGAAAATAATGTTGTAATATTTGTGACTGACAGATGCATAGGATTTATCTTTGTTCTACTCTGTGAGGTGTTTATGTAAAAAATACCCAATAAAGATAATAATATTATAGACAAAAGGCCTGTAGAAGTCCCAAGAGGTCAGGCTGCGTCCTTACAGCCACCTGGAAAGGTTGGCCAAAAGGGCGGCGCTAGAGGATAGAGCATGGAGTCGACTAAATCTGTAGGGTTTATCTTGAAATTAGATTATGAGATATTATGTGTGCAATGTTGCCATTTTCACCAAAGGGTTTCACCAAAGGGTCATGGGGTCACTAAAACTGTTAGATTTTGAGATATCTTGAGTGCAATTGGAAATGTTGGCCTAATTATAAGGATGGCGGTATACAGCAGTGATTCTCAACCTTACGCTATGAATGAACTATCATTCATTTAGCTGGGGCCCCCCTGGAACCCCCTCAAGGACCCTTGCGGGTACCCAGACCCCGCTTTGAGAACCAGTGTGGTAGAGGTAAGGCCATGGGGTCACTAAAATCAGCAAATTCCATGTCGTTTGAGACCAAAGCGGCGGGCAGACACCACTGTCTGACATCGCCGTCCTCAGGGACCCTGACACAAGTGGAGGTAAAAAAAAACAGGATCAGTTTTATTTAGAAGAATGAATGATCTGAAAAGTGTGACAGATGTGCTCACCAAACACTACCGCCCACAGGCTCTCCACTGTGCACCCAGGCTGGGACAGGCATGTGGAACTACCTTCCTTTCAATGTTCTTCACAGAGAGAGAGAGAGAGAGTCAGAGAGAGAGAGGGGGGAGAGAGAGAGAGAGAGAGAGAGAGAGAGAGATTTTTCCTTGGAGTTCATTTGATGTGCAGGATATTGTTTGATTGATTGTTCAAGGTACAGCTGAAACTGTATTATTTTATTTATTTTTTAGTGGTGCTAGCCACTACGCCATACGTTAAATGAGTAAAAAAAACTTTAAAGTCATCAAAGTCTGTAAAAAGTAACTAATTTAAGTCAAAGCGCTTGAAAGTTACTAAATTGAGTAAAAATACGCACGCACGCACGCACGCACGCACGCACGCACGCACGCACGCACACACACACACACACACACACACACACACACACACACACACACACACACAACACACACACACACACACTCTCACACACACACACACACACACACACACACACACACACACACACACACACACAACGACCTATCTACAATTTGAGTAAACGTACTTTAAGTTAACTTAAAAGTAACTTAAGTGAGTTAAAATATTTAAAAGATGTTTCTGCCAATATAAAGTTATTTTAAAGCAGTCTTAGGCTAATAATATCTCAATGAAAGGCACCACTTTCTTCACACTGGGTGTGATTTTTTTACTTTAGTTTTTTATTTTAGGTTCAGTTAAAATAATGTATAATTTTTTTCAGTTTTAGTTTTAGTCTTCATTTTATTTAACTATAATTTCCCCTGGTTTCATTTTCTTACCGTGTGGACTATTACTCAACAACAATTAACGAGTGACTTTAACCAAAAACTGCTAAGAGGAAGACGCCAGAACGCTGAACAGATGGCCACAAACTCCCCCCCCCTTTTTTTGACAGGAATTGTCTGCAAAGAGATGACAGGAGAGCGGACTGTTAATCAGAGGTGCTTTGTGTCCCATGCCAGCCACGACAGATTGGTCCCCGTCGCTCTTTGATGTCATCACAGCCGCACCGAACCAACAACTGGAGGGCTGACCAACTGAATTATCCCATTCGACCCGGGAACGCGTCCGAGTCATTTTTAGATTTCTTTGGGCTATTCAAAAAATAGCAGATATACAAGCTCATGCCGCGCTATGAAATTGTAGATCTGCTATTTTTGAAAATAAAAATTGTGAAAATGTGTGCAAATCTTTGAATATATATATATACATTTTTAACTCAAATCTTTGCTTCTGGGGGGTCCTTGGAACGAAATATTTTTAGATGGAGGTCCACGGACAAATACATGTCATTTTGGGTGGTCCTTGACATGAAAAAAGTTTGAGAGCCACTGATATTATAGCAACATAAGTTAAAAAAAAAGAAAAGAAAAAAAAAGACATTTGCAGAATCCCCAGAAGCAAATATTTGAGTTAAAAATGTTCGCTTAAAAAAAAAAAAAAAAAGATTTCTTTTTTTAAATAGCCCAAAGTATAAAACAATGGTTATAGCTCAAATATGAAATGACCCAGATGCGTTCCCGGATTGAATGGGTTATGGGTAATTGAGCTCGCGCAGACAGCCAAGCTTGTGATGGGGGCGGAACACATTCAGCTAACAGCAAGGAAGTTCAGAGTGTCTGCCATATAAAAGAGCTGTGCTAGGCCACCCGCCAAGCCCAAGGCAAAGCAGGGTCTGAGTTGTTTTTCATCGTGACATTCCCCAAGATAAAAAAAAATAAATCTGGAAGAATGGTCAGAACATTTAGACTGTAAGCGACAATCTGTGGTTCTTTTTTGTTTGTTTGTTTTTTTCTCTCATTTGCTGATCTCGGTGTCAGGCTAAGGATCTCCAGCCCATTACAACTAAACAGCGCTTTCTCAACCTTTAGGCCGGGGCCCACTGGGGGACTGTGACGATATTACAAGTGGGCCCCCAAATAGTTAGGCACAACATTAAGATTTGAATGATAATATCATCAGTGGTGGGAAAAAAAGTACTCAAATGTTTTACTCAAGTAAAAGTATCAATACTGCAATGTAGACATACTCTGTTATAAGTAAAAGTCTTCGAATAAAAAATGTACTTGAGTAAAAGTACAAAAGTATTGGTATCAAAATGTACAAAAGTAGAAAGTAGTCATTCGGCAGAATGTCCCATTTCACAAGTTTTCAAATGTATAAAATGCATAAAATTCTTTTGAAAATAGCAGATCTACAAGCTCACAGCGACGCGCTGTGAGCTTGTAGATTGGCTATTTTCAAATGGACGAAATGTATACGTATATAGGGCTGAAGTGGTTAATATATGTTTTGTAACAATAATACAAATCTACAAAGTAACTCGTAACTAAAGTTACTAAAGTTAAATGAGTATTCATTGTGATACCGATACATACAGTACGAGCTTTTAGATCTGCTATTTTCAAAAGATTTTTATACATTTTTAGCGCTTGTGAAATGGGACATTCTGAGTACTTCTACTTTTATAGAGTACTTCTGCTTTTGGTACTTTAAGTACATGTTTATGCCAATGCACTTTTAAATGGTAAATGGTGACTTTATATAGCGCCTTTATCCAAAGCCCTTTACAATGATTGTGCATTTCATTCACCCTTTCACACACACATTCACACACCGACGGCGGAGGAAACCATGCAAGGCACGAAGCTGCTCATCGGGAGCAATTAGGGGTTCAGTGTCTTGCTCAAGGACACTTCGACACCTAACCGTGGGGGAGCGCCGGGATCGAACTGGGAACCTTGCAGGTTTCCCCAAGCAGCCGTTCCACCTCCTGAGCAACTGCCCCCCCCCCCCCCTCCCCCCAATACCTTGTTAAGTGCAACACGTATCTGGCAACAACAACACCACCACCACAAGGACACAACAAGCAGCAAAAGTACAGCGTTTAGTATTCCAGCCCCTGCTCACAGAGAGAGGTTGAACCTGTACGTGCGAGTCATTTAGGTTGATGTCTGTGTCATTTCGGATGACCATGTCGACTGTTGTGTAGCGCCCGGACGTGCGTGTTTCCTTTGAGCTTTCGGAATTCAGTCGTCTCGGGGAAATCTGATTAGTCATCGCTGACAATGCGAAGACAGGGAAATTACTTTCTTGTGCATATCATTAAGGGGAAATCAATATGACGAATGCAGCGAGGGGCCGGGGCTATTCATTGTGGCTGCGCTGAGGGCAGGAGCGGGGGCAGGATCACTTTGCATCGGGGCCCGTCGTTATTGCATTTAATTTGTTCCCCTGATGAAAACAAACCAGGGGTCAGAGAGGGTTGTAAATTCATCCTGGTCTTGTTTTTGTGTCTTTTTTTTTTTGGGGGGGGGGGGGGGGGGGGTTCCTCTGCAACCGGCCGGCGCCAGCTCATTCCAGCCTATGACTTAATTACCTAAAAATAAATGGGCTCACGTGGACATTTTCAAGGTGAGGTTGAGAGACCTCCTCACTCTTTGATGCTCATTATTTCCTGGGGTCTGAAATTGAATTCAAAGCTGCGGCCATCGTGTAGCGAGAGGAATAGGCTCTATGCACAGCAGCCATATCGGAAAGAAATCACAGGTGTGTTACCAATGATACTAATGAAGGCTCTGTTCCATTCTGGTCAAACAGAGTCAGGGTGCTGATATTATGCATGTTGGCTCACTGGAAACACTCTGCTACACCAGTGGTTCTCAAATTGAGGGTCCAGGGACCCTCATGGTTCCTTGAGGGGGTTCCAAATGGACCTTACAGGTGTGTAACTCTGAGAGTGTACCAATGGAACCAAATGGACCCGTAAGGGTCCATTTGGTTCCATTTGTACACTCTCAGAGTTGTGGGGGTCCTTGAAATAAAATAAATTGAGAACCATTGTGCTAAATGGAACAGAGCCTTCATTAGTATAATTGGTAACACCTGTGAAGAGAGAGAGAAAGAGAGAGAGAGAGAGAGAGAGAGAGAGAGAGAGAGAGAGAGCTGTTGTGACAGGAAAAGGACATCCAATGGAATACAAGAATACACCATAAAGACTGTTTTCCTGCACTATCTGCACCGTACTGATATCGGCACATAGACCTATACTACATGCACCTTTACATTTATTTGAAACATTCCTGCTGGCAACTCTTTGGAATCAGTGTGTATTATTCAATATAATGCAGAGATAATAAGCAAAATGCCTGTATACTTCCCTATTATGTCAGTTACAGAAATTGTAATACACAAGACAGTGACATGAAAGTTACATGACCATTTAGATTTAGTAATACTCTTGTTACTGTAAATTAGTAGCCTTTTCATGTACTTTTAAAACAAATAAGTAATCTGAGTGCATTTTTGATCAAGCATTTTACTCAACTAAGTACCTAGATTTATGCTGGTTCAATCACGACGAGATATGACAATATTAGAGAAAACTTTAAAGACAATTTGAAAAGACAATCTTAGTGAAATGTTTATTATAAAGAAAAGATTGATTATGAAGAAACGATGCTCCCCACTTTGGAGAGCATCGCTGAATGTGAGAAGGATTGGTTGGTGCAGGTGTATTCATATTGAAATGGTTAAACAGCAACAACCCCCAGTGGTAAGTTAACTCCAGTGTTAGCCAGTGTACTTGAGTAGGATATTCTAGCGCTGTATCTACCAATTCTGTCAGCAAAGCTTTTACTACGTTTTATTTATCACCAAATCATTTGGAGCACATAATGCCCACTTGATAATAAGAAAAGGACGTTTAAATAGCTGGTGGTGGCAACAGCATTCTAATCGCCCGCAAACCCCTTGAAAAAAAAAAAATCCAACAATACAGCATGCCAAACTTTCATATGAGCTGCCAAAGCTGACAAGTGTTTCAAGGTTCAGAGAGCAGCGTTGTGTATCGCCAAGAGAGAAAGAAGGCACATGCTGTCTGGGCTCTCCCTCGCTTGCAGGCCCCTAGCTGGCCTCAGTCAATATCATCTGCTTTGTACGCCGGGGCCAGACGACGATCGTCTGGGACGTCTCCCAACTATGCTAGCAGCAAAAGCTATTATTCTTTATCCTTATTCTCCTTTAACCCTTTAAGACCGGGAACGCATCTCTGTCATTGTAAGATTTCTTCGGCTATTCAAAAATAGCAGATCAGAGTGCCGCGCTATGAGCTTGTAGATCTGCTATTTTTGAAGAATCGTGAAAATGTGCGCAAATCTTTGAATATATGTTTTTTAAAGCTAACATTTTTGACTCTCTTACAACTTCTGGGGGTCCCTGGAACAAAACATTTTGAGATGGGGGTCCACGGCTATATCATTTTTGAGAACATTATAGCAAATATGTTTTTAAAAAAAACTGTTAGGATTTAGAAGACATTTGTAGAATCCAGAAACAAAGATTTGAGTTACAAATGTTCCCTTCAAAAAATACATATACATAGATTTGCACACATTTTTCACGATTTAAAATTAAAACTATTTTTGAATAGCCAAAAAAATCTTTAAATTACACATGCGTTCCCGGTCTTAATGGGATAATCTCAGTCATTTACATCCGTTCCTGCAGATTCCGTTCAGATGTCTGCTCCGATCCACGTGTTAGCCAACTCATTAGCTAGAGCAAAGCACTGAAACTATATTGTAATGAGGCTTTGTTTGCCTCTGTCTTTCTGTGTGCATGACACCGTCCACGGATTTATCCACCAGATGGCTGCTGTTGGGAACGCAGCTCACACTCAACTGTGCACACCTCTAGTTACGGCACCTCGTTTACCGCTGTGTTCGCGAGGGGTCGTGTTCAACTACAGGCTCCCCCCATGGGCAGTGGTGTAAAGTATACTAAGCACATTTACTCAAGTACTGTACTTAAGTAGAAATCTGAGGTACTTTTACTTTACTGGAGTATTAACAATTTTCAATACTTCCACTACATCTCAAGAGGCAAATATTGTACTTTTATTCCATTACAATGATTTGAAAACTTTAGTTTCTAGTTACTTTGCAGATATAATTTATTATATTATGAAACATACATTAACGACTTTAGCCCTGTTTTATACGTAGGCTATTTGAAAATAGCCGATCTACAAGCTCACAACGCGTCGCATTGCGACGCGTTGTGAGCTTGTAGATCTGCTATTTTCAAACATTTTAGTACTTTTACTTTTGGTACTTAAATACATTTTGATGCCAATACTTTTGCACTTTTACTCAAGTGAATTTAGAATTCCGTACTTTTGCTTGTAACAGAGTACTTCTACATTGCAGTATTGATACTTCTACTTAAGTAAAACATTTGAGTACTACTGGTCGTGTTCAACTCAAGGCTCCCTTGGGAGCAGGTGGTCTTGCAAAAACAATGACAGCTGACTTTGGCTTCAGCTTCTAGGGGCACGTGTTGCTTCTACAGACAGAAAGATCACAGCTTCCGGTGGCATTTCAGGACAAATCTGAATGTTTTCACCTGAAACGATTCCCCAGTCAAGCGTTGGAAAGCGTGGACATTATTTCGCGACCGTGATGGATGTCTCATACAGCCTCTGGGGAGTGACCTTAGAACCATTTTTGGAGAGCATAAGTGGCACGAGGTTGAGTTGATTTCAATTCTCTGCCGAGCCGCCGGATGAAATTTACATTGTGGTGGGTGGATAGAAAGTGAACTCTTAAGTGCAGTGCACTTATTAAATCACAGCGTTTTTGCTTTAACGATCTTTTTGTTTGCCACGTTTACTTTTATTTGAATTAGTTTTTGGTGCATTTTGCAGTTACTGCGAACTGTATGGCAGTCCTTGTGCCTTTTATGTCCCTTTTATATTCGACAGACGTCTGAGAAATAAATGCAACAGAGCACAGTTCACTCTCCAAAATGTAGCCTACTCTCCCCTTTTTTTTCATTGAACGAGTGGAGATGGCCTTGAGAAAAAACATGGTTGCAAACAGACTTGTAAGATTGTGATGATCGATGTTGAGAGGCGGTAAAAACTTTCTGTCAAACGATGGCAGACAGTAATAGACAGCTTGATATTGAAAAAGCAGAAGAGTTCATCGCAAAGATTAATTGGTTTGAGGGAGAAGCGCTGTGCCTCTGAGTTTGAGGTATATGACATTTAGGGGGATGAACTTCATTAGAAAAGATTTATGAAAACGATTCAGGTGGAAAATTCCATTCAGCCACCCCATTATTAATTCCATCTTAACCCATTAAGACCGGGAACGCATGCTGTGTCATTTTATGATTTTCTTTGAGCTATTAAAAAAATAGCAGATCTACAAGCTCATAGCGCGGCATCGAGATCTGCTATTTTTGCAAAATCTTGAAAATGTGTGCAAATCTTTGAATATATATATTTGTAAATCGAACATTTGTAACTCAAATCTTTGTATCTGGGGGATTCTACAAATGTCTTCTAAATCCTAACAGTTTTGAATGTTATGTTGCTATAATATCAGTGGTCCTCAAGCCTCTTTCATGTCAAGGAAATGATGTGTGATTTGGCCGCGGACCCCTTCTCAAAATATGTTGTTCCAGGGACCCCCCAGAAGCAAAGATTTAAGTTACAATTATTTGCTTAAAAATATATATTATTCAAAGATTTGCACAAAATGTTCAACATTTTTCAAAAATAGCAGATCTACAAGCGCGCTATGAGCTTGTACATCTGCTGTTTTTGAATAGCCCAAAGAAATCTTAAAATGACACACAGATATGCGTTCCCGCGGTCTCAATGGCTTAAAAGGTAAATTGAATTAAGCGGCGCATTATTCTTTCTAAGTATGATGTCCACACCGCGCTCCTTCAAGGAAGTGACTGATGTCGAGCAAAAGAGTTGTAAAGGCGGAAAAGCATGCTATGGATGGGAAGTTAATTTAGCTTTGTACAGGGGGGTCGTTCTTTGTGGTTCACAGAAGAAGTTCAACCAAAGTGCCTGTGGAAGGGAGAGTCGTCTTTTTTTCCCCCCGTCACAGGCCTGTTTGTTTCTGCGAGGCTTGTGTCGGCCATTAGTACACAGGGGAGATGAGGAGTTATTGAACCGCTATCGATTGGTACGGCAGGAAAGTCCAGTGATTTATATATATTGTCCTTTCCTAAGGCAAAGCAACCGATTATGTATTAGAATGGCTCAGTTCTATACTTTGGTAGACATCAACATTATATTCGTCTTTGCATTCTCTTTGCCAATAACTGTACAAGAATGGAGAGAATGAGGGTTGTGGTTAATGAACTAATGAAATAGTTTGCAAGATAATTTATCGGGAATGCACAGCTATGATGGTGAGGATTCTGGCATCATTTTTGCAGCCAGCGGATTCTAAAAAACGGGAGTGACGCGCCTGTCACTCACTTTCAGGACCCTCCCCGTAGCCCGCACCGCCTTCTGCCTTGAGCACCATGGTGCTTTCTGAGTCTTGGGACGGTCCGCCTTCAACTCACCCGATTGGACAGAGGGGGAAAATCAGCTCCTGCCTCCAGCAGTGTTATGCTTCAAATGTACAAGTCGTGTAGGCTACAGCGGATAAACGCACGGTCTGCGCGACAGGCAGAAAGATCCGCTCTTTGCGTGAATCCACGCATTTACATTGACAAAGCATTGGCAGATTCCGCCCCAGAGGTAAAATAAAAGTGCGGTGGGAGCGCGCCCTCAGTCGGTAAAGTTTGCAGGTGATTTATACAGAATCAGACTTTCTTCAACTTTATTGTCACACGGTGTTGATTTCGTCGACTAAAACTATGACGAAAAATGTTAGTTGACTACCTTTTTCGCTGACGAAAACTAGATAAGGGCGCTCTCCCACCGCACTTTTATTTTACCTCTGGGGCGGAATCTGCCAATGCTTTGTCAATGTAAATGCGTGGATTCACGCTAGAGCGGATCTTTCTGCCTGTCACGCAGACCGTGCGTTTATCCGCTCTACACGGCTTGTCCATTTGAAGCAGAAAACTGCTGGAGGCAGGAGCTGATTTTCCCCCTCTGTCCAATCGGGTGAGTCAAAGGCGGACCGTCCCAAGACTCAGGAAGCACCATGGTGCTCAAGGCAGCAGGCGGTGCGGGCTACGGGGAGGGTCCTGAAAGTGAGTGACAGGCTCGTCACTCCCGTTTTTTAGAATCCGCTGGCTGCAAAAAACTGTGGACGGACCTTTTAGACAAAGTGTTTTAACTGTACTTGTGCCGTTTTACATTTCTGCCTAATAAAAATATTCAATCAATCAATTAGGTGATATTATGTAATATTTGTGACAGGCCTAACCGTTCATAAATCGGATGTTCAGGCCCTTGATAGCGTGAGGTTGCAGTACAGTACAGCATGTTATTTTTTACATAGACAGATCATCTGGTCTCTGGCAAACGTCTGACTCTTGAGCAGTAATTCCTATGATGGCGATTGTCAATTCATGTTCTGCTGATACTTTAACTTTAACCCTTTAAGACCCAGTAAGGCTGATTCTACAAAATGTCTTCTTTTCAGTTTAAAAAAAATAAATAATAATAATTCTGTCTGTGGTGCTCAAACCTTTTCATGTCAAGGACCCCCAAAATTATATTACATTTGGCCGCAGACCCCCTCATCTCAAGATATGTTGTTCCAGGGACCCCCAGAGGCAAAGATTTGAGTAAAAAAAAAGCGCTTTAAAAACAGTATATATTCAAAGATTTGCACACATGTTCACAATTTTTCAACAATAGCAGATCTACAAGCTCATAGCGCGGCACTCGGTGCCGCGCTATGAGCCTCTTAATTTAGAGGCGTTCAAGACTGAGAGTTGAGAAATGGGAGAAGGAATGCTGGACGTTGCAATGTTACCGCTCCTTAACTGGAGATGTCAGGCTGTTCAGAGGTATTACAGTAAAACAGCACTCTCGCCATGCATTATTAAACAGCGATAAACTATTAATATAAGAGCAATTGTGTGGTCATGGGCTAATTTAGCCGCCACGGGTAATGACATCATTTTCTATCCCAGCCTTTGACTTAAACTAAATCACATGGCTCCAGCAACCTGTTACGGGGCACGACGGTACGTTTTAATGACACCGTTGTTTTGATATTATGAGGATCACGGGAACGAGATTTATGTCACATCAGCGAGCTGAAGGCAGGTGCAACCGGCTGATGCTTCATAACGGAGCAAAAATCTGCATTATATTATGTCAGAGCCTATTCGGGGGGAAGTAGCTCAAAAGTAACCCGAGTTATTATTGGCCATACTGTGCCATCTGTGCCGGCTTAGCCCGTTCAATGCGGGAACACCTCTCTGTAATTTCTTTGGATATTAAAAAATAGCAGATATACAAGTTCTACAAGCTATGAGCTTGTAGATCTGCTATTTTTTTTAAATCGTGAAAAGTCGTGCATATCTTTGAGTATATATATTTTTTAAAAGCAAACATCTGACTCAAATCTTTGCTCCTGGGCATTCCTGGAACAAAATATTTGACAAACCTTCGCTTTAAAAATATATATATTCAAAGATGTGCACAAATGTTGACGATAAAAAAAAAATAGCAGATCTACAAGCTCATAGCGAGCTTGTATATCTGCTATTTTTTCAATAGCCAAAGACATTAAAAAAAATGACAGACATGCGTTCCCCGGATTCAATGGGTTAGAAGGGGGTACAGTATATATACCTGGACTCAGATGAGAGCCGGCCCCGGTAACTAATAATTCTTCCAAGTTCTGCTTTCAAAGCTCTGGAAGCCCATAGTGAGGAGGACGGACCTCACACATCAAGTGAGGACTGAGGACTGTCAGATGTGCGTGCGAGCAACACACCGGCACTCTCCCCAAGGAACCATGCTGTCACCTCTCCCTGTTCACCCTCTCTACAGTACACGTCCCACTGAATCAACTCTGGTATGTGCCACCAGGGGTGTAAAAAGTACTCTATTTTTTTTTACTTGAGTAAAAGTATCAATACCTCAATGTGTAGATAAATACTCTGTTACAAGTAAAAAGGCCTGTGTTCAAAATGTTACTTGAGTAAAAGTACAAAAGTATTGGCATCAAAATATACCTCAAGTACCAAAAGTAAAAGTACTGAAATGTTTGAAAATAGCAGATCTACAAGCTCACAACGCGTCGCGATGCGACGCGTTGTGAGCTTGTAGATCGGCTATTTTCAAATAGCCTATGTATAAAATAGGGCTAAAGTGGTTAATGTATGTTTTATAATATAATAATTTATATCTGCAAAGTAACTAGTAACTATTAAGTTTTCAAATAATTGCAGTTGAGTAAAAGTACAATATTTAGAGTAGAAGTGTAGACAATTGGAAATACTCAGGTAAAGTAAAAGTACCTCAAAATTGTACTTAAGTACAGTACTTGAGTAAATGTACTTAGTTACTTTACACCACTGTGGGCCACCTACACATTGTTTTGAGATGACTCCTCCGTTGCCAGCTGCATCACGGATATCATGACAACGTGGAGGAGTATACAGAGCACCGGCTGAAAGCTTTAAGCACTTTTGAATAAAACTGTCGTAGCACCTGGGTGCTTCATGATGTAATTGCGTGTCTCTCTGCTCTTCCAGAACATTCTAGTTACCTGTGTAAAATGTTCTCTTTTGCATGTGTCTCATTAGATGTGTACATTACATGCAACGATGCACAGTAGTTGACGTGTTCCTTAAATTACAATGTATTGCTGTTTGTGTCATGTGTCCCTGCATGGTGGCTGTATATGGCACAAAAGGAATCTCCTAATGGAATATAAAATTCTCTCTCTCTCTCTCTCTCTCTCTCTCTCTCTCTCTCTCTCTCTCTCTCTCTCTCTCTCTCTCTCTCTCTCTCTCTCTCTCTCTCTCTCATATCAACGCAAGGGAGGCCGATAAACTGAACAAGCTGGTGAGGGAGGCTCCTCAATTCCCTTCGGGATTAATAAAGTATCTATCTATCCATCTATCTATCTATCCATCTATCTATCTAATATCTCAATCTGGAGGTGGTTGCAGAGGAGAGGATGGGAGGAACTGAGGACGCTGGATGCTGTCCTCGCCGACCCCTCTCAAATCCTCTGATGTGCTAGCGAGGATGAGGTGCACTTCGGATGAAGATGAGGAGCGATGTAGATCGGCTGTTTTCGGCTATTTTCAGCTATTTTCAAATAGCCGAAATATATATATATAGAGCATTAGTGGTTAATGTATGTTTTAATAATAATCAAATCAATAATAATCAAAACATAATTTAAAATCAAAATCTACAAATGTAACTACGTAGTCACTAAAGCTGGCAAGTGGAGTAGAAGTAAAAGTACAGACAATTGGAAATACTCCATTAAAGTAAAAATACCTCAATTGTAATATTACTTGAGTAAATTGACATAGTTACTTTACACCACTGGAAATACTAGGTGGTTAAGTCCATAGGAAAAAAGGGGGGGACACATAGCACAGCCAATCTCTCCTGCTGATAGTGGTGGCGAGTCTTTTTTTATTGTGCTCCTTTTCCTCTAAGCACCTTAACGTCCATTGTCTATCATGCACAGTATAAGTATAACATGCACAGTATACAATACATTGCTGCTATGCTCAGGCACCTTAGTTTAGTTTTTTTTTTTTTTTTTTTTTTTTTTTTTTTTTTTTTTATTATCTCAGGTAATTTGTAAATATGTAGATAACTTGTCTGGCCTTCTGTTGCTCTCTTGTTTTGATCTCCTTCCCACTTGCCCCCCACCCTCTTCTTCTCCCCCCCCCCTCTTCTTTCTATGGAAACTAACGTTGCGATGGGAACGATGTACAAAAAAGAATTTCACCCACTTTTTTACCTTGTAAACCTGTGATGTGACAATAAAACTGATTCTGATTCTGATTCTGAACTCTATTGAGTGTAGAGAGGCTGCAGCAGTTGAACAATGGCTGTTCAACCCAGCATGTAGCCCTTTCTTTTTACAGCACAAACACAGCACTGAGCCGTCCGGTTCCAACATCAACACTGAGACTATTACCAGGAAGGTGTTAAAGACTGTTTTCAGGAACCCTTAACTAACATGTACCACTTAACCCATTCAATCCACAGGAACGCATCAGTGTCATTTTAGATTTGAGCTATAACCATCTTTGAATATATATATATTTTCAAAGCTAACATTTGTAACTCAAATCTTTCTTTCTGGGGGTCCCTGGAACAAAATATTTTACAAATGTTCGCTTTAAAAATATATGTATTAAAAGTTTTGCACACATCAAGATTTTTCAAAAATAGCAGATCTGAGCTTGTAGATGATCTGCTATTTTTTTAATAGCCAAAGAAATAAAAAATTACACGGATGCGTTCCCCGATCAAATGGGTTAATGTAAACATCACATTTGGAAAACCAGACAGAAATCCATGCTGCGTTTTCAATACATACAGTGTGAGGTTAAAGTTTACATCTTGCAATTGGCTCTGTTCACAGCAGCCACATTATCACCTCCTTCACAGGTGTTACCAATGATACTAATGAAGGCTCTGTTCCATTTAGGCCTAGGCTACACGTATATGGATCTTTTACTAAACGGATATTTTAGTCCTCCGTTTTTAAAAAGAATCCCTGGCCACATGACAAAGATTTAAATAAATCACTGTCCACACGTAGACGCAGAAACGCATTGATCAGCTGCAAGTTTCAATTTTATATCAGATTTTATATCTACATTTATTTTATATATGAGGGGCCAAATACATATAGCCTATACATATTTGTAATCACATGTTAAGGCCCAATACTGCAATAGCTGCATTATTTTAATAGCATCACCACTGAGCATACGTGAACATAAACGAAAACAACATTATTAGGGCGCAGCTGCAGCGCAAACAGTAGCCATGGTTCACATGACGCTGAGTCCTTGGTTTATAGTGGTGTTCAATTTTTTTTACATTGCCAACTCTCACATGTACATAAACGTTCAGATTTCAAATATAAAGTGCTTACCCCTGAGCCACGGATGTTACAAGGTGATCCGGACCGCGATAAGTACCCGTATCTCCCGTATTGTTCAATAAAAAGCATTTTAATCCCATCGCCGGACATTTTCTTTTCTTTTTTTCCTTTTTTTTGTAATGTATCGGAGTGCAATACACCCCCCAACCATTAGTGTCGCATGGTTGAAAGCGTCGGAGAAAATGTTGAGAAAATGTCCGGCGATGGGATTAAAATGCTTTTTATTGCACAATACGGGAGATACGGGTACTTATCGTGGTCCGGATCGCCTTGTAACGTCCGTGGCTCAGGGGTAAGCACTTTATATTTGAAATCTGAACGTTTATGTACATGTGAGAGTTGGCAATGTAAAAAAAAATCGAACACCACCATAAAGCAGGGACTCTAAGCACCATGACTGTCATGGTATGACAGTCATGTTTCAGGGCTACGCAAACAGTAGCTCCGACGGAACCTCTCCCTCCGCTGTATAGCTCCGAGATGAGCTATACAGCGGAGGGAGAGGTTCCGTAGGGGCTACGCAAACAGATGAGTTTTACTTCATCAATTCATTCCATCGTCCCAAAACTCCCCGCCCCACGCACCTTTTGAGCGGGGCCACCCGCGGCCGCTCCATGGTCGCTGGATTTTGACCCGGGGCGATTGTGTTTTAGGACGACAGACCCCACCAGTGGCGCGGGAAGGGGGGGGGCTATGGGGGCTGCAGCCCCCCTGGTGATGGGAGCAGCCCCCTGGTGATGGGAAGAAAAAAAAAAAAAAGAAAAAAAAGTTTTATTTTATTTTATTTTTTATAATATATATATATTTTATGGATCATAGCAGTCTGTTACGGTCATGGATGAACTTCAACCTGGTGTTTGCACTGTCTTTCTGCCTTTTTGTGTGGGGAAAAACACAGAAAACCCCCAAAAAATCGTGCGCCCGCGCATAGCGCGGGCGCGAGGAGTCCCCCCCGACGCACAGCCCCCCTAGGTATTAAGGACTTCCCGCGCGCCTGGACCCCACATTCAACCCGTGTGCGTGCCGTGTGCGCTACTCGGCGCAGAGAAAGAGGGTTTTCGTCACACAGTGAATGAGCTACTTTTCCCACCACTGTCTTATTATTAATTATGACATTATTTTGCCATAAATGAGCGTGCCTTGTGTCATAGACTGTAAGTGTTGCTCTCTCTCTCTCTCTTCATTTATTATTATAATGACCATGAGCGGTCTGGTGTTTATGTATCATTATATTATTTATTATTATAATGACCATGTGCGAATGCGAGATGATGTCATCGTTTCTCAAAATCTCCGGATTACTGAAACGCTGAAACGCATGTTTTGGAAAACCTTCACTTATTTATCCGTTTACAAAAATATCCGTTTTAGCGACCTAAAACACCGTTTGCATGTGGCTGAAAGGCCCAAACGCACACAAAAATGTGCGTTTAGAAAAATATCCATGTACGTGTAGCCTAGGCCTTAGGCGTCTACAGCTGGTCCAGAATGCAGCCGCCCGCCTCCTCACCGGCACTAAAAAACGTGACCACATAACCCCAGTCCTCGCCACTCTTCATTGGCTCCCTGTTCATTTTAGAATTGATTTTAAGGTTCTTTTATTTGTTTTTAAAACCATTCACGGCCTGTCACCCTCCTATCTCTCTGACATAATTGAGCCTTATATCCCAACCAGGGCCTTGAGGTCTGCGGACAAGCTACTGCTGGTCGCTCCTACGACTAATTTGAGGAGTAGGGGTGACCGTGCTTTTGCGGCTGCTGGCCCCAGGCTCTGGAATTTGCTGCCCCTCA
The DNA here is from genome assembly GCF_963280865.1 of Gymnoscopelus braueri. Taxonomy (NCBI): domain Eukaryota; kingdom Metazoa; phylum Chordata; class Actinopteri; order Myctophiformes; family Myctophidae; genus Gymnoscopelus; species Gymnoscopelus braueri. Next base: position 37,245,258 of record NC_137623.1, read on the forward strand.
ACATTAGATCTGCCCAGTCGATTGGGGCTTTTAAAACCTTACTAAAAACTCACTTATTCTCTCTTGCTTTTAGTCGTATTTAGCTATCCTGTTCTGTCCTAACTCTGCATTGTTTTGTTTCTCTTTAGTTTTTCTTTTGTTTTTGCCCTGTGTATATATTTTTTGTTGATGCTTCTGTGTGTCTGAATTACCTTGTTTTAACCATGTTCAGCACTTTGGTCGGCTTTGGCTGTTGTAAATGTGCTATATAAATAAAGTTTGATTTGATTTGATTTGATTTGAACTCTGAGAGTGTACAAATGGAACCAAATGGACCCCTATGGGTCCATTTGGTTCCATTTGTACACCCTCAGAGTTACACACCCGTCAAGGGGCCATTTGGAACCCCCTCAGAGTGTTTCCAGTGAGCCAACATGCACAATATCAGCACCCTGACTCTGTTTGACCTGAATGGAACAGAGCCTTCATTAGTATCATTGACAACACCTGTGAATTTCTCCACAATATGGCGGTTGTGCAATGTGCATACTGCATAGAGCACATTCTGACATGAGCTGAAGTGCATTGGATCATGCGTTAACTATTCCTGTTTTGCAAAGAGTTTGCAAAGTTATTAAACGGCACAGAATTGGCAAGGATTACGCAAGGGACATCCGATGCTGACTGACTGCCTGTAACAGAAAACAACTCGAAATGTATAATATCGTTGGTGCTTTTGAATTTGAATCCTGAAAAGTAACAGTTTTGGACGTATGAGGTTTCCACCCGACAGAGATTATATGCACTTTCCAGTCACCAGTTCGTTGTACATGTACCATATCTATCAGGAAGGACAGCGGAAATGCTAACCTGACGCTTCCAGATCCAAAGAAGCTTACGTCACACATTTGTTTCAGTATGCTGTCTTGAGAAACGTAGTTACTCAATACCGCCCCCATCTGGCAGAGTCAGGTTACGGAAATGCCACCTAGACAAGTAAATCTATTTTCATACTGTCTGTAGCACAGTGGTTTCAACCCTTTTCATATCGAGGCCCATTATTTATTCAGCATTTCAGCCACCATTTGATGAGATTTAGACTCTCAGACCCAAAACTTAGCATATATATAAAAATATATATTTTTTTATCCCACGATTTTGTAACCCCGTTTTTTACACCCAGTGCCAATTGTCTATGTAATCCTGGGCACCCTCTGCCAACCTAGGGAGGCCAGGGCCGAGCTCATGCCTCCTTCAATGCATGAGAGCCAACTGAACCTTCTTGTCACCTGACAGGGGAGAGTTTCCCCAGTTGGACGTAGTGCGTGAAAGGAACACGTTATTCCAACCAGTTATTTTCCCCCTCCATCAGGCACCCCGGCTGACCAGGGGGAGGCAGTATAGTGACCAGGATTACTGCATGTTTTTTGTGAGGGTACCTACCCTAGGAGACACGGGGAGAACATGCAAACTCCACACAGAAAGGCCCTTTCGCCAACCCCACCTACGGTATGGGCACTGATGACGTGGAGGAGAAGACACGCCCACAGCGCCCCCTGCGGGAATCGAGCCCAGGACCTTCTAGCTGTGAGGCGACTTAGCATATTTTGATATCGTTGGATACGATTTTGTCCACAATTCCATGCTGTATTGATGTTGGTGGTACCATAGGAGAGATGACAGGCAAACGATCAAAATAACAATTCTTTAATTAAGTAATGCAGATGTTTAACAATACTTGAACTCTTGAGAAACCATTTGGTTTAATTTCACGCTCTCAAGAGTTAAAGATCTATAAAGGGTCCATTTGGCCACCAATTCTCCATGATTTAGCTGGGGACCACCCGGAACCCCCTCAAGGACCACTTGGTGGTCCTCGGACCACTGGTTGAGAACCACTTCTGTGGCACAACAGCCATATAGTGCACGTGTTTTCCTAGACCAACCTGTAATGATGATAAACCCTGAGATGGCAGCCCTGACAGCGGTCCTGATCCTCACAACAATTTCAGTGGGAAGATCACAGCTTTATTGGAAAGCTTTGGACCGTGTTTTTTTTTTTACTGCCTCAGAAGTCAGAACTAAAGGAGATACTGTATAGTTGTGCTTCCTGGAAATGTTATCTCCATGCATACTTTGCACCTTGCCGTTGCAGGCAGGCTTTGTGTGAACACGCACACACACACACACACACACACACACGCACACATAGCTTCGATTAGCTTAGGAGTTGGATGGCTTTCTGTAGTGGAGTACTGGCTGTTGGCCAACGGCGAGAGCTTTTCGATGGGGCTTTGACTGAATGCCTTGTGGGTAGAAGAAGGAGGACTATTACGGGGCTAGATGTTTGAAGTACTCCGTTGATGGCGGGATCACACTCACACGCCATGATGAGGCGGCTGGGAAATGCAACTAGAGCGCTGTTTGTTGTCTTAACCGCTATCCGAACCCATCGAGTGCGGACTGTTAAAATGTGGGCTGGGCGATTCTATCCAATTTAAGCCCGATTTATCCTCAGTGGCGTGCCAGTGTCGCGCGCACACAAATAGCCGATCTAAAAACTTGCAACGCGTCGCGATGCATTGTGAGCTAGTAGATCTGCTATTTTTGGTAACTTAAGTATAAATCGGGCTTTAGCCTGTATTCTTCACACACGCCACTGTATGCAGCGGCTGTGCTTATAAATTAATTTTTCGGCACTTGCCACACTGACCGATAACTGCCATTACGGTGCTGATGATAATCAATCTCAAATCAATTAGGCGGTAATTGCTGAGTCAATGGGGGGGGGGGGGAGAGACTGGTTAAATATTGATAAGTGTCTAAAATGGCCATCAGGGCTGTATTGACAGCTAGTGGAGACAGAGCACTGCCTCAGCTTGGGTGGGGGGGTTGAAGGAGGGGGGGGGGGGGGGGGGGGTGTTGAAGGAGGAGGAGGCAGTGGAGAAGTGATGGAGAGATGCCTTTAGGGCCTGGGGTCATATTCTCCACTCCAGCTGTATGGCCACACTGGTAATCAATGCAAGTCCAGCTCTCTTCCAGCTCCCTTTCAAGCCCATCTCTCTCTCTCTCCCTCTCTGTCAGTGGTGGAAAAAGCACTCAAATGTTTTACTTAAGTAAAAGTATCAATACTGCAGTGTAGAAGTACTCTGTTACGAGTAAAAGTTCAGAATTCAACATTTAGAGTAAAAGTACAAAAGCATTGGTATCAAAATGTACTTAAAGTACCAAAAGTAAAAGTACAACAATGTTTGAAAATAGCAGATCTACAAGCTCACAACGCGTCGCGATTGTGAGCTTGTAGATCGGCTATTTTCAAATAGCCCAGGTATAAAATAAGGCTAAAGTGGTTAATGTATGTTTTATAATGTAATAATTTATATCTGAAAAGTAACTAGTAACTCAAGTTCAAATAATTGTAGTGGAGTAAAAGTACAATATTAGCCTCCGAGATTGGTAGACAATTGGAAATACTCCAGTAAAGTAAAAGTACCTCAAAATTGTACTTAAGTACAGTACTTGAGTAAATGTACTTAGTTACTTTACACCACTGCTCTCTGTCTCTCTGTCTGTCTCTTTCGGGCTCTCACACACAGACACTCTTCCACTTTCACAGGTGTACCCGATAATTATCAATTTCACCCTGCCTGCCTGTTGCAGGTATAACACCTTCCGTGAGAAAACACAATGTGAACACATCAGACTTTTGCTGTGAAAAGATGAGAAGAGACAACACTTTGGGAAAGTGGCTATGCTATGTTGTTGTTGAATAAAAAACATAATATCTCTCTGCTCCGGCCCCTAGGATTGTTTGTGGCCTCAAAACACACGCACACGCACACGCACACGCACACGCACACGCACACGCACACTAGAGTTGCACCGATACCGATACCGTATCGGTATCGGCTACCGATATGACTTATTTCACGTATCGGATATCGGACATGACATAACCGATCCATGTTCTTTTTTTTGTGTTTAATACAATTTTAAGAAGCAGCTAAGTATGCACATTGTTTTAATTTATTATTTGTAGGTATTTTCTTTTGGTGATAGATCATAGTGTATTTGTTTTTTTTCTACTGTTATTGTACTTTAAAATATTCAGTAATAAATGTCTTTAATTGAAAGGTAATGCTTTTTTTTTGTATTTAAAGTTTTGCTCGGATATCGGCATATATATCGGATATCGAAAAATATCCTAATTGATATATCGGATCGGATCGGAATTGAAAAAACCTGTATCGGTGCATCTCTAACGCACACGCACACGCACACGCACACGCACACACACACTTTTTTAATATGCTGATGACCTTATGCTAATGTATTTAATATTGGGTTCTTGTGGGCAACGCACTCAGCGACTCAGGAAACATCATTTTGACCTTACTCTCACACCTGAGCCTGGCTGTTTTCTTGAAGATTTAAATTTAATAGCCATCTATTTCGAAATTATTATTTGATTAAATGTCCATAAATGTGCTGTAAATATAGCATAACGCCCAGTGGTGGACAGTAGTAAATTTACATTTACGTGAATACTGTACTTAAGTGCATATTTTGATATTTGTACTTTACTTGTGCATTGTTTCATTATATTTTTTACTCCACAGTATTTCTAAGACAAATATTATACTTTTTAACTCCACTACATTTATATAGGGGTTGTCATTACTGATACTGCAAAAATGTACAGACCTGGAACGCATCTGTGTCACTTTTTCATTTGAGCTAAAAAGCATTATTTTACACTTTGGCTATTCAAAAATAGCAGATATACAAGCACCGAGTGCCGCGCTATGAGCTTGTAGATTTGCTATTTTTGAAAAATCGTGAAAATGTGTGCACATCTTTGAATATATATATTATTTTAAAGCAAACATTAACTCAAATCTTTGCTTCTCGGGGTCCCTGGAACAAAATATTCATTTTGGGGGTCGTTGACATGAAAAAAGTTTGAAAAACACTGACATAGAAACATGCGTTTTTCAGAAAACCGTTGGAAGACATTTTGCAGAATCGGAACCTCAGGCCTCAATGGGTTAAGAATCTTGTGAGGTAGAAGATAGGATAGGATCACACTTTGTGATTGCCTGCGAGTTTGAGTTATTCTTGATCCTGCAGAAACCATAGAAGAGTAGTACGTCAGATGAATCTTCTTGACCACATTTGAGTTTGATGCCCAATTTACCATCTCCTCAACCCCCTCTTGGGCTTAGTTTCCTCTGTCTAGTGCCAGGAAGGTGTAAGAGCATTGGTCATCTGCATTGGAAATGACTAACACTGATCTGCCATCACCAGGGATGATGACTGAACATAGGAGCGGACGTCACAGGAAGAAAGAAAGGCCAAGCTTTCTGGAGAAGTGTGATCTTCGGAGCTGGAGCTGAATGTTCACATGGCTTCTCAATTAGTAAAAATAATAATAATAATATACATGTTATTTAGATTGCACTTTACATTTGAAACAAATCTCGTGCTACAGTACAGAATTAATACATTTGCATAAAAACATTATCTAAAAAAAAAAAAAAAGTTTAAAATAATTATTAAAAATATGGGGGCAAAAAAAGCCTAGGGGGTAAAACCAGAATAGCTAACCGAATGCTTTATTAAAAAGGAAAGTCTTTAGTCCTCTCTATGAAGACTATACGACAGGCTGCCCGGCGCCCCTAGTGGTTGGGGCCCTAAAGGTCCTTGCACACTGGTGCGTCTTTTCGTTGCGTTTTTTTTTTTTTCATTGTTTTTTCAATTTTTTTCATTGTTGTAAAAAAAACGCAACGAAAAGACGCACCAGTGTGCAAGGACCTTAAGTAAAGCAACCGCATAGACCAGGGGTCTTCAACGTTTTCAGGCCAGGGACCCCCTAGCTGAGAGAGAGATGAAGCAGGGACCCCCTCTAAAGTTAGGTCTGCTCTTTTTCTCCTCTACACCTATACCTCTTTGCCAAAAATAGCAGATCTACAAGCTCAAGCTTGTAGATCTGCTATTTTTGGCTAAAGTTTTCCTCAGAAAAAGGGATGCTAGGGTTCAAGTGGTTAATGTAAAAAAAAAAATCCTATCACACAAAGATTTGGCGGACCCCCTGTAGTAAATCTGAGAACCCCCCCTTGTTGAAGACCACTGACATAGACTGCTTACGCCAGTGGCCGGCCCTGCTATAGTGTGCGTGCGCACACATCGTACTGACACACACAGTTGTTATGTGGGCCACCACCACCACTGACTGTTTCCCCAGAGTCTATATTGGCTGAGGAGGGGTTATTGCAATGTTGAGAGACGGCATTGATATGCAACCTGAAGATGCAGCCCACTATAACTTCAACCGCCGTTGTTTGTGCAGACTCTTCCGCCTGTCGAGCAGGCGGAACGGCCTACATTCTCGGTTTATTTTTCGATCTTTTAACACACTAGCCCAGTTTTTGGGTATACCGCCAAAGTTGAAGTTGAGGTTTTGTAACAGGTATAAAGAACAGTGGCTACATTTTGTAAACAACATCTGGGATCCCGCCGCTATAACTGAGCCTTTTTATGGCATCAATTCAAAGGCGTTGAGAAGGGAAGATGAGTAAGGGACTTTGCCCTAATTATCATGCCCGGCTAAACGCGCTGTGTCAGTTAAATGTCTTGTCAGCTACGTGCTACAACCTCTCTGACTGCTTATAGTAGCTATAGTTCCTGACACTCCCAATCACTGTGATTGATTGGATCCCAAGCCAGTCCCTAACAGTGATTGGCAGGTTAATGACAAAGGGGGGTGGGTGGGTGGGGGGACGGTGTCATGTGGCAGACTTGGCAGTTAACTGAAGAACCCAATGTGGGGATTGTGTTGTAACACTCGGTGCATGGTTAAGGTACAGTCTCATTTAAGCTCGCCGTAAAAGCCAAGCATCAGGAAAACGTCCATTTGTTATCATTTGTCTGGGGCCAATTCCTTGGTGTTTTTCCCAAAAGTGTCACATCTATCAGCATTACGTGCCCCCGGCGGAACCCAATTCTCCCCGGAGATGAATCAGTCTTGCCGAAAATGCCCCGTGACAACCCCGCGACGACGACTGTCCCGAGTAACTCATGGCATAACCAACATTGACAAATATTCAAAGCTCAGACCAAAAGCGCTGATTAGACGGCTACAGCGATCCATCTCTTGAAAGATGACGCAGGACGGGACGGGGGCCACGCCGGCATCCATCTGCGTCTGTCTCTCCCAAAGGCAGGTATAACAGCATTAGCCTTTTGAGTGGGGCTATTAGCCCATGCTTTGTGTGTAAATCCTTGCCTTGTACAATCATAAATCAAAGGCGAGAGATGTCAGGACAGGCCTGGTTTCCTTGTCTGGTGGGAACCTAGCCCCCCACCCCCCCCGCCCCCCTCAAAGCATGACAACAGCAGCTGTTTTTCTTACCATCGTCTACCTCTTTTCTGTTTGTCCTTGACCTAACAAAAGAGGTGTAAATCACTTCGTCCTCCGCTCCTACGGTAGGCTAACACGGATGTATTATTGCGGGTTAATTCACCACAAATAAATTCAGTGGCCCCGACTGCTTCAATCTATGAATCTATCGTGTCGTCTGTTACTGACAGCTTGGAGTTGACTTTATTATTTTTCATACGGTTTCATACACCCCCCCCCCCCACACACACACACACACACACACACACACACACACACACACACACACACACACACACACACACACACACACACACACACACACACACACACACACACACACACACACACACACACACACACACACGTTTTGCCTTTGCAGTAGCGTAAATAGTTCCTACTGTAAATCAATTTAGTCGAAGGCTCTAGCTTGCGGCTTAGAAATGGAAATTCAAAGATATATTTAAAGATATAAAAATAAAAAATACGAACGAAATGACAAACGGATGACGGCTTGCTGTCACAACTTCTGCGCGTTACAGACTCTATATAGTTACAGACTCTTCTGCGAGTTACGGAATGTGGAAAAGTTATCTGGCTTAAGAGACTACTTACTTATTTTATGTCTATCGCTCATTTTATTTAAATATTTTGTTTCGTCATGTAACTTAGTTCATCAACAATGAATTCAATACTTGATTAATTTTTGGTCACAATGATCCACTTTGTAGTTGAATCTTTTTATAATTGGGAAGCGGCAAGGGGGGGGGGCATTTAATCTTAACCCTTTGAGACCGGTAAAGCATCAATTTGTGTAATTTGGAGATTTCTTTGGGCTATTCAAAAATAGCAGATCTACAAGCTCATAGCGCGGTGAGCTTGTAGATCTGCTATTTTAGAAAAATCGTGAAAATGTGTGCAAATTTTGGAAATATATATTTTTTAAGCAAACATTTGTAAAATATTTAGTTCCAGGGACCTCCAGAAGCAAAGATTTGAGATACAAATGTAAAAAAAAAATCAAATATTTGCAAAAATGTTCATGATTTAAAAAAAATAGCAGATCTACAAGCTCATAGAGCGGCACTCGGTGCCGCGCTATGAGCTTGTAGATCGATTTTTGAATAGCCAAAGAAATCTTAAAATGACACAGATGCGTTCCCGGATTGAATGGTTTAAGAGGCTCATCGTCTGGAATCTCTTTGATGTGAGTTAATTCAATATGGATGTAACCTGGGGGCCATCAGAGATGGAGATTGGGGTCTCGATAAGATGTGCCGTTGGAGTGCCAGTGCAGGCTTGGCACGCCCACTGAAGATTAATCGTGTAAAGGGAATCTTTTCGTCGCGCCAGCCTGCCGAGAATTAAGGGTAGGCTGAATTAAAAGGAAGTCGCCCGTGTGCCACGCACAGCAGGACTTGCAGTACGTCAAAACTTTCCAAAGTGTGGTTGAACCCTGCTTTGAATGGGAAAGAATTGAATCTTTAGAAATTCGGCTCCCATTTCAGTGGTATAGGGGTTGTAGCAGTTTCTCAAAGTAATTGATTTAGTCAATCATAATAATTTATAAATAAATACATCTCGATTTTAATGAAATAATCGATTTTTTGTGGGGGAAATTTGAAAGTATTTGTATTTTTTATATTTTCAAACATTTCCAAAAATACAGTGAGCTTGTAGATCGCAATTTGCGGTACTTTTGAGTTTCTCGGTTATTTGATTAAGTAATTGATAGAATAATCGCTAAAGTTGCATGCTCTCTAATCAGTGGCAAACAGTCAGGAGAAATGTGGCACGTAATGATTGACTTCTATATAAAACTGGCCACTGGGTACAGTTCTAATTAACCCACTAACTCTCCGTGGGATCACTATTAGCACCACGGCTACTCACACAACCTTAGTTGGCCAAGGACACCAGCTAAGAGAGGTTTAATCAATGTGATGGATGACATTTGTCTTTGCAGCTGAAGCGCTGTTCCACTCTCCACCACATGGGGCGACACATGCTTCTACTGCTGAAAGTGACGTCGTGAATTGGAAGCTAAAGGGAGCGATTGCCATTGTGAAAGACACTAGCATAAGGCTTTTTATGCCTTTATTGATAGTTTTTTTTGTGTAGATAGACAGGAAATGGGGAGAGAGAGGTGGGCAGTGACACGCAGCGAAAGCCGTCGGGATTGGGACTCGAACCCGCAACGTGCTGTCCGGAGCCTAGGTGCCCGGCCCGAGCTGGCTTTCTATCCAAAGAAAGCAAAGTCAGTAAAAGCACAGCGCCATGATGACTATTAATGTTTGTCCAGTAGTCAATAAGCGTAAACATGCACAAGTCTCATGCAAAGCCAAAAACCCCAAAATACAAGACTTGAATCTGTGATTACATTCAGATTTAGGACCAAGGAGCTGAGTCTTTTGATATTGAGAGAATTTGTGGCCTCTTTAGAATCTAACATTCGAACTTGAATCAATTTGGCACGATCAATGAAGCTTTGTTAAAGTAAATGTAGGCTACTTTTGTATCCGCACGAACTCCCTTGGAGCGGGGATTATTACAATCGTCGTCATTTTCATCTTTTCTGAACGATTTTCAATAAAACTGCAATTTTGCCACATGCTGGCGACGAGCCGGCCCGTCGTAGATCGGCGGATGTGTGGCGGGCATGAAAACGTCTCGGCCTTTTTCCCAATTCGAGGAGCAATTGTACATGTTCACTTAGAGAGAACTCTGAAGTGGTCCCAGGCATATTAAAAGCACATTTGTAAAACGTCTCTGTCGGGGGGTGGAAACCTCACATGTCCAAAAACTGTTACTTTTCAGGATACAAATTAAAAAATAGCAAAAAGTAGCAGATCGACGAGCTCGAAGCGTGGCGCTTCGCGCCGCATTTTGAGCCTAGCAGACCTGCTACTTTTGATGCTTTGGTGTGACGCTGTAATATAATCAAGTAGGGCGTTAATTAATGAAAAAACACAAAAAGTTTTTAGAATATGGAGATAGGAGGTTTCTGCCCGCGAGCAACAGAAAGTCTACCTCTTTTGAATGGTTCCTGTCTATTCTTCTCTCGGAATAGAACTGACCGTAGGGTCTTTTCTCACACCTTTTTTTTATTAACACCCATAATGCAGCAGTAAGTAGTAGGACATTTGCATTCCATTAACCCATTAAGACCTGAAGTGACAAATGTTTTCAAAATCTATATCAGTGGTGCTCAAAATATTTTGTTCCAGGGACCCCCAGAATCAAAGATTTGAGTTAAAAATGTTCGCTTTAAAACAATATATATTCCAAGATTTGCACACATTCTCACGATTTCTCAAAAATAGCAGATCTACAAGCTCATAGTGCGGCACTCGGTGCCATGCTATGAGCTTGTAGATCTGCTATTTTTGAATAGCCAAAGTGTAAAATAATGCTTTTGAGCTCAAATCAAAAGGTGACGCAGATGCGTTCCAGGTCTTAGCTCTCTCAGTGCCAATGAAATAAAAAAATATGTTCATACTGTGCCAGATTTTTGATTTTTTTTTCAAAGTAAAAGAAAAGTGCTTAGGAAGCGAGATACAGCCTTTTTCAGTTATAAGTTAAACAAAGAGTGGATGGAGCTGCAAATCTTCAGATAATGATATCTTGAGTTCTGATTTTTTTTTTTTTTAAATAAATAAATACATAAAAAAAAAAAAAAGTAACTCGGGATAACTCGTTCTGGCACTGAGGGCATTCAGAAAAAACTCGGGATAACTCGTGGCTTGGCACTGAGAGAGTTAATGGGTTAAAATCAAAGAATCATTAAAATTTTTACTTTTGAAGAAGTTACGTTCCCAGAAGTTTCCTCGTAAGTGGAAGCGCTGATAAGAGTCCAGCACTCAGGAAAAGTGTCTCTCATGTTATGTTATGTCATTTTACGATTTCTATTGCTATTCAAAAATAGCAGATCTACAAGCTCATAGCGCGGCACTGAGTGCCGCGCTGAGATCTGCTATTTATTTTTTTTAATCATGAAAATTTGTGTGAATATTTGAATATATATATTTCTTTTTAAAGGGAACATTTGTAACTCAAATCTTTGCTTCTGGGGGTCCCTGGAACAAAATATTTTGAGATGGGGGTCCGTGGCCAAATACATGGACATACAAAGACATTTGTAGAATCCCCAGGAGCAAAGATTTGACTTAAAAATGTTTGCTTTAAAAAAATGTATATATATTCAAAGATTTGCACAAATGTTCACGATTTTTCAAAAATAGCAGATCTACGCAAGCTCATAGCGCGGCGCTGTGAGCTTTAAGTGGCCTTAAGTGGTTAGAATTCAAAGTCTCTATCACCATATATAACCATTTATTGAAACACAGAGGAAGATGGTGATTGACTGTAATTTACCCAAGAATGTGAATCTCAGGCGTTGCCATTTGGGAGTTAAATGCTTCTACCTCTGGCTGCAAAACGAACGCCGGTGTGATGTCCGTATGCTCGCTGGGGGGGGGGGGGGGGGGGAGTCACAGAGGGGGTTCGGGGGGAGGGAGGGAGTCATTTTAATGAAACGGCCCCGCCAGCTGTTGTTACCTACACTATACCTGCAAATTGCGTAGTGTCTAGAAACCCACACTGCCGGGCACCGGCAAAAAAACTGTGAAAATAGCCGATCTACAAGCTCACGACTTGTGAACTTGCCTACAGGGTTGCCAGATGTGCTTATTATAATTTCCCCGCAAGATTTTATTTGAAAATAGCCGATCCACAAGCTCACAACGCGTCACAAGCTTGTAGATCTGCTATTTTCAAATAGCTGATGTATATGTTAAAGTGCACATGTGGCCCATAGTCACTTCTTTTGGGCTGGTTTTCCTAGACCTGGTTGCTTGTTTCTCTCACAGAATCTGGCAACACTGCTTGCATATTGGCTATTTTCGCAATTTTTGTACACCACCATTGTACAACGAAGTATAATACAGGGATTAAGTGGATAATCGTTTTAGGGATTCAAATGTCTTCATGTTGATTTGTTGATACAAGAAATACAAAAATAAATAGTAAAAATCTAGAATAATCGAGTAACCTACATGAGCAAGGTGAAGTCGGTTATTACTTCTAAACATCGGTTCCGGTATATTTTCAGTTAAAGGACGATTTCAACCTATCTCCATATAATTGGTCCTCACTAATGCTCATGATAAAATGGTAAAACTATTTTCTACTCAGTCTATGTCTCACAGGAGGGCTGTGGACAGTTCGGAAACCCCAGAACGTTTTTATTTATTTTTTTAAACAAGATTTAGATTTTTATGATCTTTATTAACGCGAGAACAATGGCTTCCATTATAGCACGCTAACTTTCCAGGAATAGAAAGCCTGCGGTTTCTATTACCTTGGATTCCCCCATCGATGATGTCACTGGTAGGCAGGTTTCTGAACTGTCCACAGCCCCTCCTCTGAGACACAGACCGCGTAGACAAAACATTTAAACATCTTATAATCAGCTTTAGTGAGAACCGACTATATGAACATAGGTTGAAAATGGGTGAAGTCGTCCTTTAATTGCCCCAGCCCTATAGCGTGGAGACCGTGTGCTTGTCAAACTCATCTCTATAACTGTAACAGTCAGTCGTGCTAAGCTTCAACGAGGCTGCATAACAAGCACCTGAGCAAGCTGCTCTGGTACGACAACGCGTAATCATCGGCCCTGACAGACCTTTTCTTTATTTCTGGTGCCGTTGCAGGATGTCTTGTGCCACGCTGTGGGCACCAGCAGGCAGGCGCACAGGACTGCCTCGGGACTGCTGCGAGACAGAACCTAATTGAATTTGCACCAAGGCACGTATCCCGCTTAGCCCTGTGCCGTGACACAGAAGCAACTTTATTTCTTCCTCTCTCATTATTTCCCAGCAGAGGAACGACTCGGAACATAATTGGATAAATGCATGACATTCACGTGGTTAATGTTTCTTTTAAAGGTCCATTCCATTGGAGGAAAAAAAAAACATGCAATTCCACTTCGACTCGGGGTCACGCGGCATGCCGGGCTATGAATTGACATTTAATGAATTATAAACATACTGTGGATCATTTGGGAATGCCGTTTAGATGTTGTTTTTATGACACAAATTGCAATTAGAAATGATTAGTTGTTTCCTGTCCCCTCCTGTATATTCCACTCAAGACAGTGGCCCTCATTTATCAACGCGGTGCAGCCCAAATAATGGGCGTAGGGCGAGATCACCGCACCTTTCGGCATTTATCATTATATCCTGACGTGGGCTTCATCCTACCATACGCTGAGATCTCACGTCTGGTCGAGACCAGTTGTTGACGTTGGCTGCGCCCGTTTATTCCATTCTAGACCTGCGGAGCAGCATTGTCTGACTGTCTGACAGGCATCTGGACACATAATCCACTCCTAAATGTATATCTACACACTAAGAATTAATCCCTGTGAAAATATAACATTTTATAAAGTAATTTAAACAAACTGCTTTAACAGTCATTCAGTTGCATTGGCTATTTTAAAATAGCAGATCTGCAAGCTCAAAAACGGGTCGCATCGCGACGCGTTGTGAGCTTGTAGATCTGCTATTTTCAAAAAAATTTTTTTTGCGTCGGGACTCGGGAGTCCCGCGGTCGGGACTGCCGACGATCTTTTCATGGACAGTGAGGTGTACAAACTTACAGTAGCTTGTCCTATGTTATGGAGTTATGTCATAGAGAGTTTTGAAGACTACAAACTGGCTGGGTTAAGGATATAAACCCGACGCTCCAATCTCTTATTAACGGGACAGACCGAAACCACTGCCGTCTCACGGGGAATATCCTACATGACTGCTTGTGCACTGCTCGGTATGGGTTAAATAAATTAATATACAAACGTATTCCATTCATGGCGATGTGATTGGTATCATAATATGTCATTCATGTAGGCTACAAGCCTACGTGACAAAGATTGTACCGCTACGGTACGGATTACAATACATGAAAAACACAGCTGGGCGGGCGTGTGTGTGTGTGTGTGTGTGTGAGAGAGAGAGAGAGAGAGAGAGAGAGAGAGAGAGGGGGGCGTGTGCGTGTGTGGCGAGGCAGGCGGGGGAAACTCTTTCTCATTGGCTTTTGATGTCTTTGGTCGTATTCTGGTCCTTCTTCATGTCGTAAAATCGGGGCGTTGTGAGAATATTTAAGGGCGTGTTATTTAAATGACGCTAGGTTCCAGCCGTGACATTTATCAAGCCTGGGACCAAATGTAGGCTCGGATCAGCTGTGTAGGATTCGTTGATAAATGTGACTTCGACGTTGGTGTACGGCCGAATATATGGAAAAATATAAGCCGGTTTATAAGCTGCGTTGATAAATGAGGGCCAGTATCTCTAGATCATAGCACACCAACATTGTCAGGCGGGTTGAATTCTGCATTGGTGGTGAATCTGGCCCATCGCTCTGGGTCTGAATCTGCAATGAAAATATGTCTAAATCTGCTTTTTTAGAAAGCTAAATACTGTAGCTATACCACAAAGACGTGCAAAAACAGTTACTAAGTCAGACTCTAAACACAGTCAGGAAAAAAATTATAATCTGATACACATACACATATACATTTACCATACTGCACATCATTTGAAAAATGAAAAGTGGATGCAAACATGGATGTGTATTGTGTTACATGCAGTAGATGAATGAAAGATGGGGCCCATTGGTTCCATTTGTACTCTTATGGGGGTCTTTGAAATTAAAACGTTTAAATTGAGTTAGAAATTAGAGAATCACTGACTTAACCCATTAAGGCCTGAGGTTACGATTCTACAAATGTCATCTAAATCCTAACAGTTTTTTGAAAAAAACTTATGTTGCTATGTCAGTGGTTCTCAAACTTTTTCATGTCAAGGACCCCCAAAAAGATAGGTATTTGGCCGCCGACCCCCATCTCAAAATATTCGTTTCCAAGCAAAGATTTGAGTTACAAATGTTCGCTCTAAAAGATATATACTCTAAGATGTGCACACATTTTCTCGATAAAAAAAAAATTGCAGATCTACAAGCTCATAGCACTCGGTGCCGCGCTATGAGCTTGTATATCTGCTATTTTTTAATAGCCAAAGTGTAAAATAATGCTTTTTTTTGCTCAAATCTAAAAATGACACAGATGCGTCCCAGGTCTTAATGGGTTCATCAAAAATAGCGTCAAAAACATGTCGCTTTGCAACACGTTCCGAGCTTCAACGCGTCGCGTGTAGCAATGCGTTTTGAGCTTGTAGATCGTCTGTTTTTCGCCGAATGTAAAAGTAGCGTTACTATGAAAAAGCTGTGCTGCCTGCCATTCACATAAACACCACATAGCGGATGCTGTGGCTTGTTGGAACAGCAATAGTAGAAGAGAACACAAGAATGACACTGGAGAAAAAAAAAAACAACACATTGCCGTCATGAATATTCATCCGCTGAACCATTACGAGTCTGGCAATCTGAAACGAAGCGGCGCCGTGATTGACAGTTGCAGGAGTCAACGCTGTAGTGATCAGACAGACAGCTGTATGGGTGGTATTCCCAGCGCCATATGGCGTGGCGTAGGACACATGCACACACTGTCTCTGAGTCACGCCATCATTCTGCACATTTGTAATTTCATCTGAATCGCTAACAAGGAGAAACCAAGCGGGCGCTTTGTAGAAGGGGGTCTGAATATTCAGTGGAAATGTTAACCCGTTTAGACCTGCAGGCCGATTCTACAAAATAATGTCTTCTAAATCTTAACAGTTTTCTGAAAAAAACCATTATGTTTCTATATCAGTGGTGCTCAAACTTTTTCATGTCAAGGACCCCCAAAATGATATGATATGACCCCCATATCAAAATATTTAGACCTCCAGAAGCAAAGATTTGAGTTAAAAAAACGTTGTTTCCAAAAAATATATGTATTCAAAGATTTGCACAAAATGTTCAAGATTTTTCAAAAATAGCAGAGAAAAAAAAAAAAAAAAAAAAAAAAATAGCAGATCTACAAGCTCGTAGCGCGGCACTCGGTGCCGCGCTACGAGCTTGTATATCTGCTAATTTTGAATATCCAAAGTATGAAATAATGGCTAGAGCTAAAAATCCAAAATGACACAGATGCGTTCCCGTTCTTAATGGGTTAATGCTCCATTTTATGGAAATTAGGCCCGGAGCCAAGTGGCGGCAAATAAACACCTGTTTGCTGTTTGATGTTCTGCCACACGCTGGGGGAAGCCATTTCAAATATGTAAAGTGAATATTTGACTTGTGCATGAGGGAAGTACAGCAGCAGCGATAGCTACGGTATATGTTAATGAAACGAACACGACTTGTTCTGTGTGTGGCTTTGTCAGGTACTAAAGCAACCGATAAATATTCTGTTGCGGCTCAAACTGTGTTCGTAATGACTCAGATAAAGACACGTTTGGAGTAGAAATGAAGTGACGGACGGACAGAGCAATTTTGGAACTCTTCCTGGGCGCAGCATGGAACTCTCTCTCTCTCTCTCTCTCTCTTTCTCTGAGAGTGAACGTGTCCCATGAAATATTAAAAAAAAAAAAATCCTTGGGATAGTAATACATCATCTATATATAGGCCGTCCTCTTCATCACTCTTCCTCAGTATCACGGTTCACAGTCCCGTTTCCAGAGAGAAGCATTTAATCCATGCTTGGATGATGAGCGCAATGCTGGAAGAATAAAATATTCAGCCGCCTACTTAGTCAACCGAGGCTCTCATCACGCGAGTGAACATAAATAACCAGTGAACTGTGCTAAACATAGTTCAAATGGAGGCAAAGACAGCCGAATCGCGAGTGTTGAGCAATTGCCCGTGCACTCTAAATTCCGGCATGCTCATTCGGGAGGTGAAGATTATAATTTTTTACACCGCGATTAAATACAAAATTTATGCGAAGACACAAATTGAAATATCCCAAAGTGAAGTTCATTTACGAACGAAGCGACGCAAATAAACATTTACCCCTTGTGATGTGTGAGACTGCGAACGCACCTTGAGAGTGTCAAAATGGATGCTTTACAGGTTAAATCAACACTTCCAGATTTGACAGCATAGTTGACTCTGAGGGGTTTGGACTGTTTGTCGAGGGAACAGCGACTAGAGTTTTTTAAAAGCCTGTTAACAGATTGAAGAAGAAAAGATGGTTCATGTACAGACTGTACACCCGGTGTGGGTAAGGCAGAAATGAATGACACGCTAAAAGGGAGAAGTGATTGCTAACACAATCAACACCTCCACATGACACACGGGAGGAACGCACCTCACGGCTGAAACTCGGCACACGTTTTCCGACGAGCAAATCCCTGAAGGGAGAGACCCATGCAGTTCTACGCAAATGCCCCGATTGTGCTGGTGTTGTGTGCCGAAACGGTGCGCGTCACGTCACGGCGTGCAGCGAAGTATAAATCCGGCGATATTCTATCAAATGCCGGGACTGTATACAGTACAGTATGTTGAATGAAAGGGGTATCGCACATTGCTCTAAAGGCTATGTGTGAAGCGCAAAAGCTCCTTGTTACTTTCCTTGTGCATTAGGCACTGGTATATTCTCAGCCCTTAATGTCTATCAGACTCTTGCCTCGGCTCCGCCGTAATACCAATGCACTGCAACTTCAAGGAAACGGGGGGAGATTATTTGGAGCCATTTCGTTTTATCTTGCCTTTAGTGCTGGAATCTTGGAAGGGATTGGGACGTACCGATCAGCACACCTTCAAAGAGCCCCGCTAGGCTTTGATGAGCCCACTTCTTCTGCCTGGTGGATCAATAGGGCTGTTGGCCCTTCACTCACTTAAGGAAAGCCAGGGCTTGGAAAGAGTCCCTCCCTTGAACTGATTGATGGTCAGCTCCTGGAAGATCGCTCCAAACTAGGGTGTGATCATCAGCACTCAGATAGTTTTGAGTTTCTCTCACTACATGGCAAATATACTGTATATTCAGAGTCATATTATGGCATTGCCCCCACAGTATCGCATAGCTTACTGTGGGGGCAATGCGATTCACCCCGAGGGGGTCCCTGGAATGACCCGAACCATCCGATCACCACCAACGCAACGCTGTCAAACAAACTGAGATAAACCTGACTGGAAAAAGGGGAAAGTGTGATCCTTTCCAGACTGAAGATTTCCCCACAGACCCTCACGTTGGCCATTTTGCTCTCTCTCATTTAATTGCCCCGTACAGTTAAGAGTCATTTCCTCTCTGACGCAGGAAGGGGGCTTTTAACAACCCCTCAGTCTGTCAAATTCGCCAGACTAGGCTATATTAAGGCTTTAATGAATTCCGTGGCCACAGCGAGAGCCCAAGGTAATGGTGGTGTATAGTCACATGGCTGGCTCACAGTACGAGCCTTACAGTGCTTTAATCAGTGGCAGACAAAGTTACGCAACCCCATTACCTAAAGGTAGGGTAAGTGATATTTTTGGGTAATTTTTATGTTTTGTTAAAAGGTTAAAGTACTATATTCTGATAGTAATCATTGCTACAGACTACAGAGCGTTTGTTCGGCTACAGGGGTCTCTCCAGCTCTTTAGTAAACAGAATATAGAACATTTTCAGGTAGGTGACAACATTTAAACCAATCAGGAGAGAGCACTGAAAATGCATTTTCTGTTTAATAAAGAGCTGGAGAGACATGGGAGACTCCTTTTACTGAACAAACACTCTATAGCAATGAGTACTATCACAATGTAGAGCTATTTAACACTTATTTTAACCAAAGTAAATCACTTACCGGGGCGGCAGTGGCTCAGGGGTAGAGTGGCCGGGTAAAGTAAACCGGAAACCGAAAGGTTCCCCGTTCGATCCCGGGCTGGGGCGCTCCCCCAGAGTTAATGTCGAAGTGTCCTTGTGCAATACGCTGAACCCTTAATTGCTCCCGATGAGCAGGTTGGTGCCTTGCATGGTTTCCTCCGCCATCGGTGTATGAATGTGTGTGTGAATGGGTGAATGGCACAATCAATGTAAAGCGCTTTGGATAAAAGCGCTATATAAATGCACCATTTACCATTTATTTTTACCATTTACTTACCCTACCTTTAAGTCAAAGTACGGATGCTCCTGGTCAACTATTACTCCACTACAAGTGAACATATTGCACAATCACATTTTATATTTGAAGGTAAATGCTTTTACAAATACTCTAGTGTAAACAACGTGAGCTTGTAGATCGGCTATTTTTCGGCAAAGAGGTGTGGTGTAGATGGAAAAAAGAGCAGCCTAAGTACGAAGTTAAATGTTAAGTTTAGTAGGTATTGAAGGTTTTGAAGTAGTTAAACGTCTGAAAAATACATATTAACATGAATCCGAAATACACTGATGATCGTGCTATCAAACAATGACACTATATGACATCTATGAAAAAAGTTTAATCTGTAACACAATTTTATACAGTATGTAGTGGGGGGGGTCTCTGCTTCATCTCTCTCTCTCTCTCTCTCTCTCTCAGCTAGGGGGTCCTTGGACTGAAAAACGTTGAAGACCCCAGGTTTACGCAATTGTTTGACATAATCTCGTATCTCTCTGAAACCACCAATTGCAGAGTATAGGGCAACCTTTTTGGGAACATGTTCAATTAGCGCTGTTTTCCAAGGCTGGCATGATCACCCAGTGCCAGACAGTGCTAATTAGAATTCAAACATATAAGAATGAGTCAAAGAATGAGTCAGCGCCGTTGGCATAGGTTGCTGTTGTCGGCTATACTTTTAACTCGGCAGCATGTCTCAAAATGACGTACTCCTTGAATAAGGGTGGCAATGGCTCAGGAGGTATAGAGTGGCCCACTTGGGAAACGGGAGCTTCCCGGTTCGATCCCGGCTCCCCCCTGCGTTCTGTCGAAGTGTCCTTGAGCAACCGATGAGCAGGTTGGTGCCCTTGGATGTTTTCCTCTGCCATCAGTGTGAGAATGGGTTAATGCAACACACATTGTGAAGCGCTTTGGACACAAAGGCACTATATAAATGCACCATTTACCAAAGAACTTGAATAATTCCTCATTTAACTTCAGTAGAAGCTGGTTTTCATGTGAATTCTTCCCCTTCTTGGGTTAGAAGATCAATCAGGCTGCACTAAAAGCCTCTCACAGTAGGGCTGTTTAACTTGAGCGACAGGTTGATTACAGGGTAAAACGTTAAAGTGTCCATACCTCCTGCTGTAAATGCCAGATATGCATCTATTGCAGCAACAACAACAAGAAAGAAAGGACAGACAGACAGACAGACAGACAGACGATGTGAAAGCACGTCGGAGGTTTAAGCAAAGAGTGGTGATCTGTGGCAGTGTTTTTTGACAGCCAATTTTGTATCTATTTTAGTCATAGAAAATATGATTTAGTTTTGTTTATATTTTAGTCATTTAATCTAGTTTTAGTCGACTAAATATCATAAGATTTTAGTTAACTAAATCTACAGTTGATTTTGTCAACTGATTTTACACTCGCAACGTGTCGCAGCGCGCGGCGATGTGAGCTTGTAGATCTGCTATTTTCAGAGCGCAACACCCGAGCGCAACCAAACATAAAATGACTCGTCTTTTAGTTCCACTGAATACCTTCTCCATTAGTCCCTCCCTAACGTTTTTGTGTACTTTTTATTTGTTGACAAAATTGGCAATAATATATTAAGTCTCAGTTTTAGTCATCATAGCTTAGTTTTTATTTCATTTTTATCTAGTTGTCGTCAGTGACAAAAGGTATAGTCGACGAACATTTTTCATCAAATTTTTTGTCGGCGAAATTAACACTGATCTGTGTTAAAATCACCATCCCAGCACATTATACAGTAGATGGGTCCAAAGCCTGATTTATGCTTGAATCATACACACTCAATTGTAGGGCGGCAAGTAGGCCTGCACGATTATGATTATCTCGATTATTTTTTTATCAATATTGAGATCGCAAACATTCTTCACGATTATTCTTTCAGTTTAGTGACGAAAATGTTATTACTACGATGTCACAAACATAACAATGCTTTCACACTGCTGTACATTCATGCTAATGTACACATTACATTCTGTGCATCTCAGAATAAAATACCAAACTGAACGCCAGATTTGATCAATCGAGCACTTTTATATTGTATAATTAACACATCTTGCAGACTTAAATACTGTTTGTAATCTCCTAGAAGCAAAATATAAAGTCTTACCCTCCATTCATTGTACCTGCATCATGGATGTGAATACAACTCTTGAACCTCACATCTGCTATTTTTGAAAATATTTGAAAAACTTTTTTTTTTTACAGGCATTTTGTCTTCTGTGGGTCCTCCCAGCCAAATACATATACAGTAAATGTGTGGGTCCTTGACACGGAAAAGTGTCACCTGGTACTGGCCCCCTATACATGTCTCCCTGTGGTTTACCTGCAGGGCAAATCGCTCAGTGGATGTCATGGATGTAGTTCACCGTTGTGTCTCCACTACATCCTGGAACACCAGGACAAAGCCCGATGGCTGCACCCGGATTCTGCTTGTGGATTTCAGCTCAACTTTCAAGGCTATATGCTATGCCTGCTACAACTGTACAGCTAATGACCCCGTCCATCCATCTGCTTATGTTTGCAGACAACACCAATGTGCCTCATCACCGACAACGACGTGTCCGTCTGGGCGAGGTAGCCCAGATGGCGTCTTTGGTGCTCTGCCAACAACCATGCTCATAAGACTTTAAGAAGAAAGTCCCCCCACTGGAAATCAACAGCTCAGTCGTGGAACATGGCCTGTTGCTGGGGACCTCAAATTAGAAGTTTCATTCTACCCGCTGAGCATTTTTCGGGCTATTTATAGACGTCTAAAATACTAGGCTAATATAAATGCATCATTTACCATTTACTGTATATTCAGAGTCATATACGTACAGTATGGCATTGCCTGACTGGAAAAGGAACAGTCAGGTTGACAGTCAGGCTTTAGCCTAGCCGAACAGTAACGGCTAGGCTAAAGCCGGGCGGCTAGGCTAAAGCTGTGTTATAACTGGTCCAAAGCGAACGTTTTTTCAACGTCTATTCTTAGCCTAGACGTTGATTAGCTGTTTTTTTAAGCGTCTATATAGACCGTCTATATTATAGCCGTTGAAATGACGTCTACAATATAGACGTATATACTGTATAGACGCTTAAAAAACAGCTACTGTAACCAACGTCTGGGCTAAGAATAGACGTTGAAAAAACGTTTAGTTAAACTTTTAGACCAGTTATAACCTGGTTTTAGTCGGAGGTCTAATAGCCGACTATGGCTCACTGGGTATGCTCGGACCTGAGATTTGGGTCGGGTAGGAATTTCCCTCCGTGTCCTTACAACATTAGACTACACACTGAAAAACAGCCAACTTGGCGAGAAAATAGCTCCGGCTCTGGCCAATAAATGTTGTATTTGGAAGGACCTGTGTCGGGTTCAGACAGAATACGTGCATGGGATTGGGTAGGGCCGTTTGGTTTGTTCGAGCCCCATCTAAACTCGAACCCAAATGGGGACGACGACAACGCCACAATAACAAGAAAAGCCCCGCAGAGGATAAACACGCTGAAATTCTTCTCTCCCATCCTGGTTCATTTCTACAAAGCAATAACTGAAAGCAACCTCACTCCCTCCATCTAGTGGAGAAGATCTAACTCGGTGGTTCGCAAACTTTTTAGCTCGAGACCCAAAAGATAATGTTTATGTCTCCCTGGGACCCAAACTAGTGGAAATAGCAGATCTACAAGTTTACAACGCGTCGAGCTTGTAGATCGGCTATTTTCTCTACTTCTTAACAATAATGTATAATTATTGGAATTTATTTGATTTTTTAAAATGTATTTGTTACATTATTTTGAAAAATCATCAAGTTTGTTTTTAATTCATGAAGATTTTAGATTATTTTTGAATTTAGTTTAAAAAGAAAATGTAGGAAACCAAAGATTAAGGGATATTTACTCTCGACCCCAAAACATTTGTCCGCGACCCACAAATGTGTCCCGACCCAGTGTTTGGGAACCTAATCTATAATAATCCTGATCTAACTAACTGGCATCTACCATCTATATCATTGACTTTGGTCCCCTGAGGCCAGTGGCACCGGGATGAATTATTATTACACCCGCTGCCGACTGGCTGCGTCTATTAGAGTCATTACGGTAACACACCTGGACACTAACAAACCTAACGAGCATGGATCTCACAATATATGTGATCTGAAGTCTGTCCAATCAATAGGCTTATCAAATAGGCTGCACTCAGCCATGTCTGGATGCGGTTATATCTCTGCGAGTTGTTTTAGTTTTATCCTATAGTTATAACTATGCTTTGATTAATTTCTTATGATATCAAAGCATTGCTCTCTCTGACACACACATTGGCTACAAGTACTTGTAGAACAGTACCTCAGAACAGATGGGCAATGTTCATGAAACTTGGAGGCAGTGGTGGAAAAAGTACTCAAATGTTTTACAAGTATCAATACTGCAATGTAGAAGTACTCTGTTGCAAGTAAAAGTCCGGAATAAAAAAATTACTTGAGTAAAAGTACAAAAGTATACTTAAAGTATACCTAAAACGTTTGAAAATAGCAGATCTACAAGCTCACAACGCGCGCTGTGAGCTTGTAGATCGGCTATTTTAAAATAGCCGAGGTATAAAATGGGGCTTAAAATGGTTAATGTATGTTTTATATCTGGGGGGCGTTAACTAGAGAGGTACTGAGAGGTACCTAAAGCTATCCACTGCCGTCCAGGGGCAGCCTTTTGAAGATCGCACCAGAATGAATAGGTAACCACTGTACAGTATATGTATTTGGCCGCGGACCCCCATCTGAAAATATTTTGTTCCAGGGACCCCCCAGAAGCAAAGATTTGAGTTAAAGATGTTCGCTTGAAAAAATATATGTATTCAAAGATTTGCTTTAAAAAATCACTATTTAAAAAAATATATTGCAGATCTACAAGCTAGATCTGCTAGTTTTTGAATAGCCAAAGAAATCAAAAAAATTACACTGATGCTTTCCCGGTCCTAATGGGTTAAATTAATCATAAAAAAACTAAAAAAAAACTAAGATACAGTAGTTAAAATGTTGCACATCTCACCACTATACCCATACCAGGCAGAGGGAGAACATTTAGTGCATGGCCCCAACTTAAACAATCACAGAACACAAATAATAAGCCATACACTCCCTCTTCTCAGCTATAGTTCTGTACAGAATGGCCTTAGGGTTATCTATAGGGATATTCTGGTGCAAAACGACAGTATCATGTCGAGGGGGGAGGTAAGAATAAAGTGACTATTATCTGTGCACAGTACTCGTGATTAGTAATGTTGCCAAAAATCCTCCTTTTTATGTAAGAGGCTCAGCAGGTGTGGGACGTTTACCGCGATATTGCTGGAAGGTCACTGGGCAATGTTTTGAGATCAGCGTCCCATCAGCGAGGGGGAGGGGGTTGGGGCGGGGCGGACAACAGGGTTTAATCAGAAGGGATTAGATTGAAACGCATTTTGATTCACCTTCAGAGTGGACACACCTTTTCTGCTCCTCTCAAAACGCAGCGTACAAGCATGGAGCAGTGTTTCTCAGAGTGGGGGACCCCTTGGGGGTCCTTGCTATGTTAAAAGTACTTAACATAGCATCACAATCATTTTAACCACTTTAGCTGTTGGCTACTCAGAAATAGCAGACGCGCTGCGAGCTTGTACATCTGCTATTTTAGATTTTTCAAAAATATCGAAAGTGTTTGGAAGATTTTGAATGTTTTTACACATAAATCTTCTCTTCTGGGGGTCCTCGGCCAAATACATATCAATTTGGGGGTCCTTGGCATGAAAAACTTTGAGAATGCACGCACACACACACACACACACACACACACACACACACACACACACACACACACACACACACACACACACACACACACACACACACACACACACACACACACACACACACACACACACACACACACTCCAAGACATTATCCCGTTACAAAGATAGTGTTATTGATGTGATGGGTCACATTGCAATTTAGAGGCAATTAATAGGTAATGAATGTGGCTCAAAATGAAACCTGTGCCTGGAGGCCGTTTGCAGCGTTTGGTAGCGAATAGCTGATGATGTATTTGCGTGCACGGGGGGGTATGCGCACGACGTGTGCACTTCGCAGGCTCACTCATCGGGCATTGGACACAGCCGTTCACTTAGCTGGCAGCCCACAGTATAAGAGACGGCTGACACAGTGGAGAGGTCATACCCAATTACGCTCAAGGTACGCTGACAATGTGTCGTTGTCGGGCGGACACCGCGTATGTCCAAAACGGTTACTTTTTCAGGAAAAAAATGGCAGAAATAACGTCTGTTCCAATGGATCCAATGTAGTTATTATTTAGTCACAAGCTCTTGTTAATAGTTTCCATTGGTTAAATATTATAAATATATAAACAGGCAGAAACCTCCTATCCCCATATTTTCCATACTTTTTGTGTTTTTTTTGTAGATTAATGCCCTACTTGATCATACTACAGCGTCACACAAAAGTATCAAAAATAGCTTTGAGCTTGTAGATCTGCAATTTTTGCCATTTTTGAATTTGAATCCGGAAAAGTAACAGTTTTGGACATATGAGGTTTCGCCCCGACAGAGACGGTTTATAAAAACCTACAGACACACACATCGGTTAAGTGTCTGTAGGTTTGTATAAATTGTCTATTTTTTCAAGAATTTCAAGAATGACGAAAATAGCCGACATACAAGCCTCACGATGCGACGCATTGATCAATAATTTTTCGCTACTTTTGCGGGACAATCTTGCACGACGTCGTTTTACGAAAGAAACGTGACAAGTTGAATTACGGAGATACAAGGTTTCTGCCCCGAATGGCAGCAACGAATGGCTCCTTCATGTTAAGTGGTTTTGAACAGAGATGCAGCTCCGGCGCAAATCTGTTTAGTCAGTGCTGCTGATGTGAGCACATTGGGAGCGTGTGTGCAACACGCTCGTCTTCAACACCCCCTCATTATCAAGGAAACACCTAATGGTCTGATGTATGTCTGCGCCTTTTATCCCCTCAGACGGAGGTGGAACCCGGCGTGAAATTGAACTCTGTCATGAACGGCCGCGTGACTCGACAGTTTAGTGGCTTTCTGTTTCCCTTATCTGGACAGCACACAGAGGACACTGAACTAAATACACTGTGACAAATTCATTTCCCACAAATTGCCTTCTCGAGTGGAACTGTTTTTTTTTTTAGACTAATGCCTCAAACTATCAATTACAGTTTCTTTTTTGGTGTTTTTTTTTTCATGTTTTACAGAATGTTCTCACCCAGCCAAATATCAATTATAGCTTCTTAAATTGTTTTAAAAGAGAAGTTTGCTACACCCAACTGAAGCTTTTACTTGACATAATGTCATGGCTGTGTTCGGCGTTAATGTTGGGGTGATTTAAGCCCGATTCAGACTTTGGAAATAGCGGACCTACACGCTCACAACGTGAATGCGGCGCGTTGTGAGCTTGATAACCTATTTTCTGCGCTTGATAACCTTTAACTTTGATAACTTTGCAAATCTACTGTTTTATATTTAACAAAATTTAACAAAATGTCTGATATCTCATTACATCAACATGTAATGATTACCATTACCAGTAATTACGTAACCACAATTTGGTATTCCCATTAAAGGTGGGGTAAGTGATATTTTTTGGTTAAAACAAAAAGTATTTTGTTAAAAGGTTAAAATACTATATTCTGATAGTAATCATTGTTATAGAGTGTTTTTTTCAGTAACAGATGTCTCCCTGTCTCTCCAGCTCTTTAATAAACAGAAAATAAATTTTTCGGTAGGTGTCAAAATCTCAGCCAATCAGGAGAAAGTACCCATTTTTAAGCTTAATTTGTATAGTGTTCCAGTTCCAATTTTGTCTGCTCATTTCTTAGTGTCATCACTTCCAATTTCACTTGTTTAATCTGTATCCTGATTGAGTTCTCTGTCCTGGTTGGACAAAATTGGAAATGAAACTGAAACTGAAACGAAAATGCATTTCTGTTTTATAAAGAGCTGGAGAGACAAGGAGACTCCTAATACTGAACAAACACTCCATAGCAATGAGTACTATCAGAATATAGAGCTATTTAACACTTATTTTAACCAAAGCAAATCACTTACCCTACCTTTAATGTGTAACTTCATAACCCAGAGCATTTAATTCAGACCTTTGACATTTCGTGTTGCATTCCCGAAGGTGTAAATGTTATACTAACGTTCTAAGTTAGTATAACACTTACTAAACAGCCATGTTTAGCATTATATCAGTGGGGTTTTGCTCAAAACAAAACACTAAAATAACCTGCTCCAGCTCCTTCGGTGTATATTTATGTATAACAGGGTTGCAATTGTACAAACTGAGAACAAAAAGAAAAGCTTTTGTTATGCATGGATGTACATCCCTAAAGACTCCCGGCGCGAATCATTACAAAACAGGCACTATAACAGTATAGCTCATTTTCATGTTCGTTAGATCTGCCTAACCTCAGAAACATAACCAGGTATTACTTCCTAATAGCTCTCCTAGGTGGTTTTAATTAGTGAGGAATTCGTGTTATGCTAGGCAGATGGCAGAATCTGTCTTTTTTCCCCCGTTTGTTGCTAAAGTCACACTAATTAGAATTCTCAGAGAAGCCGCTTCTAAACTGAATTTTTAATAAGGAGACCCTGCTTAGCTAAGTAATAAGAGACCTCATGTCTTTGCCACAGCGCTCACCTTGAAACTTGAAAATAGAAACCAGTCAATGCCCCAACACTGACCTGTGTCCATGCTTTTTTTTTGTCTCTTTCCCCGTGTCTTTGAGAATGCATAATATGGATAAGTATGATAATGATGAAAGAGATTATCCCATTTCCGCCAATTTATAGAAGTGGATTTTCTTCAACCTACTGTCTCAGGGGATGTTAATGTACTGTACCTCGCATAGTGTACTGTGACCAAACGCTGTGCAAACTCAGGTGGTGGAAGATTTTTTAAAGATATACATAATGATACACTTCAGCATAAGCAAGAGAAGGAGAATGACGCACAAGGGAAATGACTGCAGGCCTCAGGTTTTTTTTTGCAAAAGGCAACCGTTTGCCCATTAGTTGGGTCATCTGTGGCAATTCCGTGACCGTGGAGAGCGAAGGTCCGTTTCTCAATGGATTTGTCATCTAGGAGGATTATTAAACAAATTTAGCCGGGGTGTATTTTTAAAAGGGGCAGGGAAAATTTGTGAGAGACCAAAATCCAAAATGGCTGCCGTGAAAATGAACTTTTTAATGGTTTGACCTACAATGATGCACAATACATGGTTTCAGAGCTTATTTTGGTCAAGGAATACATATTTGGTGTTTATATAATGATTTGACCTATTGTTGACCTTCAAATGCGAAATGGCTGCCAATTATGAGCTCCAATTTTTTTATTTTTTTTTCAAAATCGTCACAGAGCCTTATTAGGCTCTAATGCAAGCTCTGCTTATGATGAGTTGAATAATATACAGTATAAGTATACAGAATTAATCTCTGATCAACAAAGTCAATGTTTGTGTGTAAACAACAGTTACTGATTTGCAGTTTCCCATTAAATAGTGTACGCTACTGAGAATATGGTGTCCAGTTCATCCCATTTTCATAATGAACCAAAAATAAATGAGCACTATAGCCTAACATAAAATAGTATTCTGTATGTAAAGCTAGAAAGGTTAGTTGCTTGAGGTGAATTTAAAGGTCAACTCATTACCCTTATTTTGTAGTATTGCTCCCAGTGTTTCCTGTCTGCCTAGTTACTTTTACCTGCCTTGTCTAACCAGTCTTGTGATTTTGTCAGTGTTTCCACCTGTGTCCTCCTAGTCCCCCAGCCTATCCCAGTGTTGATTGTCTGTTGAGTTCACCTGTGTCCTGTTAATCCCTGTCTATTTAAGCCCTGTGTTTGCTCTGTTTTCCACAGACTCCTTTGTTCAGGAATTTGAAATCCGCCATCTTTAATATATGCCAAAATGCGACCGGGAATGGGAACCGGAAATCAATCCCTAAAGAATGCTATTGGTTGGGTAGCTTGTGTCAATCAAGAGCGGGCGCGGGGAATGAATGCTATTGGTTGTGTGGCTTGTCAATCAAATCATCCCGCCCCTCCTAGAGCATAGCCTACTTTATCGTCAATTTTCAAATACATGGGACCATAATTTAGCAAAACGCATATCATGATGATGGAAAGGAGACTTTAAACTAGCGACTGGACGCATATAGTATTTATGACAATGTGGTAAGAAAATCAAGTCTAAAGTTCGTCAAAAAACCCATCCAGCTTGCATTGAGAGAATATTCTTTCTGACACCAGCAGGGGTAAAACAGCGAAACTACAGGCTATAGACCATATTCACACGGCGGCCATTTTGGAATTTAAAAGTGCCACCCCGTTGCCGTGGCAACCGGGGTGGCAACATGGCCGCTGTGTGAATATGGTCTATTCATATGAACTCTCTCTTCCGTATTAGACTCAATGTAAAACTCTGAAGCTGGGCCCGTCATAGCTCATAGCAGCAACAGCAGTGAGAAGACAGAGGTACAGGTATTCAGAACCAAAACCAAGATAGATACAAATAAAGATCAAATCAAATCAAATACTGAGCTGCTGGCCCCTACTGTAGGTACAGTGTCTACACTGCACAATCTTATCAACAACTCTATGGAGTTTGTTAAGTCTCTCAACAGCTATTTTTATTTGTCAAACTTTAGCAATGTACATCCTAGTTGTCCATGTGCAAGTGCACCAGAGTCCATGCAGTTTTTAAATCAATTCTCTTACAAAGATCCTGTATTTTCTAATTTTTTTTAAGCGCCCTCTGCTGTTTGAATCGCGATATTTTGATTAAATCGATTTAAATTTTCACCAGTTTGAATCGATTTACGATAAATCGTTACATATGCCTAGAAAGTAGCCTTCACTTGGACTTGTACAAAATGCATGGTTGCACACACAATATGCATGGTAGTGCTGTGTACACACACACACACACACACACACACACACACACACACACACACACACACACACACAGTTGGTCCCGAATACACGGATCAGCAGGCGCAGCTCGCATGAACGCATGACGCATCTCATGTTTACCCACAGAGCCATGGTGCGAGGTTAACAGCCAAGCAAGTGCTATTTCATCGTCCCCACTTTGAACGTGACAGCTCTGTAGAGGAGGGCGGTTGCGGGCAGACCAAAGCAGTTCATTAGCTCACTGAAATACAGCCTCTCTTACCGCTTAATTTGTTTCTGAAGTGATTATGACTACAAGATTGGCTAATTAGAAACTCCGGTTCACATTTTCCCTGGACTGTTTGTAAAGCATTAAAGTCCCCCCCCCCTGATTAAATATGGTATCCTGGATGAGTAGGCAAACTAAGAGGCAGCTATGTTTGACGGAAACACTTACGGTACTTTGGCTGCATGTAAATAGTGCCTTTTAGTCGTTCTATCAACCCCCGAGTTATCATATCCAGTGGTGGAAAAAGTACTTAAATGTAGTATCAATACTGCAATGTAGAAGTACTCTGTTACAAGTAAAAGTCCGTAATTAAAAATTGACTTGAGTAAAAGTACAAAAGTATTGGTATCAAAATGTACTTATTGTATCAAAAGTAAAAGTACTCATTGTGCAGAATGTGCCAGAAAGTACCAAAAGTAAAAGTACTAAAATGTTTGAAAATAGCAGATCTAAAGCTCACAACGCGTCGCGATTGTTGTGAGCTTGTAGATCGGGTATTTTCAAATAGCCTACAGGTATAAAATAGGGCTAAAGTGGTATGTTTTATAATGTAATAATTTATATCTGCAAAGTAACTAGTAGCTACAGTTTTCAAATAATTGTAGTGGAGTAAAAGTACAATATTTGTCAGAGTACCCATTGTACCCGTCTATTTTATGCCCATATATGGAGATCCCTGATGTCATCAGCATATGGACATATCGGTCGGAATGCCGGGTTCTGGACAACCGCATATCCGGCGAGGCCACACTCCCTTGAGTCATTGCAGTGTGGCAAGTTTGAAGTCAGTCAGTCCCATATATGGGCGTATTGGGTTTGTTTATGGTTATGTCTGAGTCTGAGTCATAGTGACGTGGCCGTAGTCATAGTGACGTGGTCCTGCCTATATACTGTATGAGTATATCGGGTTTGTTTATGGTTTTGCCCGCCCTCCCATAGCCCTCCAATTTTAATGTAGGATTACAATATCTTGAAATCAATTTGAAAAACTTAGATTTGATTAAAGTTTGGTCGGTTGGATCGGCGGTGCGACATAAATATGAGGCTGCATAGCCAGGGGTCATCAACCCCTGGGCTTGTGATGGACATTTTCCTCAAAATATATTTTTGCCAAGGACACACAAAATGAGTGGTCAATAATATTACCATAAATAAAATACTAATGCATACTAGTCCCGTAGACACGATGGAGAACACATGCTGTGTTGAGTGGTTAGTCCTCATCCCTTTGAACTTGTTTTTATTTTATTAAGATAGTAAGCAGGAAAGCTGAGAGGGAAGGCGTAGATGGAGCATATTTGTAACCCATTTTTAAATATTGCTTTAAAAGTCAAGTGTATTATTGTTATTATTTCCATGGCCATCTCTGCACTTTTGTCTACTTTCTACTTCACTTTCTTCACTTTCTAAATCGAAGTGATGGCTTTGACCCTTTCAAAGCATTAAAGACAATCAGACATTCAGTTAAACATTTTTAACACAAATCTTGCATGGGGGTCCTTGGCACAAAATATTTTCAGATGAGCCAAATACATGTTAATTTGGGGGTCCTTGTTGACATGGAAAAAGTCTGAGAACCACTGGCCTATGGGGCTCAAATTTTAATCGGCCATCGTTCCCCTAAAAATCCAGCATAAAAATTCTTCCTTGGTTGTATATTTTGCGCGTAACCTTTTCTGCTTAACCCCGGCTGCTTTACACTGATTTGATTTAGTCCAATTCTCTCCCCTCATGGTCTTTCCGTCCCTCTCCCTCCACCTTCCTACTGTCCTTCACTCATCCATTCTTTAAAAGTCACTTCAGGTTGGCTGGAATGTCACATCACTCAAAGTGTGCCCTCTGGGGTCGGCGTGTGTTATTTTAAAGGGTCATGTACATTTATCCAAGCAATGAATAAAGAAGCAGCCGAGGGCGGGGGAGGGGGGGGGGGGGGTGGGGGGTGGCTGGAACATAAGCTGGAATGGAATCGGCAGAAGCCGGTATAGGAAGAAAACAACATTTACCTTTTTGGAGAGTGCCCCCCCGGGGGCAGCCCCCTTTGCAGCAAAGGTCAAAGGTGAAAGAAAGGGTAGCGGCCGGTTCATATTGTACGTGTCTTGTCCGGTCTGTGGCCTCCCTCCGCTCGTTTGGACCCTCGACCTCTCTTCCTCGCTTGACCATGACTGGTCAACGTAATCAATGGAACAAACAAACAAAATCGCTGTGTTGTAGTTTTTGAAGAATAGCGAGACATTTTAGTATCCCACATCTATCCTAACCCACTTAACCCATTAAAACTGGGAAAGCATGTGTGTCATTTTAGATTTGAGATATATATATATGAATTATATTGAATATATTTGAATACATTTTTAACTCAAATCTTTGCTTCTGGGGGGGAACAACAATATTTTGAGATGGGGGTTGGCGGCCTTGACATGAAAACGTTTTGAGAACCACCGATATAGCAACTTAGTTTTTCAGAAAACTGAATTCAGAAGACATTATCGTACGACAAATAGCACAAATAGCCGATCTACAAGCTCACAACATGTCACATCTCGCCACGTTGTGAGCTTGTAGCTCGGCTATTTTATGTACTTTTTTGAAAGGTTTTCAAAAAATGTGGAATGAAAATGTAGAACATTTGCCCAGAATAGGGACTATAGGGACAGGAGGGGTTAAAGTGGTTCATGTTTTTAGTTACCATAACAATAAAAAATAATTCACATTATCGCGACTTGCACGTCATTTCACAGAGTCTGTCCAGATCGAGCGCCGCCGGAAGGCTTGTTTGAAGTTAGAAGTTTGCGAAAGACAACCAACGAGTTCTACCATTTACATGAATAAATAAAAATAATTAACTTAGAATTAATTGCATTCATTTGTGGGGGGAGGGGTATTTGGCTTCGTTTGGTTGTGTTCTCTCTCTCTGTTTTGGTCTTTATACCATTAGCTAGTGACTGGAATGCCAGAGGGCGTGGGGCTCATTAAGCGCTGATATAAAGCACAATCGCATAATGACTAAAGATCTGTTCTGGTAAGCAGTAACACACAGATTGAGTTGTAAGCAGAGAGAGAGAGAGAGAGAGAGAGAGAGAGAGAGAGAGAGAGAGAGAGAGAGAGAGAGAGAGAGAGAGAGAATTCTAATGAGAAAGAGGGGAAGAGAGAACGAGAGCCAGAGAGAGAGGCAGGCATTTAGCTATAGCAGACAGCTTCCTGATTCAGCCGGGCTGGAGAGCAGGGCTAGCTGTCTTGCTCCATGTACCTCATCTATCACTGCCTATTTCTAGGTGCCTCCTCCAGACACACACACACACACACACACACACACACACACACACACACACGCGCGTGAGCGTGCACACACGCACACACTCACACACAGAAGGGAGGGAGAATTCAATCTTTCCTTGCCACCCAGTCATCTACAGAAATGTGTGTGTGTGTGTGTGTGTGTGTGTGTGTGTGTGTGTGTGTGTGTGTGTGTGTGTGTGTGTGTGTGTGTGTGTGTGTGTGTTTTTTTTGGGGGGGGGTCACTCCTAGGCTCCCAGCCTTCCTCATGTATTCAGATTCTAATCTGTAAAGTCTAGATTAGGGACAAGAGGAAGCCGATTTGGAAAGTTTCTGCCGATCTCTGACGATGAAAGATATTTTTTAAATCAATTTTGTTTGTTTGTTTTTTTAAAAGGATAGCATCACACAATGTTACCAACCTGACAGACAGACAGTGTGAAACGCTGTTGGTATCACCCTGCTGCTGTATTAAACTGTTGTATTAAACAAACATTGAACACTCTGTGATCAAATATAAATCTGTTAGGGCCCGTACACACTGCAGGAGATTGGGTCCGATATTGCTGTCGCCGACATTTTTTGGCGCTCGCCGACAAAACCTCCCGATCTGACGCAGATCGGCCTTTGATCTGCGAGATAATGCTCGCTGTGTGTGAAAGGCACCGCGAGACGATATGGGCGCGATAATCCGCTCTGCGACGGCTTTCCGACCGTTTTCAGATAACTACCATGTTAGATATTCAGCTATGTCGCCGACTAGACATCTCACAGTATCATACAGTATGAAAGGGGTCTGCGAGGAGATCAGCGCCACAGCCAATGAGAGCACATTATACAGCCACCGTGGCCAGGGGAGCGTCGCTGGATCTGACCACAACAAACAGTCCCTACCGCAATATTACCGTCCAGTCCTGTATTAAGTTAACATTATAAAACAAAATGAGAGAGTGAGCGAGCCTGGTGGGCTGTTTATTTTAGAGGAATTGTACAGAGAGAGAGAGAGAGAGAGAGAGAGAGACAGACAGACAGACAGAGAGTGAGAGCGAGAGCGAGAGCGAGCTCTGTGTGTGTGTGTGTGTGTGTGTGTGTGTGTGTGTGTGTGCAGCATGTGCACGCTGTTTCTGAACAGCGTTGCCAGATGTTGCGAGAGAAATAAGCAACCAGGTCTATGAAAACAAGCCCAAGAAAAGGCCACTTGAGCACTTTAAACCTATTTACAAATACATTGGATATTTGAAAATAGCCGATCTACAAGCTCACAACGCGTCGCAGCTATTTTCAAAGAAAAATCTTGAGAAAATTGTGGAATATTTTCCAAATCCACACAAATCTTGTATGGGGGTCTATGATGGCACAACATATTTACAGAAGGGGGGTCTGCGGACAAATACATATTATGTGTTGTTTAAACCACTGGTTTAAACAACATTAGGAAACAAGGCCAAATAAGCAACTACACAAATAAGCCCAAAAAATGCACCCCGCAACAACCAATATTTACAAGCAACTCTACAGAAAAACAAGCCCAAAGTCGCTTATAATAAGCGGACATGGCAACGCTGTCACTGACCGCTTCTGCGCACTTGACGTGCGAGAGAGAGAGAGAGAGAGAGAGAAAGAGCGAGAGAGGGGGGAGAGGGAGAGGGAGAGAGGCATATCACGGGATACGTCGATTAAAATGAATTGGAATAAACTCAAATGTATGTATTGGGTCTGACTCTGGAGATAGCATCCTAGTGAACTATCCTACAGTGTGTCAGCCCTTGTCGGGGATCAATCCTGTTGTGAAGACCACAACGATATTATGACAGACGATTTCAAGAAATAAACTCCTGCAGTGTGTTATGCTTAACGATCAGATGACCCCCCCGACCACTTTAAAGTCCTACAGTCTGTACCTGCCTTAACTGGTTATAGGCCAAGAAAAAACAGTTTGGAGGGCTCAATAGGCTCTACGCACAGCAGCCATATTGGGCCTCTTTCTTAATTCCTTCGCAGTTCAAAGGTGTTACCAATGATTCTAATGAAGGCTCTGTTGCATTTAATGTAGCACTGTGGTTCTCAAACCTTTTAATTTAAAGAACCCCCATAACTCTGAGAGTGTACAAATGGAACCAAATGGACCCTTACGGGTCCATTTGGTTCCATTTGTACACTCTCAGAGTTACACACCTGCGGGGGGCCATTTAACCCTCTCAAGGAACCATGAGGGTCCCTGGACCACACTTTGAGACCACACTGGTGTAACAGAGTGTTTCCAGTGAGCCAACATGCACAATATCAGCACCCTGACACCCTGTGTGACTAGAATGGAACTGAGCCTTCATTAGTGTCATTGGTAACACCTGTGAAGGAAGTAAGGGAGAGGCCCAATTTCTTTCCAATATGGCCGCTGTGCATAGAGCCTATTGCCACCATCATAGATATAGAAACCTAGATACCTCATTGGCCTCTGCAGTTCATTGGAGCGACTGGTATCCCAATACAAGGCTCTTCCGCAGGGCTGTTTGACTACTGACCAATCACATCGCGTTGACTACTGGCCAATCACAGCGCGTCTAACTGACTAGTTGCTGCGCGGCTGCCTCTTAAGAAAAGACCCGCACCACCTGCCTCTGATTGGCCTACCGAACGCCCCCTGCTGAAGCGGAAGGAAGTGATAGGCTAGCCCTGCGGAACAAGGAAGCGCGCCCGAGATACGAACGCTTCAGAGCCGAAGGAGGCGTCTACCTTTATATGTCTATGGCCACCATGCCAACTGATCTCCTAAAATGTTAAGACCAAGAGATGAATTGAAGACTTAAATAGACTGTATTACCAGCAGAGAGGTGACATAGCACCATGTGCTCCTGTGTGTGTTATAATAGTATAAGTGCACACAATACTACCGCAGTCCTATACTCTTACCCAAATATCTCTGCCCCCCCTCCCCCCCTCTCCCTCTCTCATTCTTCCTCCCATCTTCTCACATTTGCATAATCTTTCTGACTCTCCAATTAATAACTCCGGTGCAATTTGCATATGTAAAGCCTGAAATTGAGGACAGGCATTTGCGTTATAAATACGGGGTCCGGGCAAAGAAGAATCCCGCTGTTAATGTAGTAATATCAGAAGGTAGAGAGAGAGAGGTGGAAAATCCATGCCACGTGCACATTGTCCACACCAGAGGTGGGAAAAGTACTTAAGTAAAAGTATCAATACTGCTGTAATGTAGAAATACTCTGTTACAAGTAAAAGCCTGGAATGAAAAATGTACTTGAGTAAAAGTAAAAAAGTATTGGTATCAAAATGTACTTAAAAAAATAGCAGATCTACAAGCTCACGTGTGAGCTTGTAGATCGGCTATTTTCAAATAGCCTAGGTATAAAATAGGGCTAAAGTGGTTAATGTATGTTTTATAATGTAATAATGTATATATGCAAAGTAGTAAAAGTACAATATTTCCCTCTGAGATGTAGTGGAGTAGAAGTAAAAGTATAGACAATTGGAAATACTCCAGTAAAGTAAAAGTACCTCAAAATTGTACTTAAGTACAGCACTTGAGTAAATGTACTTAAGTTACTTTACACCACTGGTCCACACAGACGCGCATGACATGGCATGGCATGCACCACACACACACACACACACACACACACACACACACACACACACACACACACACACACACACACACACACACACACACACACACACACACACACACACACACACACACACACACACACACACACACACACACACACACACACACACACACACACACACACACACACACGTGCCTTCATGCCACACACACAAAGGGTAACGCCTGACTCTCCAGCTCCAATCTCTAACTTGAGCTCCTTGGCCCTAACCAAACAAGAGACAGGGCTGGGAAAATGGAGACCTTACTACTCCGGCTGCCCTGGGGTTGCAAAAAGTAGTTTAAGAAAGTTCAACGGCACCCCTAAATTACAAACCAAGTGCAGCAGTTAAACCACTCTTTAGACAGTGGTGGAGCCAGCAGAGACACTGGGAGGCAGTATTTGCTTCAACACAGTGCCCCCCAGTGGAAGTAGAGGTGAGCACAAATCACCGCTCTCGCCTGCTTCGTTTATATCAAATCCCTGCCCTTTAATATCTCAATGATAGAAGGTCAGGGCTTCTCAGTTGTATTTATTCGCACAATAAAAAAACAGTAGCAAAGGTGGCGTCGTTAAAAAACACAGAAAACAAGTGCAGGTGAGAAAGGAAACCCATATAGGGCTTATGCAAGGTTCTCACCTAAAATAAGTTAAACATAGTAATCAAACATAAGACACGACAAACAACAAGTACCTTGTGTGCAGTTGAATGTGTGGGTGTGCATGGGTCTTGTGTGTGAGTGTGCGCGTGTCTGCACGTGTGTGTGTGTGTGTGTGTGTGTGTGTGTGTGTGTGTGTGTGTGTGTGTGTGTGTATACAGAAGTAAGGCTACATTACTGTATGGTAGAAGCTCAAGAAGCTCAAGGTTTTGAGCTCAGGCTCAAAGCCTTCTCGTGTCAAGGACACCCATAACTCTGAGAGAGTACAAACCCTAACTTATAAGGGTCCATTTGTACACTCACAGAGTAACAGACCTGTAAAGGTCTATTTGGTGTGTGTGTGTGTGTGTGTGTGTGTGTGTGTGTGTGTGTGTGTGTGTGTGTGTGTGTGTGTGTGTGTGTGTGTGTGTGTGTGTGTGTGTGTGTTCAGGAACCCTGATCGACTTTGAGAACTACTATACTAGGTGATATCAGAGGGAAATAAAAGATTTAAGATTCACCAATAGCATGAACTGATCTGTGCTTCTACCTTCAATTATGCTCTAATGCAAATAATATATTTTATAACTTTTTTGCTTGAGTTTATATAATTGTTGCATTTTTATCCTTTAAAAGGCAGGGTAAGTGATAATTTGGGTTAAACCAAAAAGTTGTTTAATTAAAAGGATGTGTTTGTTCAGTAGCAGGGGTCTTTCCAGCTCTTTAATAAACAGAACATACATATTCAGATAGGTGTCCAATCTTCAGCCAATCAGGGGAGAGTACTCATTTATCAGCTTCATTTTACAGTGTTCCAGTTCCAATTTTGTCTGATCATTTCTTTGTGTCATCACTTCCGATTTCACTCGTTTAATCTGTATC
This sequence comes from Gymnoscopelus braueri, assembly GCF_963280865.1. Lineage (NCBI taxonomy): Eukaryota > Metazoa > Chordata > Actinopteri > Myctophiformes > Myctophidae > Gymnoscopelus > Gymnoscopelus braueri. The sequence continues at coordinate 37,284,311 of NC_137623.1, forward strand.
CTGTGTGAGTTCTCTCACCAGATTGGATACAATTGGTATCCCAACCTGAAAGTGCATTTTCTATAGCAATGAGTACGATCAGATTATAAAGCAATTTAACACTTAAATAAACACTTACCCTAAATAGTAAGTGTAATGTAATGTACTCAGTGAGGTTCTCTTATAAGCCCTCCTAGGGTTTCTTACCTCAAACCGGACAACCATATTCTGTAATCTACTGTGTATATGAATATCATTCATATCAAATCAATAAATATATGAAAGAAAAGAAAAAAGATAGAACGGAAAGAATGGAACGGGCAATGGTTAAGTGCCTATTCTCTCCCAGTGCGTGTGAATCCCCAAAATGCTGTGTGAAAAAAACGCACACTCATAGGTGTACTACACACACAAACATATACTGGCCCCTATATAGGAGACAAGCAACTAAGATGTGACAAGGCTCAAAATGAGGTAATGATGACATTTCCCTCCTCCCTATAATTTGGCCAAAGGCAAATCCTCTCTCACGGGCCAAGCGACGAGACTTAAGAAATCTTGACATGTTCCGGTGACAAGCTACGCCCTAATCGTCAGGTACAGCTTCTCGCTGCGGCTCAGGACCCCATTGGCCACCACAGCGTATAAGCAGCTAAATAATTGAACAGGTGCAATATGTTCTGGCAGAGGGCATGTGTGCGGGGGGGGGGGGGGGGTAGGGGGGTGTAGTGGCGACCATGCAGTGCGAGGTAGGAAGAGAGGACACTTTTTATATATAAAATGTCCTCTGCTCGGGGGCAGGAGTCGTCAGACGTTTGCAAAAAAGGGAAATGTCATCAAACATCCCCCGAACCGTTTGCCCCCCGGTTCCCTTCTTAACAAACACACTGGTTCTCAAAACAGTGGGGTCCGGTGGAACCTGCAGGGGAGGGGGTCCTTGAAGGGGTTCCAAGGAGGGGGGGTCCCCCAGCAAAATGAGTTAATATAGTATCAAAATCTGTTTAGCCTACAATATTATGCACCGGATATTTGAAAACAACCGATTTACAAGCTCAGATCGACTATTAAAAAAACAAAGGATAAATCTTGTATCGGGGTCCCCGGCACAAAATATTTTCATATGGGGGACCGTGGCCAAATACATATTAATTTGGAGGTCCTTGACATGAAAAGGTTTGAGAACCACTGCCTTAAAAAGGTAGGGTAAGTGATTTTCTTTGGTTAAAATAAGTGTTAAATAGCTCTATATTCTGATAGTACTCATTGCTATAGAGTGTTTGTTCAGTAACAGGGGTCTCCATGTCTCTCCAGCTCTTTAATAAACCAATGTTATCCAATCAGGACAGAGAACTCAGACAGGAGACAGATTAAACACGCTATCAAAAGGAAGCTGATAAATGGATACTCTCTCCTGATTGGCTGAAATTGTGTCACCTATACCTGAACATGTATTTTCTGACTAATAAAGAGCTGGAGGGACAGGGAGACTCCTGTGACTGAACAAACACTCTATAGCAATGATTACTATCACAATATAGAGCTTTAACCTTTTAACATAAAGCTTTTTGTTTTAACCAAAAGATATCTCTACCCTACCTTTAATCCATTTAGACATGGAAGGCATCAGTGTAACTTTTTGATTTGAGCTAAAAAGCATTATTTTACACTTTGGCCATTTGAAAATAGCAGATCTTCAAGCTCATAGCGCGGCACCGAGTGCCGCGCTATGAGCTTGTAGATCTGCTATTTTTGAGAAATTGTAAAAATTGTGTGCAAATCTTTGAATATATATGTTTTCAAGCAAACATTTGTAACTCAAATCTTTGCTTCTGGGGGGTCCCTGGAACAAAATATTTTGAGATGGGGTCCTTAGCCAAATACATATACATTTTGGGGTCCTTGACATGAAAAAGTTTGAGAACCACTGACATAGTAATTTTTAGAAGACTAAAAACAGACATTTTATAGAATCGGCTTCAGGTCTTAATGGGTTAACACAATCAGCTTGATTCCTCATTGTTAACGAGCCCCACTGGTTTAAAAGAAAAAGAAAAGAAAGAATAAAACGATACGTTTTATTCTTGTTATCTTTGTATTATTACCCCCCCGTCCCCCCCCTTACCCGTCTATGCCTTTCAGCTTTTCATGGAAGACTGTGGGTTATTGTTGTCATGGCGACAAAGTGGGACGTCATGCCGCGTTTCACCTTTGTCTCACCTCACGCGGTGCTCGGCATTCCGGCGCGGCGCCGACCAGAGAGCTTTCTTCACGGCCCATACTGATTCACCATTTCACACTGGAAGTCAGCGGGCGAGAGGAGCAAGGTCTGTGCGTGCGTGCCGTGCGCGCGCATGTGTGCGTGCGTGCTTTCATTACATAATTGTGTAGGGCCAAATGCAGTGGTGGGTAAAATAATTCTTTACTTAAGTAAAAGTATCAATACTGCAATGTAGAAATACTCTTGTCCTGAATTCAAAATGTTCTTGAGTTTAAGTACAAAAGTATTGGTATCAAAATGTGCTTAAAGTTCCAAAAGTAAAAGTACTCATTTGCAGAATGTTCAAAATGTATTGGAAAATCTTTTGAAAATAGCAGATCTACAAGCTCACAATGCATTGTGAGCTTGTAGGTCTGCTATTTTCAAATGGCCGTTTTATGGTTAAATAAAGATTTTTGGGTTTAGTCTTCAACAGGGGGTCTGGGACCCCTAGGGGGTCCTCGGAGGCACTTCAGGGGGGCTGCCAAATCTTTGTGAGATAGGAACTGTTTACTTTTTTTTTACATTAAACCCTACCTATTCTAAGGGGAACGTTTGCCGAAAATAGCAGATCTACAAGCTCACAGCGGCGAAGCGTTGTGGGCTTGTAGATTGGCTATTTTTGTTTGTTGTAGAGGGGAAAAGCAGACCAAATACAGAGCCAAAGGTCAAGTTTACTAAGTATTGACGGTTTATGTGTTTAAAATAAAACAACATGAATCCGACACTGATGACAGAGCTGTCAAGCACGTCTATGAACCTATCTAAAAAAAGTTTAATAGGCAACACAATTTTATACAATATGTAGTGAGGGGGGGTCCCTGCTTCATCTCTCACCGAAAAGGCATCAAACTGTGACGCGTTGTGAGCTTGTGGTTCAGCTGTTTTTTTTGTGGCTTCAGGCAGGGTTCAAGTTAAAAATGGCAACAAAATTGTCAAAATGGTATTCATATTATCGGCACCCTAAAACACTGATGTCCGCACAAGTATAGTGAAACAAAGGGTTGTGTGTGTGTGTGTGTGTGTGTGTGTGGGGCGCTAGGCAACCGAATTGACCTTGGGAGACAGTCCCCTCTGGGTTTAGGGGGAGAGCGGGGGATGGATTTACTTAGCGGTGTGCGCTAGCTAGCAAAGCACGCACACACGGGCCCCAAGTGGCCGGTGCCAGAGCTGCAGTCAGCTGAAACTGATGTGTCCCACTTGTGAAGGCAAAGGGCTGACCCTCTGAGCGGACATAAACAACAGCAGCCGTGTACACGAGCACTGTAAGACGAGGGCTCAGTAAACATGTGAAAGTGAGACCGCCGGATATAGATGGCGTTGAGCTAGCGCTGGGCACTTAAGTATTAAGTACTTTGTACAATGGTGGCGTACAAAAATTGTGAAAACAGCCGATCTACAAGCTCACAACGAGCTTGTAGATCTGCTATTTTCACTATTTAAAAAAAAAAGTGTTCATTAATCGTAATGGAGACAAGTTTGAAATAACCTTGATATTGGTTTGAAGTCATATCGACAGCCCTGCTTTGAGCCTCGCTATGCTTTAGTGTCTTGTTATCAGTCAAGCAGTGTAACTTCTGTCTGTAAGAAGCAGAGTTATTTTCATTTCTGGATATGTTTGCGCGTGCCATTATTTTGTCTCTGCGTTCGAGGTCAGTGCATAACACTGTGCAATACACACTTTAATGGAGATCCTAACAAATAAACAAATCAATAAAAAACACTGAATATCAAACAGTAATAAAGATATATTAATTGATTAATAGTTGATCTTTTTGACTGTAGAGGGCACCGGAACGACCATTTCAAAGCAGTATATCTCACCGCATGGAATTCAAATAGAATTCCATCTCCGTCCTCAAATAGCAAAACAAAACAATCGCCATCAAAAGTCCACTGGGCCACATTTTTTCATCTGAAAAGTTCTCTCTGTCAGTCAATCAATCAAGCGGGGCATTGTGTGTTTGTGTGTGTGTGTGTGTGTGTGTGTGTGTGTGTGTGTGTGTGTGTGTGTGTGTGTGTGTGTGTGTGTGTGTGTGTGTGTGTGTGTGTGTGTGAGAGTTCTTCACAGTAAGCTCCTCTGGGCTCCTCAGGTGTCACAGTAAGCAGATGTTGTCAGAGGCCTGTCACCGTTGGGTGGTTTAAGAGCATGAAAAATACCCTCTCTGGGGAGGAAGAACTGTGGAAGAAGACAACAGAGAAAAGGGAGTGTGTGTGTGTGTGTGTGTGTGTGTGTGTGTGTGTGTGTGTGTGTGTGTGTGTGTGTGTGTGTGTGTGTGTGTGTGTGTGTGTGTGTGTGTGTGTGTGTGTGTGTGTGTGTGTGTGTGTGTGTGTGTGTGTGTGTGTGTGTGTGTGTGTGTGTGCTTGTATCATTATACTTGTGAGGACAAAGTGTCCACACACGTGTAGTAGAATTTGAGAAATGGACCGTTTTTCTGCTCCTCAGAAGAGAAATGATTGTTTCATGGTTCAAACAGGATTTTATTTTAGTTCAGGTGGTTTTAAAAGATTCAGGTTGGGGGGTCAGGATTAAGGAGGACTAAACATTTAGAGTTTAGGTCTAGGGGGGTTACCGAAAAAGTTGATATAATGTACAGTACAAGCTCACAACGTGTCATGCTGCGACGCGCCGTGAGCTTGTAGATCTGCTATTTAGGGCTAGGGTTAAAAAAAAAGAAGGCAAAAATCACAATTACAAAATGGAAGTCCTCACATGTACAGCAACCCAAGGGTGTGCGCGTGTGTGTGTGTGTGTGTGTGTGTGTGTGTGTGTGTGTGTGTGTGTGTGTGTGTGTGTGTGTGTGTGTGTGTGTGTGTGTGTGTGTGTGTGTGTGTGTGTGTGTGTGTGTGTATATACGTACTGTACGTGCGAGACAGAGAGAATGCCTCCCTTTAGCCTGTTGCATCAACCCCTGTCAATCCTGCAGACAATGGGGCTTCAATCCACGTGGCGGTGGTCTCTCTAAGGGCTGATGGCTGTATTATTCCCTTTGACAAGCCCATGTCAGCGGTAGAAGGGGGAGGTGCCGGCGAGGAAAATATCAAAACCTCCCCCTTAATTGAAAGCTTGACAGTTAATGCTCGCGGACACACGCTCTGAAATGGGACACGCAAGACAAGTCAATCATCTTTGACACCGGGACTATCAAGGGTTACGGACTCACACAACGGAAGTGGCGGCGTCCTCGTTCACTTCCATTATATGGGAGAAAGGGGGGGGGGGGGGCGGACCGCCCCGTTGCGGCGCGCTGACAGCTTTGAAGCGCGTTAAGTCAGGCGCGCGTGAAGCGTCAGGTTCAATATTGGTGAACCTTGGCCGGGGCGGCAACCAATAAGGCATAGCAGTGGCGGCCATTTTCTGGTTCCACTCCAAAATAGTCAATGCATTTTTCCCATTGACATTTCCAAAAATATTTATATCAATTAATTTAAGCCTAGAATCAACCATCCAGGGTCCTGGTGAATCATGACCATAAAACATTTTTTTCTGTGATTTTTTAAAATTTTATATTCAATTATATGACTATATTTAATAAATACCCTTTATTTTGCCGTTTTCCAAAAAGTTTTTTCACAGAATCAAACGTTTTATGGTCATGATTCACCAGGACCCTGGATGGCTTGATTCTAGGCTTAAAATAATTGATATAAATATTTTTGGAAATGTCAATGGGAAAAATGCATTGACTATTTTGGAGTGGAACCAGAAAATGGCCGCCACTGCTATGCCCTATAGGACAGAAGTGCCGTGCATTGAACCCACTTGGAAGCCATTCCGCTTGTGGTTTTATTTCAGCGAGCCAAATAGCCCAACTGACATCGAAAGTTTTTCCGGCTTGCCAAACCGAAAAAAAGTTCGGAAAGGACGGAAGTAATACACACTGCCACGGTGTGCCACCCAGTGTTGATTTTGACAGCAAATTTGGATTTAGTTTTAGTCATAGTCTTTTGAATAAAATTCCATTTAGTTTTACATATTTTAGTCATCTGAAATGTTTTAGTTTGTCTCTAGTTTTAGTCGACTAAATATCATAAGATTTTAGTCGACTAAATCTACAGTCGATTTAGTCAACTAAAATGTATTTTGTCGGTGCCTTGATGGCGTCGTAATGGCTGATTTTACACTGGTTGCATACTGAAAATAGTAGATATACAAGCTCACAACGTGTCGCAGCGTGACGCGTTGTGAGCTTGTAGATCTGCTATTTTCAGAGCGCAACACCCGAGCGCAACCAAACATAAAATGACTTGTCTTTTAGTTCTACTGGATCTCTTCTCCACCAGTCCCTCCCTAACATTTTAGTCTAGTTTTTATTTGTTGACGAAATTGCCAATATATTCAGTCTTAGTCATCGTAGCTTAGTTTTTATTTCGAGGAACATTTTATCATCATAATTTTAGTCGGCGAAAATCAACACTGGCGACGCCTAATTCTTCTGTGTTCTGAATGTCAAACCCTGCCCACTCAGTAATCTGTGCAAAGAATTATCTGCCTCACAACACCACAGACTTCAGCTCCTTGACCTTCCCTCTCAAGCCACTGAAGCATTGTGTACAGCCAGGGCTGGAAGCAGTCATTTATAATACCTGGATATCCCTCTGACGCGCTGTGGGAAATCTGCAGTGGTGGAAAAAGTACTCAATTTTTTTGCTTCAGTAAAGGTATCAATACTGCAATGTAGAAATACTCTGTTACAAGTACAAGTCTGGAATTTAAAGAATTGCTTGAGTAAAAGTACAAAAGTATTTGTATCAAAATGTACTTGGAAATACTCCAGTAAAGTAAAAAATACCTCAAAATGTTACTTGAGTACAGTACTTGAGTAAATGTACTTAGTTACTTTACACCACTAGAAATCTGTCACGGAGGTACAGAGGTTTTGCTGTTTCTTGCAACAGGTCGTGTTTATGCATGGTCACTATAGGGATTTCATAAGCGTTTGTACCTCCTGGAGACTAGTACCTCAGACAGAGTCTTTCTTTTCAATCTATCACAGCTTTCACTGCTGGCAGAAGGAAGGCTTGGTCTGGGATGCGGAAACAAAACTAAATATATATCACGCCCACCTTATGTGTGTCTGACCAAACTTCTGCCAAACTTTCATTCGGACAGCCAGAACATCTCCCGAGGTGCAAGAGTGTCCAAACTTAGCACGGACATCTGAAGTTCATGTTATTTTGTATGAATACATACTCCGTTGTTTGTACCGGTTTCAACCCGTTTAGACCGGGAACGCAACGGTGTGTCATTTTTAGATTTCTTTGGGCTATTCAAAAATAGCAGATCTACAAGCTCATAGCGCGGCACCGAGTGCCGCGCTATGAGCTTGTAGCTCTGCTATTTTTGAAAAAGAATCGTGAAAATGTGTGCAAATCTTTGAATATATATATTTTTCAAAGCAAACATTTGTTAAAAGATCCTAACAGTTTTTTGGGGAAAAAATTGTGTTGCAATAATCAGTGATAATCAATCTTTTTTCATGTCAAGGACCACCCAAAAGCATATGAATTTTGGCCGCGGACCCCCATCTCAAAATATTTTGTTCCAGGGACCGCCCAGAAGTTGAGTAACAGAATTAAACACGTTCGCTACGGAAAAACAGATATCCAAAGATTTTCACACATTTTCACGATTTTTCAAAAAAATTGCAGATATACAAGCTCATAGCGAGGCACTCGGTGCCGCGCTATGAGCTTGTAGATCTGCTATTTTTTGAATAGCCCAAAGAAATCATAAAATGACACAGGTGCGTTCCCGGTCTTAATGGATTAAGTCAAACGAACGACACAAAGGAAAACCGGCACTCATGCCAAAAATATCAGATCTACAAGCTTGTAGATATAATGTATTTTCACAATTTGACGTACAGTGATGTACAGTGTATAGGGTTGAAGTGGTTGAACCTTAAACATACTTAAAAGCGGCACTGTGTTACTTCTTAATGAATAAAATGTAAATTTGTCCAATCTGTATGGTAAGAGTATATTAATACAATATAACTAATACAATTGGGGTGGTTGTATTTGGTCTCCCTGCTCTTCTATTGAGACATTTAGATTGTGTCAAAGGTCATGTCTCACCTAGATACAGTGATCTGACACACATTTTGACCTGATGGTCAAGATTAAATTTATCCCCTGAGCAAGCAGGCAGGCTCTATTAGCTAAATGGTAAAAACAAAACAAAAAAAGTCAGCACTTGCGCAGGAAACCGGCTTCAAATCCGGGGTAGAAGAGGAAAGTTACAAAGTACAGCTAGCTTTAATGCCTTTGGTAGCACTAATGCTCGTCCACCAAGAAAATAGCCACTGGAGTTGACACAGTGTCTACAATGTCTCATATTCATTGCCAGAAAAATCATAATGGATGGAGTATAGACTAATGCAGTGGTTCTCAACCTGTGGGTCGGGGTCCCCATATGATTTTTTTTTGGGGGGGGGGGGTCCCCAGATGACAGCGAAGTGACAATGTAAGGACTTTTAAGATCTTTTTAATAATAAGACCTTTTAATACCCCAAAAAAAAAGAAAGAAAGAAAAAGACTATTACTGCATCAAAAGCAATCAACAAACTATAGGCATAAATTGTGAAAATATCAGATCTACAAGCTCTGGAAGCGAGTCAAACTTAATGTAATGCCTACAATTCCAAGTGCTCGTCAGGGTGGGGGGTCCCCAGTTCAAATATGATTATTTTGGGGGGGTCCCCAGTTCAAATATGATTATTTTGGGGGGTCCCCAGTTCAAATATGATTATTTTGTGGGGGTCGCGGCCTGAAAAGGTTGAGAACCACCGGACTAATGCACTTGGATGACACCTTATGAATCATCCACCCACAGGGTTTCATCTGGTGTGACATATGCAGGACGACAGTGTTTGCTGATTATTTTTCTAAAGCCTCGAGTAAACTAACCGAGATCACAAGCTGCTCGCATTCAAAAGAATGTCAATCCAGATTAGAGTGTATTTGTTCTTCCAAGGAAGGCCTGATTAAAAAGAAAAAAGAAAGAAAAGAGAGACCTATCTTGAGGCAGGGTGTGTGACACTGTTGGCCAAATAGTTTACCTGAGCTGGCCAGCACACATTTTTTACTCAAGAAGACAGTGACTGACAGAAGTGAACTCCTTTGCTTCTAACCGATATACCGTCTCATACATGTCCAAAAATGACGCTGTAAGTATGACAAAGTAGTATTTAAGAGAAAACACAAAAAGAGTATGGAGATAAAGAGGTTTCTGCCCGACAGCAACGATACAATACTTATATATATAAATATATATGGAGAAATAAAGAAGACCGGGTCCAATAATGGTGTGGACAAGGTTTCAGCATTTGACCGCAATTCACTTCCTTATAGGCAGCTTGGCTCTGAAAGAGTCTAGCTGATGACGTCATCCGAGCCCAAATTTGGACAACCCCTTTGACTTTCCTCATAGAAAGGGATAAAAATGTAAAGGTTTCATATTTCAAAAAGTATAGAACATTATGTGAACAAACAATTGTGGGATTCTACATAAGCCTATAGTGACAGTGTGCACAAGATATTTGGTGCTGATCGGTCACAGCGTTTTTCGAGATTAGCTCTGGACACACAGACAGACAAACTGTCTTAAGGTGTTTTTCCAACCAAAGATAAAATATCTTTCTAGTCGCTTGAATGGTTTTTCCCAGCTGGAGCGAAGATACCGAGGCGACGGAACACTTTGTTCTCGTTGCCCCGTTGGCACCGCTCGATGCAACGCCAAGTCATGTCTTTGCATTGACTTTGAATGTAATCGTGCCACTCAAACAAATATTGTTCGGTGGGAACGTAGCAACGTACATACCTTTATAGAGCAAAGTATCCACTCTTCACTTCTACCAGTGTGGAACCTACAGTTTTAACAATGTGCTTATAAACTAAACTAAACTAAACTAAACATGACAGCAATATGGAAAAAAACGAAAATATCTCAATTAAAATATATATTTCATAGAATAACCGAATATCATTTTGAAAACGGTTAGTATGGGCAGCCTAGTAGGGGCAGCCTAGTAGGGGCAGCCTACTAGGCTGCCCCTTATTTATTTATTTATGCAGGAGCGAGAGGTAATAAATGTCACATCTGGTACTGCATGCAACAGACATGATATATCTCTGTCTTTCTAGGAAAAACATTGCCTAAAAACCCCCAAACAAACAATTTTTCAATTCAAATGAGCTATTGGCATGAGAAAACATACGTTTATATTTCCAAAGCAAGTGTCAAAACATAATACAAAAGTGTAAAGTAAAGGATACAGTAACTAGTAACTAAAATATGCTTTCTGTCTGTGTGTGGGCCTTGCATGCAAGGAGCAATAAGGCAGTAGATCGCTGCTGCCCCTAGTGGCTCAGAGTGGGAAATCACAGAAGTCCTGCAAGATTCGCGTGACATCTGAGAATGGCCAAAGGATATGTGACAGTCTCAATGGTAACCAACTGTACATGACTGACTACCTTTATTTCATAGCCAATCCAATGTATTATTATCTAATGTTGTACAGCATTTGCACTAATACTTCATGTCTGCACGAGTCTCCGGAAATGGAAGTTTTTTTCCCAGTATCCATTATTGTAGCTGTTTATTTGTACAATTGGTTTGTTATGCCAGACCACTTTAGCCTGAGGAAAGGTGCCTATGCTGCAAAACGCTCACAGCATATTTCATACGATTTCATCCACAACCATGGAGTCACGGTCTACTTCTCTAATGTGTTACTGGTATTATTTATTATTTTATTTGTTTTTAATGCATCCTGCTGCATGCTTGTGTAGTGTGATGGAATTCTGAATTTATAGAAAGGAGAGAGATGTGTATATTATGATCTACAGCAGCGATTCCAAACTTCTTCTTTTTTTGCATGTGTGTCAGCTCTGTTAAGGAAGTAGTGGAATAGTGAAATGGATTCAGCGTTATCTCTAGGGTCTCAGGAGGTGGAGGGGGGGGGGGTAGGCTCATGTAAGAATTCATTTAGTCAGATAACCTCGGTGGATTATCCCCAATTCAGAGGTCCACATTTCTGACAGGTCATTATTACACATCACACTACAACCTACCAATGGGCGGTGTGTGTGTGTGTGTGTGTGTGTGTGTGTGTGTGTGTGTGTGTGTGTGTGTGTGTGTGTGTGTGTGTGTGTGTGTGTGTGTGTGTGTGTGTGTGTCTGTGTGTGTGTGTGTGTGTGAGAGATATATTTCATCATTGACCATCTAAAATCTCAGTGACGCTTTGGGAGCTTGTAGATCAGCTATTTTCATGTAGATCATATACAATGAAGAATATAGGGCTTAATGGTTCACACACACACACACACACACACACACACTGGATAGAGGGGTAGGAAATGCACGGTCCTCTCATGTAAGTCCGCTCAGTGTTAAAAACCCTAGTAAACCCTTTTCTCACGTTATACCAAATGTTGCCAGATTTTGCGAGAGTAATAAGCAACCAGGTCTATGAAAACAAGCCCAAAAGAAGCGACTAACACGTGACATGAGCACCTTAAACCTACAGTATATACATCGGCTATTTGAAAATAAATCCACAAGAAATAGATCTACAAGCTGTGGATTGATTTGAGCTAAAAAAAAAAGCATTATTTTACACTTTGGCTATTCAAAAATAGCAGATATAAAAGCTCATAGCGTGGCACCGAGTGCCGTGCTATGAGCTTGTACATCTGCTATTTTTGAAAAATCGTTAAAACTTGTGCAAACCTTGTTTGGGTAGCTGGTGGGTAGCTCACAACAAGCGTGTTGTGAGCTTGTAAATCTGCTATTTTCAAAAGCTCTTGGGAAAAAAGGGGGAACCTTTTTCTTTTTGAAACATTTTAACAACACAAATCCGGTACAGTCCCTGGCACAAAATATTTTCAGATGGGGATACACGGATATTTGGGGATCCTTGACATGAAAATGTTTGAGAACCACTGGTTTAAACAACATTTAGGAAGCCAGCCCAAATAAGTAACTACACTTTAGAAACAAGCCCAAAAAAAACGCAACCACCAATATTTGCAAGCGACTTTACAGAAAAACAAACCCAAAGTCGCTTATAATAAGCAGACATGGCAACACTGGTAAATTATCAGTGGTAATACCCATGCTCAATACTTGTGTTTAGCCATTTGAAACCTATCGTTCATATTCTGGGGGCGAACATTTGGGGCGAAAATAGCATGATCTACAAGCTCACAATGCGTCACAGCGTGATACACTGTGAGCTTGTAGGTCGGCTATTTTCGGTGAAGAGATTTGGTGTAGAGGGAAATACTAAAGGACCTAGTATAAAGCCCTGGGGAACCCCGGTCAACTAAGTACATAGGGTTTAAGTGGTTAAGAGAACCAGGTCTGACGAAAAAAGTGAGCCGGGTGAAATGCTCGTCTCCCTCATAGGAAAGTATTAGTTTTACTGGGTAAACAGGGGATATTAAATATTAGCATTTCCTGTCAAGGAAAAGGTCTACACCAGTGGTTCTCAAAGTGGGGTCCGAGGACCACACCAGTGGTTCTCAAAGTGGGGTCCCAGACAATTCACCTTGAGGGGTCCCAGACAATTAGTTAATATAGCATCAAAATCAGTTTGACAACTTTAACCTTATTTTATTCTTCAGCTATTCAAAAAATAGCAGATGTGCAAGCGGATGTGCGCTTGTAGATCTGATCAAATTTTTTAAAATGTAGGAAAGATCTTCTCTTATGGGGGTCCCTGGCACCAGATCTTTTCAAATGGGGGTCCACGGCCTAATACGTGTCAATTTGGGAGTCCTTGACATTAAAAATGTTTGAGAACACACAACAGTCTAACACAACAGCTTGCTGCTCCAATATTTGTTCCGGTGCAGAAACACAAACACACAACGTCGAACATTACGTTTTGGCCAGGTTAGTCATTTCGCCCATTGATCTAGATGGCTGTTGAAATCACAATAAGAAATTGCGTCTCATGCTATGGTTGGAATGGTCACACTGATCCATATGATAACGGCCCATTTCAAGGGCTCCCTGGCTTAACCCATTAAAACAGAGTCCGAGAACGCATCTGTGTAACCACTGTAAACATTATTTTATACTTTAGCTATTCAAAAATAGCAAATATACAAGCTCATAGCGCGGCACTCTGTGCCTTGTAGATCTGCTATTTTTTTAAATCGTGGAAATTTGTGCAAATCTTTGAATAAACATTTTTAAAACAATTTTTTTGTACTTAAATCTTTGCTTCTGAGGGTCGCTGGAACAACATATTTTCAGATGGGGGTCTGCGGCCAAATACATGTCAGTTTGGGGGTCCTTGACATGAAAAAGTTTGAGAACCACTGATTATAGCAACATAAGTTTTTGTTGTTAGGATTTAGAAGACATTTGTAGGACCCCCAGAAGCAAAGATTTGAGTTACAAATGTTCGCTTTAAAAAACATATATATTCAAAGATTTGCACAAATTTTCATGATTTTTCAAAAGATAACAGATCTACAAGCTCACTTATATAGTGACTGAGCTACCCAGAGACAAATCAATATTAGCAAACATTATCGAAGTCAGTGAAGAGTATTGTATGTTCGTTCTTTCAGAAAGGAACAAAGGCTGACATAGCAACCAACATTCTGATATAATTGAATCCTAAACCAGCAAGGGCTCATGCCGTTCTACATACAGAGCAGTCACTTCAATCACACAATATTCTTTGAAGTAATAAAAATATTACTAATACAGTGCTCTGCTGTGCAATTAGCAGTATTTGAGATGGAAAAGTGGCCACGGCTAATGGTAATAATACTTGAACTGGATTTCTTGTTTGTAACCTTTTTATCACAATAATAGAATCTCTGAAATATCCTTTCATATATTTTTTTCGTGATTTAACAAGCTGCAAAAAGCAGAGCTTGAAAACGTAATGCCACAACATTGCATGGATCGATAGGTGTGCATGTATAGGCTGCTATTAAAGAATTGACTAAATTAGAGCCTTTGTTGTTCTACCAATGCCCCAGAAGGACAGGACATTTCAAGGCACAAAGTATTGATTTGCTCTCCTATTTTAAACAAACCTCAATCCAATTCAATGCAACTCTGAAATAAGGGGCGACCTCGGGAACGCTTTTATTTTTCAATATCACAAAACAAATTGTAATCAAACTGGGGGAGAGGCTGTGAAAACGGGGGGTTGGAAAATTGATCCGCCAAACTCCGCCTGACCTCTCGGAAACATGTGAGAACTGAGGCTTTGACAATCAGCCAACCCCCGGAGGCTAGCTCACGAAGTTAGCGAGAGAAGATGCTGAATCTCCCCAAAATTATAACGGCGCAAATAAAATGGCATTGTGAGTACATTCCTGGGGTAAACTGCAATTGGTTTCCACCCTTAAGAGTGTCTGAGTTAGCTGGCTAGCTCCTAAATAATACAACAGCAAAGCCCCAGGATTTATGCAGTGGCTCATTGGGAATGCATACACACAAGGCCTTCTCAATCAGCCCCAGCAGTATTAGCAAATGACCTGCCTCCCATTAAGACGCATTAGGCCAAATTTCCAGAGCCGCGCGGGGCTAATATCCATGGCTAATTAGCAAGCATCACTCTACTGTCTATCAAAACCGCGATACGAGACCGGAATTAACAACGTGCTGCTTGTGGCTTTGACTACACAGGATTAATGTATACAACTGAGCAAATTGTTGATGATGAAGTTCAAAAGGTGCCCACGGAGCCGTCGTCTAGACAATGAAGCACCGAGAAATTAAGCCACGAGAAACCACACGTCGTTTTCATTGGTAAATTGTGTCACGAGCGGCCCTGCCCGAGACCTCGGCACGCCTGTTGAATGTTGAACTGAAGAAGAACATTTCGTGGAGAGGCTCGCTTCAACAAGGTCGTCGGTTCCCAGCCCCCTCGCTGTAATTATTCTTGATACAAGGATTAATATCTCATTCAAGGTGTAGGCCAGTACAACTCCTTTGTTATTAACCCATTAAAACCGGGGAAACGCATCTGTGTATAACCACTTTCACCATTATTTTATACTTTAGGGCTATTCAAAAATATCAGATATACAAGCTCATGGCGAGTGCCGTGCCATGAGCATGTAGATCTGCTATTTTAGAAAAATCGTGAAAGTGTGTGCAAATCTTATACATATATACATATTTTTAAAGCCACTGATATTATAGCAACATAAGTTTTCAGGATTTAGAACACATTTGTAGAATCCCCAGAAGCAAAGATTTGAGTTAAGATGTTCGCTTTAGAAATACTGTATATATATATATTCAAAGATTTGCACAACTTTTCACGATTTCAACAAGCTACAAGCTCATGGCGCGGCACTCGGTGCAGCGCCATGAGCTTGTATCTGCTATTTTTTAATAGACAAAGAAATGTTTAAATAACGCTTGACACGTTCCCCGTCTCAATGGGTTAACTTTGCTGCAGAGGGTAAACCTTCTTGGATTGTTTCAATCCAAGTGATTACATAGAGCCTACATGCTGATTGCACATGGAGCTGCTAGGTTTACCCACTGCATTGATTACAAAGTCAATATTGAGGGTAGAGCTCCCCGGGCATATCACCCTGCTCTCTCCGTCCCCATCCGCTCTCTAAATCTGATAAGAAATGGAAGCTGCTGCTCTTATTGCGCACAGACACAGAGAGGACGGCAAGGTTAAGAGGAGAGCAAAGTTCCAGAGAGAACAGCAAAGTTGTGTCGAGGTCATAAATGTCTTCAAAATTTTCTTTTCAACGTCCAGATAAGATCGTCCTCAGGGATTCTTCAAATCGTTGGTCGTCTTTCATTAAAATATGGTTTGCATCTTGGCTACGAGCAGTGCAGCCTTTTCCTTCTTTTAAGTCTTCTGCGCCGTGGTCAGCGCGATCAGCAACGTTGATGTTGCTTGTTGGTTTGCCAACTTGAGTTTGTCTCACAGTACAAACAAGCTTAAACTATTTGAGAATAACTGTATTCAGCTGTTTCCTAGGCTGTGTGTTTTCCACTTCCTGTCGATTTCATTGGATATCATTGGTCATCTGACCAGTTTCATTGGATTTCATTGGATCAAATCGACAGGAAGTGGAAAACACACAGCCTAGGAAACAAGTGAATAGATCTTTTATCCAAAGCGCTGTAGATAGATTGTGCATTGCATTCACCCATTCACACGCACATTCATACACCGATGGCGGAGGCAACTATGCAAGGCACCAACCTGCTCACCGGGAGCAATTGGGTTTAGCATCTTGCTCAAGGACACTTCGACACCAACTCTGGGGGAGCCGGGATAAAACTGGGAACCTCACGGTTTCCATTCGGCGGCTCTACCGGCTACTCTACTAGTTTATTTTCTATCAATTACACACCCCATGAAGTATTAAATTCAAGGAGATTTTTTTTGTTTTCGTAGCATTCCTAAGCCAATAATTTGATTACCAGTGGAAAGATGCAAATGTGTCCGGTGGGAGACTCAAAGGAGTCACTTTGAGTCTCCTACCGGAAATACACCCGGTCATCAAATTATTGGCTCAAGAATGCGTAAAAAAAAAAAATCTCATTTTTTGGGTGAACTATTCCTTTATTGGCTAGCTCATTCTAAAAAAGCAAGAGAAGATTCACACCATTGTCTCGGATAAAGCCATTTTATTTCTTTATATTGATACTTCTTGTAAAACACAAATAAGGTGATATGAGAGAAAATGGTGAAGGAATTGGTAACATAATTCATATTTTGTACAATAAGCATACAATTGCATTTGGTACCAGTGTGTAATACTGTCAAGTTGCATCAATTTAATGCTCAAGTGTTTTGTTATTGACAATCAAAGGCACAGTGGTAGATCAATTTTCATCAAGCTGCTATAGAGAGTATGCACATGCGTCACTGAAAAGACACGCCCCCCTCATCTACACTGAGTGGCAAAACATTGAGCAGCATGGAGGGTTCGAGTATGGAAGCGCTCGTTGGAAATCACTCAACGGTCCTGCGTACCACCTGTTTCTAAATGTCACATAATGCAGGAGGCAGCAGGACGTTGCCTTATTGAAAACGAGCGCTTCCAAACTCTGACACTTTAGAAGAATAATCGCCTGCATGGAATTTATTGACAGAAAGTATATATATATATATATATATATATATATATATTAGGGGTGGGACGATATGGGTACCTCACGATACGATATGTATCACGATATTAGGCCCACGATAACAATATATATCACAATATCTGAAAATGCCGATATATTGCGATATCACGATATATTGCATGAAATTTCACCAACGATATATCACGATATCTGAAAATATCGATATATTGCGATATCACGATATATTGCATGAAAATTCACCAACGATATATCACGATAGTCCTTGTATTCAATTCATAAACACATAAAATAGCACCAAACAGTTCAAAATCATCATTACACAAATACAGAGTAGGAAAAACAACGTATCACAAACTTAAAAAATAAAAAAAATAAAAACTTTTTTTTTTTTTTTTTTTTTTAAATATCGATATTTTTCGGGAGGATATCGATTATTTATCGCGGGAGAAAGTATCGCGATATATCGATATCCCACCGATATCCCACCCCTAATATATATATATATATATATATATATATATATATATATATATGTGTATATAGCGCTAGGGATCTCCAGGGACCATTTAAATCGAAACATGTCTTCATAAAAGGGTCCCAGGCATGCAATCATTTTAAATGGGTGTCCATGGCCTAATGAAAGTTTGGGAGTCTGTGTCATGAAAAGATTTTAAAACCCGTCTTAAGAGGCCATGTTTGACTTAACCACCAACATTCTAGCTGATCTGCAAGCTCACAGTGCGTCGTGAGATTGTATACTGGCTATTTTCAAAAGATTTTTTAAGTTGCATTTTAAATTTTCACCAAGATTTTTTAATTTGTTTGAATTTGACATTTTCACCTATAGATGGGTTTCCTGTTTGTAAACATGAGAGGATGATGCGCGCGCAGTGGAGGGAAGAGCCTGTAGAGGGCGCTATTACCCGCAGCAGCTCTGGCCATTGTACATTCATAAAATGAATGGTCTTCACCGGGTTTAATGAAAGTAGATTAAATGATGCAGTTTGTAATATCTTCTTTACTCAATAAAAATTATTTGTTGGAAGTTGGATCTGTTTGTATATAATAGCAGCATTATGCCTATTATGCCTAAAATAGCAGCATTATGCCTATCTAAATCCCGAAAATAACAACAGAGTCAATGGCGCTTCCGGTTCGTTCTACCTCCCGCATGCGCAGATGACGCACTCTGCTCTGTGATGACGTCGCGCGGAAACCCATCTATAGTGACATGCCAAAAATGGGGACGTCACAGTGAAAGAGGTTCATGTTCTATCTACACACTCTAAACATTACTAAATCTGATCGTAAAAGTCTCATTTAAAGGATCTACACCATGAATTAAAAAAAAATATATATATATTTAATATCATATTGTTTATGTCCCTCAAACGTTTTTCAAAAGGTTTGAGCCTAAATCAAGCCTCAGATATACTCATTCCAACTAACTTCGCTCTGGCTTATAAAGCACTTTCACCTGCAATACCACATTGTCCTGTTTGGCACGGGTGCTATTGAGCCAGTTTGTATGCATGTTATCTCCTGGTTCTGTGTGGAAAAAGTAAAAAAAAAAAATGAAAAAAAAAAAAAAAAAGGTTTTTGTTTTTTTGAACTGAAAAACGGGAGGGATTGTACCCTGACGTGACGTCACGTCAGGGTGCAAATCAGTTTGGCCTGTTTTGAGACCAATTTACAGAAAACCCCAGATTTGCTGTGAAAGCCTGAGTGTTCAAACTGGGGTATTTTTGGGGATAGAAGAGAGGTAGGGGAGACCAAAAACACACAAAAAAGAAGAAAAAGTTCAAATTCATGGTGTAGTCCCTTTAACATTTAACTATAACTAATGCAGAGAACAACTTTACAGAACACGCGCAACTGAGCACCATGAATCAACGATACCATAAAACGTGGCGGAGCGCACACAGGCACGTGGCGTGCACGCGGGTTGAATTACTTTGCCCCAAATCCCAAAAATAAACACTTCCCTTTCGTGAGACCTTCAGAAGTGCACTGTAAAAAGTCCCGGTCCGTCTGTACTGCTCCCGGAGCGAAATGAGCACTCTGGACTTAAGAGTGTGGATATTTAGCAATTGGGCTGTACTTATGCTGACAAGGATAGAGCACAATATGTTACACACACACACACACACACACACACACACACACACACATACACACATACACACATACACACATACACACACACACACACACAGAGCTGAGTCAGGTCCCTGTTGGTTGCCGGCTAATGATACCAGCTCATGGTAGATGGATAGCCAGGCTGGCTCTCACTTCAGAGGCTGAAGGCCAGCTCGGCCATATTAAAAAGCACAATGGCGTCGCCACGGCCGGTCGCTGTTTGGCATGCTGTTCGGCCTCCCTGCGTTAGTCACAACGGCGTCACCCGGGGAATACTTTGGAGCCCTACTGATCACCGCGGCCTGCACCTCCTGGCCCTGAGAAATCAGCAGCTGGGATTTATAGATTTACCTTAGATTGGCTCCCCCGCATTTGTACCCCCATAAATACTTTTACGGCGGCGCTAATGCTACTGTTGGGAATAAACAAGGTTACGACGGATAAGATGAGGCCAGGATTTAGTTGGCAACTCGGACAGCGCGGGGGAGGGCAGTGAGAGCGGTGGCGGCGGTGTGTGTGTGTGTGTGTGTGTGTGTGTGTGTGTGTGTGTGTGTGTGTGTGTGTGTGTGTGTGTGTGTGTGTGTGTGTGTGTGTGTGTGTGGCGGGGCGGGGAAGTAAGGTTCGTAAACGGGAAGGCAGACGACAAGGCTGTGCTTTGAGTGAGAATTGATTCTCGACCTTTTTTAACCACATGAACCCTATAGCGGCCCCATTCTGGTCATGTCATCATAATAGGCAAACATTCAGGGAAAAATAGCAGATCTAAATGTTCACAATGTTGTGATCTTGTAGATCGGCTATTTTCGGTGAAGAGATTTAGTGTAGAGGTTGGAAAAGGAGGGGGCAATGTACGGACCCCTGGGGGACCCTGGACAAAGAAGTAGTTCACCCAAAAAATTACTTACTTTCTATCAATTACACACCCCATGGAGCCTTGAATTCATGGAGATTCTTTAGTTTTTAACGCATTCCTGAGCCAATAATTTGATCACCGGCGGATAGATGCTAATGTCTCCGGTAGGAGACTCAAAAGAGACTCTTTGAGTCTCCTACCGGAGCCGCCACCGGTCATCAAATTATTGGCTCAGGAATGCGTCAAAGAACTAAAGAATGAGTTCAATGCTTCATGGGGTGTGCAATTGTTAGAAAATACGTCATTTTTTGGGTGAACTACTCCTTTAATTGGTTCATTTCATTTCAAGGACCCCAATTTGATATGCATTAGGCTACGGCGCTCCATTTGATCCTTTTTTCTTTATTTTTTTAAATCTCTGGGACCCCAATCTGAGAACATTGTTAATGTTAGATATGATTTGGTCCGTCATTAATTTGGTCCGGAATTCCTTTACTATCCATGTACTGTAAGTATCTACTAGCGGAGTGGCCTTGTGGTTAGAGTGTCCACCCTGAGACTGGGAGGTCGGGGTTCAATCCCCGGCCGAGTCGTACCAAAGACCATAAAAGTGGTACACAATGCCTCCCTGCTTGGCACTCAGCATCAAGGGTTGGATTGGGGGTAAGACCCTGCGACATACTAGGGGTCCAAGGGGTGTACTTGTACAACAAGCTGCCTCACGCTATGGAACAAGGGAACCAGGAGACCTGGTACTAACAGACCCCTAGTGGTTGAAAGATCAGAGCACTACGTCACGCTAAGCTTGGCCAATCAAAAAGAGGACAGAAGACAGACCTCTTTTATGCCCATGTATGGACGAAAACGTTTGGAGAGGGGGACCGACAAAGCCTCATGTAGGCCCGACCCCCTGGGTCTGGCAAATACAAAGCTGAAATAACCCTGATAATACCCCAGAAAGAAAGGCTACTATGGGAAGTGTGCAACTGCCCCTACCTTCTCCTACAGCTGGTATAGCTAGACATCCAAACAAGGTTCCAGAATTGCTCTGGAGGTTATAGTCTCCGCTCCTCCACGTGGCTGCTTTTTAATGTACCCCAAGTTTGGACAGATCTAGTGGGAAAAAATCATTTTCCTACTATGCACCTTGGGCATGGAATAATCTAACATTAGAGGATGTGGTGAAGGCGGCAGGTACAGTAATTGTTTTTCCTGAGAGGCCACTACGTTTGGATAGCCTTCTTTAATGTTTTATTGTGGGTTTTATTTTGTATGTAGGCTATGTTGCATAACGTTGGTTTCATATGGCTGCTACCTTCTTGGTCAGGCCTCTCTCTTTGTAACCAACAGTAGACATTGCTGGATGAATGGCCATGGTTGGCACATTGCCTTTAATCACCTAAAGAGATTTTTTATCTCACTGGGACTTCCTTAACCTGACTCCGGTCCGTCAGCTGGAAGAAGCTTGCTTCACACATTTGTTTCGCATCCTACTTCCATCTGGGACCTTGGTAGCCGAACCGCTGCAAGACGGCGGTCTGTTTTTTCAAGCTACTTGGCAGGTGATTGGATTGGACCGTCTGTCTATCACCGTCTGGGCTTGCTAACTCCAACCAATCATATTGACGCGTCTACATGACGTATAGCTGCGCCAGTAGTAGTTATTTTGTATACTATTCAACCATTATGAATCGTGAAAGAACTACAATGCAATAGGCGCTTCTCGATGCCGTCACATCCGGTCTCGCCAAGATCCCGCCCTTAGCTGCCGCTGATTGGTTCGACCAGGAGCGTTCCGGTGTAAGCATGACTTGGGTGCGGCAAGTCGTGTGGTAAGAACTGGGAGCTGATGGTAGGTGTTGTGCTCCACCTCAGCATTCCATCTCCCAGGGGATTAGCATATTTTAACAGGGATAGACTCCAGCGTTCTCGGGTGATATCGACCATAGGCCTCTCTGACCTACTTACTAAAAGGAGCAGCTCCTTGCCTCCTTCATTGATATGAAGAAGAATTTTATCTGAGGAAAGGAAGCGTATTAGGGAGACTCGTGTGACAGAGCTGTGCCATTATATCTGTCGGGCAGTTATCTCTTATATCTTATCTGAGGGGCACGGTGGCGCAGTCGGTAGCGCTGTCGCCTCACAGCTAGAAGGTCCTGGGGGGTGTGTCTTCTCCTCCGCGTCATCAGCGCCCATACCCTAGGTGGGATTGGCGAAAGGGCCTACTCTGAGTGGAGTTTGCATGTTCTCCCCGTGTCTCCTAGGGTAGTTAATACCATCACAAAAACATGTAGTAATCCTGGTGGCTATACCGCCTCGCCCATGACAGCCGGGGCGCCTGATGGAGGGGAAGGGAACTGGTTGGAATAACGTGTTCCTTCCACGCGCTACGTCTAACCAGGGAAACTCCCCGCTGTCAGGTGACAAGAAGGTCAGTTGGCTCTCATGCATTGGAGGAGGCATGAGCTCAGCCCTGGGCTCCCTAGGCTGGTGGGGGAAGTGTAGCGGCCAGGATCACTTAGAAAATTGTGGGATGAAAAAAAATTGATAAAAAAAGAAACCTCTTATCTCCATCTCCATATTTTAACTTAGTGTTTTTTTTGTGAAATGCGTCACGAAGCGAGCCGCATAGATCTGCTACTTTTCATATTTTTTTATTTGAATCCTGTAAAATTAACAGTTGTGGATATATGAGATTGTACCGACAGAGATTATATGGAATCTTCATGACAAGACTTGAAGGATTAATTTTACATAATTGCTGATGCTCCATATTTTGTTTTAATCCCCTGGTTCTCAAGGTCGGCCTGGGGACCACCAGGGGTCCAGATGGACTCTTACAGGGTCTATGTAACTCAGAGTGTACAAATTTAAATGGAACCAAACCTTATACGGATCCATTTGGTTCCATCTCTACACTCTCAAGAGTTAAATCAACACTGAGTTGACTGCACCCTGATGCGCTCGGGTTGGCACAGTGGCAAAGTCCCTGCCCACCACCACAGAGGTTGTGGGTTCGAATCCACAGTGGTGCAACCGGCTTTGTCGAGCGTCTATGCGAACACAATTAGCCCGTGTTCGGGGGAGGGAAGCCGGGCAGGGAGGGTGATGATTGGTCACAGCATGTAATCCTACGGGTTGGGGCGGCACCTGTCAGGGGGGAGTAGGACGAATAAAAAAATCGGTTCATTCAGTATGGGCCATTCGGTACGCCGGTGTGGTTTGGTACTTTACACCCCTACTAAGAGGTTTTTGACATTTTTTAAGTTTTTTTAAGTGACTTTTCAGGCTACCTAAATGACTGAAACTCTTGTCACACTGTTTACAACAGAATGGTTTTTCTCCCGTGTGGACACGCTGGTGACTTTTTAGGTGGCTTATCAGACTGAAACTCTTGCCACACTGTTTACAGAGGAAAGGTTTTTCTCCAGTGTGGACACGCTGATGTCTTTTCGTGTCATTTAAACAACTGAAACTCTTGCCACACTGTTTACAATGGAAAGGTTTTTCCCCCGTGTGGATACGCTGGTGACCTTTCAGGTTAGATAAAATACTGAAACTCTTGCCACACTGTTTACAGTGGAAAGGTTTTTCTCCAGTGTGGACACGCTGGTGTGTCGTCAGGTTACTGAAACACTTGCCACACTGTTTACAGTGGAAAGGTTTTTCTCCAGTGTGGACACTCTGGTGTGACCTCAAGTGAGAATTGCGACTGAAACTCTTGCCACACTGTTTACAGTGGAAAGGTTTCTCTCCCGTGTGGACACGCTGGTGTATCTTCAAGTGAGAATTGCTACGGAGACTCTTGTCACATTGTTTACAGATGTGAGTTTTCTTTCCTGTGTCAGTCAGACGATGTCTCTTTACTTCCGATTGAGTTAAAGTCTTGGTAGACTGTTGACTACTGTAAGGACTTGATTCTTCTGAGTTTCCTTGCTGCTGGCTCGTTGTCGGGAACAGTGGGTTCATCGTCAAAGCTGCTGCTATGCATGAGCTGTAATGGTCCAAGAATGTAACTAATGATGTTTGACCTTACGATCCAGGATTGGTTACAGGGCAATTACCAGATTAAAATCAAATGTATGGATCTCTGCTGGAATAGTTCCTCTTGTAGGTGATGAAGTCTTCCTCGATGTCTCTCTCCAGGTGTGTCATTCACACTGTGCAGTCTGGTTTTAAGCTGAGCTGATTCAAAGCTCACGTCATCATTATGTTGACACTATGATGTCAGCCATGCCCAAATATGGAGTTCCATGTCATTTACTGAGATAAAGTTTCAGCCCAGTCAAACCTCAATTGTCTTCCAGTATGAAATTAAGTTCTAACAAGACCAGGAGACCTGGTTCTGCCAGACCCAGAATGAAGCTGATGAGCTGATGAGCTTTACTTAATTACATACTTGTGACATAATAATGTCATGAATAGTTTGTGACGAAAGGGTTTCGTCACAAACTTTTTTTTGGCTGGGGCCGGAGGACAAATGGACCATGCCCATGTATGGACGAAACAGGTACAAAGCCTCATGTAAGCCCGACCCCTTGGGTCTGTCAAAAATAAATGGAAAAGATACACTAGAAAAGAGTGCTCCTCGGAGCGCAAGTCTCAGCCAGGCCGGGTTGCCTACCAAGGGCGTGCAAACTTTGGAAGGCAGAGTCGTAGCCAATTAGAATGGAATCTAATCTGAGCGATACATCATGATCAAATGACCCCAGATAGGCACTCGGTCGCACAGTGATAAAGTCTCTAAACACCCACTGCGGAGGTTGTGGGTTCGAATCCACCGTGGTGCATCCGACTTTGTCGAGCTTCTATATATGGACACAATTGGCCTGTGTTGGGGGAGGGAAGCCGGGTAAGGAGGATGATATGTCAATGCACGTACTCCTATGGGCTGGGGTGGCACCTGTCAGCAGGGAGTGTTGTAATAATGGTGAAAATGAACTATCAAATCATTTAGCTGTGGATCCCCTGGAACCCCCTCAGGGACCCCTGGGGGTCCCCAAGCCCCACGTTGAGAACCACCGCTGTAGGGTAGTGCTGCAGTCACAAACTAGTATGACAACCACGAGATACTGTATAAACATCAAACATCTACTGTATACAGGTTGTTATTTCAAGATAAGGAAAAGCTCATAGTGTTGATTTGGTCTAATTGACAGGGTTCTAAATGTCCCCTTAAAAAAGGTGTGTAACTCTGAGAGTGTACAAATGGAACCAAATGGACCCGTAAGGGTCCATTTGGTTCCATTTGTACACTCTCAGAGTTATGGGGGTCCTTGAAATTAAAAGGTTTGAGAACCACTGTGCTACATGAAATGGAACAGAGCCGTAATTAGTATCATTGGTAAAACCTGTGAAGGAAGTAAGGAAGAGGCCCAATTTCTTTCCAATATGGTTGCTGTGCATAGAGCCAATTCCTGTAAGGATGAGCCACATGTGAGAAGAGCCTGTCCTTTCCTACAGATGAATAACTTCAGGAGGACAAACTTCCGATCCATATTCTTGAGCAAACATTAGCCGAAAATTGCAGATCTACAATCTCAAAACACGCTGCGTTGTAGATCAGCTATTGTTGGTGAAGAGATGATTTGGCGTAGACGGGAGAAAAAAAGCGGTCTAAGTACAGAGCCAAGTACAGAGCTAAAGTACAAACCACAAGCCATTCCTCCTACAGCACTCTTCACTTGTCCCTATTCTGGAGGCGAACATTCAGCTAAAATAGCAGATCTAGGCTTGTGATGCGTTGTGAGCTTGTAGATCGGCTAAGATATTTATTGTACAGGGAAAACAGGGAGGCCTACTATAGAGCCCTGGGGGAAACGGGCAAGTATATATAGAGTTTAAGTGGTTAGTAAATATATTGAGATAAAAAATATTGAAATTATAATGATTAAATTATGACTTGAGTAAAACTGATGACCTTGGTAGTAATTCTTATCAAAGGCATCATACATACATTATTTAAGCACATTACCTCTCTTCAGTTTTAAATGCTCTACTCATTTGGACAACTTCATGAAACTTGCAAGGTTTTAGAGCATGAAATATGCATGGGCCGAGCCATCATTTGCTTCATAATGTATAAGCATACCTTAGAATTGACATATTCACTCTTGGAAAGACTTGTGAAGCTGATGCCCAACACGCAATCTCTGGAGTCGAGTTGGCACCGTCTGTCCACTCGTTTTACCGGTTCAAAGTCAGGAAAGGCTAAGAGCTAAGTTGGTCACCCAGAAAATACATTTCACGAGTAAAGTGTATTAAGTGGTTATACCAGTTAAACAGTGGTGGAAAAAGTACTCATATGTTTTTTCTCTTATGTAAAAGTATCAATACTGCAATGTAGAAATACTCGGTTACAAGTAAAAGTCCGGAATTCAAAATTTACTTGAGTCAAAGTACAAAAGTATCAAAATGGACTTACTTAAGGTACCAAAAGTAGAAAGTATAGTCATTATGCAGAATGTCTCGTTTCACAAGTTTTCGAATGTATAAAATGTATAAAAAATCGTTTGAAAATAGCAGATCCACAAGCTCGATGTGATGCATTGTGAGCTTGTAGATCGGCTATTTTCAAATGGCTGAAATGTATATAGGGCTGAAGTGGTTAATGTATGTTTTGCAATAAAAATCAACATCTGCAAAGTAACTAGTAACTTAAGTTTTCAAATAATTGTAGTGAGTAAAAGTGCAAAATTTGCCTCCGAGATGTAGTGGAGTAGAAGTAAAAGTACTGAAAATTGGAAATACTCCAGTAAAGTAAAAAATACCTAAAAAATTTACTCAAGTACAGTACTTGAGTAAATGTACTTAGTTACTTTCCACCACTGCAGTTAAATACAAAAAGACAACTAGTGTAGTGATACACAATGCTTTAGTTACTTGAGACTTGCTTTGATGTACCATGGTGTTAATCATCATATTATGGTGACATAAAATATGTTGCAGTTGAAAAGTGCCGGCTTGTACTTTAAGTAGATGTCAACCGTTTGAGAATGTTTCTTTCTGTCAGTATTATTCGATATGTTGTTGATGTTTAGGTGTTTTTTTTACATTTGTGAATGAGGCATTACATCTTTTATATGGACATTAAAGCATTCAGGGACCCCCTGTGGCATACTGCATCCTTTATCATCGTTCACATGTTTCCCTTAGGGCTTGAGTGGACATAAACCATCACTGGAATTGCTGCTGCCTACTGTATACCATACAAGGGGTGTCCAAACTGTCCTTTCAATAATCTCTCATCATTTATTTAACTTATTTGGCGGTACACTAGAGTCCTTCTCTGTTTTTAATATCAATTAAGAAACAAACAAAGAAAAACCTCAACAATGCTTCGTTTGCACGGTCGCACGATCTGTTCATCATTTATTAATTCTACATCGGTTGCAGTTAACTAACGTTTCAGCATATCCCAAATAATCTTAGAACTGTTGCCAAATATTGAGAAATAACTGAGACACAAGATTGTGAGGGCTGACGATTTTGCAAAACACAGATGTTTGCGCACAAACTGTATCTCACATCTATTATAATACACATCGTCACTTTCCTAAACTAATGGCCTAAGTAATTTTTTTAAGTTTTTCAGAAAAATAAAAAACTGATCCAAAACAAAACTATATATTTCTTAATCATTTCACCCAAAACGTTTATAACAAATTATGACTATTAATTATGACTACATGAAACAAATAACACTGTCAGTTATGTAACATAAGAGATTTAAATAGGTTCAAATAGGATTAAACCTGACTTAGGCCAAAATGGTTTACCGATTTTTTTCCAGACTTGCTGTAAGGTCACAAAACCATGTGACTTAGGCCAAATAAATGGCCTATTTTTGCCTAAGTCACACTACTCAACTCAACTCAACTCAACTTTATTTATAAAGCACATTTCAAACAACCACAGCTGCCACAAAGTGCTGTACAGTGCATAGGTAATAAGTAAAACAGTAGCTAAAAACACAGTATACAATGACAACACACAAAACAAGAAAAACTGAGGGGGGGGGGGGCAGCACAGGGTCAGAGGTCTCATGCTATGTTAAAAGCCAAAGAATAAAAGTGCGTTTTAAGAGAGGATTTAAAAATGGCCAGAGAAGGGGCTTGCCTAATCTGCAGGGGAAGGTCGTTCCAGAGCTTGGGGGCCGCGACCGAAAAAGCTCTGTCCCCTCTAAGCTTCCGCTTCGCCCTCGGAACCTCCAGCAGCATCTGGTCAGCTGACCTGAGGGAGCGGGCAGGAGAGTAGGGGTGGAGGAGCTCAGAGAGGTATGGGGGGGCGAGACCACTTAATGATTTAAAGGTCAGAAGCAGAACCTTGAACTGTAGGGAGATAGGCCATTATACTAAAAGGGGGAGGGAACAGCATGATCCTTTTCAATTAGGAGATAGACGATTTTACCAGAGGTGTGCCAGTGGTCATGAGGAGCTGAATATCATTTTCCTCAAAAAAATGACTTAAGGCCATTGGTTTAGGAAGGTGACGACATGCATATTGCAGTTATATCCCAGAGTCAGGCTACAGTTTGGCGTCCGTATGTATGGCTATGACGGGGTCTTTGTCAGTGTGACTAACGGTGATGTGAGCCCTGCCCTCGTTATCCACCGTGACCCTTTTCCCAGAGCATCTAGTCCCCTCCTTCTGACCTGAGATCACGTCACAGTAGGTGCCCTTCGGTAGGCCCGTCTGCAGAATCAGGTTCAAGTCACTGGAAAAAAGATCAGTATTTCTCATAATGAGATCAAGTGAGAACTTGCTAATTAATGTGTTTTCAATATAATACACAATGTATGTTTAAAATCCATTAAGACAGGGAACGCATCCGTGTCATTTTAAGATTTCTTTGGCTATTCAAAAAATAGCAGATCTACAAGATCTTGTATATCTGCTATTTTTTGAAAAATTGATTGATTCTACAAAATGATCTTCTAAATCCTAACAGTTTTCTGAAAAAACATATGTTTCTATATCAGTGGTGCTTAAACTTTTCCATGTCAAGGACCCCCAAAATTATATGTATTTGGCCACGGACCCCCATCTCAAAATATTTTGTACCAGGGACCCCCCAGAAGCAAAGATTTGAGTTACAAATGTTTGCTTTAAAAATATATATATATTCAAAGATTTGCACAAGTTTTCACGATTTTTCAAAAATAGCAGATCTACAAGCTCATAGCGTGGCACTCGGTGCCGCCAAAGAAATCTAAACATGACACAGATGCTTTCCCGGATTGAATGGGTTAACTAATACATACATGCATATATCAATAACATCAAATATAATTACTATAAACTTACCAGTCATCGTTGTTGATAGCTATGAAGCCACGCTTGCCTCGCCCAAAAGCGATCTGGTTCTTCCCGTTGTCCCACCAATGGCACAGCGGCTCCTCACCCACAACTTTGCGGAAGTTGACCATGTTTCTGTGTACCAGAAATGCCATCAGAAAGGAATAAATGCACATAATAAAGCAACACTGCAGGCAGTCAAATTCCTTCACACCAAGCTTTCCTCAACAGTGTGGACTCACTCCATCACTCCAGTTTTACCTCCAGTGGCGGCCATTTTGTGGTGCCACAGATATAAAACACATTCATTTTTCCCCATAGAGATTTCCCTATTTATATAACATAATATAATATATAAATTATTTTAAGCCTGGAACCAAGCCATCCAGGCTCCTGGTGAAGCATGACCATTAAACATTTGATTCTGTGTGGAAAAATATTTGAATATTTCATTGTATTATATACTATATTTAATAAATGTATTGTATTTGTTTTGTATTTTTGCTGTATTTATTTTATACGCTAATTGATTTGTCCTGTCTATGCTTGTTCAACCTGTGGGCATCATGTAGGGTGGGGGTCGGGAGTAGGGGACATTCTTAACTGGAGAGACAAATAAGAACCCCTTGTTGGGCAGTTGAAATGTGCATTGGAATTGCTGGAAATTATTCACAGAAAAGGGACCTTTAACCACTTTCAACATGGTGTCTCTTTTTGGGGCATGTCATTAGGTCCTATAGGCCTACATTTTCTAAACTTAAAAAAATAGACCTACAAGCTCACAGCTTGTAGCCGTCTTCACGCAACACCATTAAACGACTGCGTATAAAAATAGGACTGACGCGGTTAAGTGACAGATATGAACCATCACCTGATGGGCGGCCATCTGTGCTCACACACCCAGCCGTCTCCACAGCTGCCGTCTGATTGGATGGCCACAGGCTTGGTGGAACCATCAGGGAAGCTGGGAGGTCCCATCCAGTCATTTACATCCTAACGGGGAGACAGATGTATGGAGAGTGTGAGCTTTGACTTTCAAATAATAATAACAAAGTGATTAGTTACTGTACATTGGTAATCATACAAGAGTAGCGTATTGACAGGCAATGAACACAAAATGACTATGGGGCCTAAAAATATAGATAAACCGTGTAGATAGAGCAGTGGTTCTCAAACTTTTTTGTGTCAAGGACCCCCAAAATTATATGTATTTGGCTGCGGACCCCCATCTCAAAATATTTTGTTCCAGAGACCCCCAGAAGCAAAGATTACAAGTGTTTGCTTTAAAATATATATATTCAAAGATTTGCACAAGTTTTCAAGATTTTTCAAAAATAGCAGCTCATAGCGCGGCACTCGGTGCCACGCTATGAGCTTGCTATTTTTGAATAGCCAAACTACAAAATACAGTTAAAGTGGTTAAAATGATTGTGACACTATATTAACTAATTTTGCTGGGGACCCCCTGGTACCACTCCCGGGACCCCTGGGGGTCCCCGGACCGCACTTTGAGAACCAATGAGATAATGTCGACTAATGTCGTCGTCTGGTTAAAGGATGATAGACCAACCTTTCCATCCACAAGGTGTCGATCCCATCGGTAGCTGGACATCACCCTGGACTGTCCATAAGGGTGGGCAAGCATGAACGCCGTGGCCATTTTGTACATCCTTATCAGGAAAAAGGTGAAGACAAGCGATTTGAGACGATGCGATTCATGAATCGAACAGACCTCAGGTCAAAACGACGGCCCGGGTGGCAAAACAACAGATTTGCGATTGTGTACAATAGGCTCTATGCACAGTCAGCAGCCATATTGGAAAGAAATTGGGCCGCTTCCTTACTTCCTTCACAGGTGTTACCAATCATACTAATTAAGGCTCTGTTCCATTTACAGCAGAGTAGCACAGTGGTTCTCAAACATTTCAATTTCAAGCGCCCCATAACTCTGAGAGTGTACAAATGGAACCAAATGGACCCGTTTGTACACTCTCAAAGTTACACATCCGTAAGGGGCCATTTAGAATCCCCCTCAAGGAACCACAAGGGTACCTGGACCACACTTTGATACCCACTGGTGCAGCAGAGCGTTTCCAGTGAGCCAACATGCACGATATCAGCACCCTGTTTGACCAGAATGGTACGCAACCTTAATTAGCATCATTGGTAACACATGTGAAGGAAGTTAAGGAAGAGGCCCAATGTCTTTCCAATATGGCTGCTGTGCATAGAGCCTCTTACAAGGCAGACACACACTGCAGTAAACGATCACTGACCTTGGCTCCCAGAAGGTGAGTATGGAGTCTCCCCCGGCTCCGTGGCCCCTCTGGTTATCGTGGTTATCCACAAACACCAGAGCCTTTTCAGAGGGCATTAGTCCACGAGGTTCACCCCATGACCTGACATTATAGATGAAGTCAATATTATTTCCTCTGCACAAAACAGTAAAGCTGCAATCCAACATTAATGTCCTATACCAGGTGTAGAAAATCCCCTCCTGCTCAGCCCTAGGTGGGAGGAGCCAGACCGGGCACTTGCCTAAATTGGTAACACACCTGCACTTAATGATTTGTACACACCTGAACTGATTGCAAAAGGCCTCATTTGGTGCAGTTGTTAGAGAGGCATGTAGTTTGGTTTCCTTCAGTTCCCTGTTATCCTGAGTTCTTTTGATGCATTATTTAAGTAAGTATTCCTTGGTTAGTTTGTCTTATTTTGTTATGTTCTCCTTGATAGTATACTGTGTACATTGTTTGATTGGTTTCCTTTTGTTTCTATTATAGTTTAAAATCATCATCATCATTATCATCACCAACTGATTTACCACGTCCATGCTCCATCAATGCCATATTGCTTGTACTGTTATGCTAAATAAATACTTAAGTATTTTTATATATCCATCTGGTCCACTGGTCATACTTTGAAGGGTATCCTGATGCCTGAGTATTATTACCCCACAATCCGAGTTAGTCAATTTTACACCAGGGATTCGAAACCGAGGCATTCGCGCAAGTGCCGAAATTTCTACTGATGCTGAGCTAACGCATAAAGCACATTGGGGGCAGAGGATCAATTGCATTTTGAGCTTCATGCAAAATACCACGTATCAGTCCTACCCAACAATAATGATCTAAATCATTGGTTCTCAAAGTGGGGTCTGGGGACAGCCAGGGGTCCTTGGGGGGGTACCAGGGGGTCCCAAGCGAAACTAGTTAATATAGCGTCACAAACATTTTAACCATATTTTATACTTTGGCTATTCAAAAATAGCAGATCTACAAGCTCGTGCCGCGCTACGAGATTGTAGATCAGCTATTTTTTTTAAATCCTGGCACAAACTTTTTTTGAGACAGGGGGTCCGCAGCCAAAAAAACATCATGTTGGGGGTCCTTCACATGAAAAGGTTTGAGAACCACTGATCTAAATGGGGGGGGGGGGACCACCTCCAACCAATGCAGTTTTGTTAGTTATATTGTATTATTCACACACAAACATTCTGAATTGCAGCTTTAAGTGCACATCTTTCCATCATGCTCTGTCTTACCTGAGATCAGACAGCGTTTCCCCGTTCCACCTGCGGATTATAGAGCCCAGCTTAGCACCGTACTTGAACTCCGTAACAAGACCAAGCCCGAAGTACTGATTGGCTTTTACTGGCTCGCCACCAAGATCTATAACCTATAGGGAAGCAAGCGGCAGGGAGGGAAAGGTTTAACAAGATTATCAAGTAAGCGCTCCACCCTTACTCTGCAAATATGCGGCAGTAACAAACGGTATGCTAGCACTTAAATTATAAGAAACATGCTTGATGAATGATATGTCACTGACTGTAAACCAGGCGTCCCTATTTTGGCCATGTCATTGTAGACGAAGAGTTTCAAACAATGTCAGAAAATATTTTTTTGAAATCTCAAATGTTCGCTATTCATCATAAGACAATTTATAACCACAACCCAGGGGTCTATACTTGGTCCGCTCCTTTTTTCCCTCTCTTCATCAAATCGAAAAATAGCCGATACAAGCTATAAGCTCCACGTTTACAATCTCTGAGCTCATAATAAGCAGACATACAGCGGAAATATCAGTTCTGTCCTAAAAGCTAGGGTTCATGTACTGAAAGGGATATTTCACTTAAAAGAATAAGGGTCATTTTATCGTCTACTCAGGCTTTTCTGAAACCCCCAGACAGTTTTTAAGTTGCTTGATTCATCATTTAGATATTTGATATCATGACACGTGCCCCCTTCCTATACAAACCCATTGTAACTTAAAACTCCATTTTAACCATCAAAAACACCCATCCTTGGTTCTGGTGACTCATACTGCCCTCCTAATACGTGAGGGGGCCGTGTTTTTTCGATTACTTTTTTCATTTATTTTATTTAAGTTTTCTTTTGTATTTCATTCTTTTCATTTTCAAAAAAGAAATGAAAAAAGTAATTGAAAAAAGTAATTGAAAAAAGTAATTGAAAAAAGTAAATGAAAAAAGTAATTGAAAAAAGTAATTGAAAAAATTAATTGAAAAAATGCGGTCTTCTCACGTATTAGAAGGACAATATCAGTCACCAAGTACGGGTGTTTCCGATGAATCTCACATGGTTAAAATGGAGTTTGAAGTTACAATGGGAAGGGGGCGTGTCTGATAAAATGAATAACCAAAAATATTTTTTAAAGTGAAATATCCCTTTAAGACAAAAACAACTGCTCAGTACTGAGAGTTTCAAAAGAACTGTACCTCTTGGTAAATAAGAGGACGCGAACCTTCGGGAAACCAAGTGGTGTTGAGGTCACGCAGCCTGCCGTATATGACCTTCAGGTCCGCGGGCCAGACGTGTTTGCAGGCGTCCACCCTGAAGCCGGCCACGCCCATGTCCAACAACGCGTTCATGTAGCGAGCGATGCTGCGTCTGACGTGCTCCTTATCCTGGGCCAGGTCCAGCAGACCCACCAGACGGCAGTTGCGCACCTGGTCGGAGAAAAAAAAACGGAAAAACACGCAGATGTTGTCTCTGGTACAGTGCTATTTCTGGACCGCTACATTAACCCATTAAGACCTGGAACTGTGTCATTTTTAGATTTGAGCTAAAAAGCATTATTTTACACTTTGGGCTATTCAAAAATAGCAGATCTACAAGCTCATAGCGCGGCACCGAGTGCCGCGCTACGAGCTTGTAGATCTGCTATTTTTGAAAAAATCGTGAAAATGTGTGCAAATCTTTGAATATATATATTTTTAAAGCGAACATTTTAACTCAAATCGTTGCTTCTGGGGGGTCCCTGGAACAAAATATTTTGATGGGGGTCCGCGGCCAAATACATATACCGTAAATTTCGGACTATAAGCCGCGACTTTTTTCCCATTTTTCGACCCTGCGGCTTATATAACGGTGCGGCTTATCTATGGATTTTTACAGCTAATGGCCACTAGGGGACCTCCTAAATCTATGGATTTTACACCCGCGGCTTATAGTCCAGTGCGGCTTATATATGCACAAATCATTCAATTTAGCTGCTGCGGCTTATATTCAGGTGCGGCTTATAGTGCGAAAATTACGGTAATTTTGGGGGTCCTTGACATGAAAAAGTTTGAGCACCACTGATATAGAAACATAAGTTTTTCAGAATACTGTTGAGATTTAGGAGACGTGTAGAATCGGCTTCAGGTCTCAATGGGTTAAACAGGGTTTGGGGGAGATGGGGGGGAGGGGGGGGGGTATTCGCAGAGAGAGGGGGAAGAGAGAAACATACATCTTTATCTGTGTCTACTCGCGGAAAAGGTTATCTTTCATATCGTTCCCGAATAAATACCTGATGAATGTCCTGGTAAGTCTCAATATCTCCACTGCGGGAGGTGCATTTGTCATCATTGAAGTGGCGAGCGGCGTAGGGCACAGATGGGAACTCCCCGGCGCTGGCGTTGAAGTATGAGCCGCAGGTCGAGCGGCGGCTGCCCGCCCCCGCGCCAGATGAGCACATGTGATTGATGACCACGTCGGCGTAGATCTTCACCTGTATGTGTGGGCCGAGACGGGGAGAGAGAGAGCTTCGTATGGAAAGGTTGCAAGGAGTCACACGGATTTGCACGTGAGGTTTTACATGCGGCGGGGGTTTACGTTTGTTTAATTAAGCCATTACGACCGGGAACGCATTCCGTGTCATTTTAAAGATTTATTTGGCTATTAAAAAAATAGCAGATACAAGCTCATAGAGCTTGGAGATCTGCTATTTTTGAAAGAAATCTTTCAATCTTTGAATACTTATATTCAAAGTTGTGAGCTTGTGGATCGGGCTATTTGAACTATTTGAAAATGTTTTTAAAAATAGTAAAAGAAGTTTAGGGATAATGGGTAAGGCACCGGCGAAAATAGGGCCCTTAGGGCAGTGGTTCTCAAACTATTTCATGCCAAGGACCCCCAAAATGATATGTATTTGGCCGCGGACCCCCATCTAAAAATGTTTTGTTCCAGGGACCCCCAGAAGCAAAGATTTGAGTTACAAATGTTCGCTTTAAAAATTATATATATTCAAAGATTTGCACACATTTTCAAGATTTTTCAAAAATAGCAGATCTACAAGCTCATAGCGCGGCACTCGGTGCCGCGCTATGAGCTTGTATATCTGCTATTTTTGAATAGCCAAAGTATAAAAGGTCATAATTATTCTGATGCCATATTTACACATTTTTCTGGGTACCCCCTGGAACACCCTCAAGTACCCCTGGGGGTCCCCGGACCCCACTTTGAGAACCAATGCCTTAGGGTCCTTGATATGAAAAGGTTTGAGCACCACTGATGATAGCAACTTACGGTTTTCAGTAAACTGTTAGGATTTTAGAAGACGTTTGTAGAATCGGGGCTCAGGTCTTAATGGGTTAATGAAGACAATTGCGTCTGTGATCCATTACTAATCATGGTCATTAATAACTTATGTCCCCCCACTCCTTTGGGCTGTATTTTGTTACTGTACATTTTGGACATAATGTGAAATTTGTCCTCTGCATTAAAACATCCTGACTCTTAGGAACTGTGGGCGTTATTAATACAGAGCCCTGGGAGGGGTTAAGTGGTTAAGTGTAAATACACATACATACACTTGCATACATAGACTGGGCAGACTGGATGGCAAACCGAGGACCTTTCTGATTCTGATTTGGACCTACTAGCGGAGTATACCAGTGTCAGTCTACCGTATGTGGATTATGCGGTCGACTCGACACACACTGACATGTTGCACCTTAATCCCACGTACAGCGCGCTGACCTTAACTAACGTCCATAAGTATATCATGCACAGTAAACATCCGCTGCTAAGCTCACGCACCTTTATATCTTATCTCAGGTACCATGTGTAAATATGTAGATTTTTTTGTATTATTTTTTATCTCTTATTTGATCCGCCCCCTTCTTTTTTCTATAAGATCAACAAGAGACTTGTGACTAATAATAACTACATTGGATCCATTTGGAACACAGGCTGTTTTTCTTTTCTTTCTTTCGTTTTTTTCTATTTTGTTTTGGACATACAAGCTTTCCACCCGACAGCGTCGATCTCATTCAGAAGCTTTAATGAACCAAATTGTTCAATCATATTAAAGTTCCCCTCCAGAGGTGATAGAAGCTAAATCACATCCCATTATTTACCCCGACTTTGTTGCACCTGCAGATCATGTCCCTGAGCTCCTGTTCCGTTCCGGAGCGGGAGCACAGCTTGTAGCTGACGGGCTGGTACCTCTCCCACCACGGCCTCCATGGCTCTGTTACCACCACGTTCTCACTGGGAGGGGAAATCTGCCAAAAGAAACAGGCCTATTACTGTCTATTATCCATGGCTGTACTGTATACATCCTGGTGAGACTTTTTTTCCTTTCTTTTTGTGCACGATTTCCAAACTTTGAGGAGAATTTTCCTGGTGGATAAATGTTTTTTTTTTTAATGGTTAAAACAGATTTGGGGAGTTAGGCTAACAATTAGGAAAATATTCAGGTTGGGGTTAGGCATTTAGACGTTAGGTTTAGGGGTTGTCACACACTGAAAAATATCCATTATAGCCAGATCACCTATGACACACACACGCCGCACGCACGCACGCACACGCGCACACACACACACACACACACACACACACACACACACACACACACACACACACACACACACACACACACACACACACACACACACACACACACAGTTTCATGTCTCATTCAAAAAGGATTTGATGTATTTTAGACTTATTGCATCATGCAGTACCTGCACTCCGTCAAATCCGTTGGGCCCCAAGTATCTCTCACATTCCTCCGCTATGTCGTTCCACCGCCACTCAAAGAGGTGAACTATGGTTGACCCGCTGACCCCCCGCTTTGTCTGGATGTGAAACTGAGCAAGACTCAATCCAAGACCAAAAGCAAAAAAGCACATCTTTGTCTTCACCTGGTCCACACAAAAAAACAACAACCAAACTGTTACTTTTCACAAAATGGAAAAAATAACCTGTGTTCCAAACTTCCAATGGATGTAATTATCTAGACACACGCTCTTGTAAATACTAATAATTGTGACAAAGAAGCCCATGGTTCATGGTCAAGAAACTAATGCCCAGATGTTTAATGTTTTCAAAACACCTGTTCTCAGTATGTATTTGGGGTCCCATGCAGACCCCGGGGTTCCGCAATCCCTTGAAAAGGAGAGCTTATGAGTTTTCCTAACATCAATGTATGCACCAAAAGGTTCTAAGGTTCCCCCTACAACAATATGCATCCAAAGTCCCAAAACCCATTTCTCTTTATGTGCATTTGTCTTTATTCTGGGTTTGATTTCTTCCTACAACATAGAACATAATGCTCCATCAGAATCAACAATTCACGACTTGCATCAAAACAATGTTGATTAGCTCAAGTGGTTAATTATATGAATCCTACTGTAGCTTAGTTATTCTTCATGCAATATCATGTACCAACAGGACAGAGAGGGGGGGGTGCAGATGGTAGTTGTGATTAACAGCAGGCCTAGTTACCACACTGGTAGTAATGCTACAATAAATACAGTGGTATGCATGCAGCACCAACACTTTATACAGTATGAAAAATTTTGTTACGATACTATATTCAGCTTGGCATAACAGCTTGCTTGTGTTTAGCCATTAGCGGCCTTGTTTTTAATCAGTTTTACCCATCTTGCATGTTTTGTAGTGCTGCCTGATGGTGCTTTTAATTTGGTTGTGTTTAGCTGCTCTGCTGTATATAAATTGAATATGGTTCTCCCCAGCCAGCTGTTTTATAAAGGCAGCAGTGTGCATTTGTGGTCTTCTGTAACAAAAGGACTAGGCCTATTGTGGCATAATTGAGTACATGGTTAATTGGTCTAAAGCATTGGGGTCCACCCCAAGGACCCCTGGGGGTCCCTAGTAAAAATGTGTTAATATACCATTACTATCATTTTAACCACATTATCCATGTATACGTTGGCTATTCAAAAATAGCAGATCTACAAGCTCACAGCGCGGCCTATTTTTTGAGATGTTTTGGAAAATGTTTGGAAAATGTAGAATCATTTTGATTATTTTTTTATCACAAATCTTCGCTTCTGGGGATCCCTGGCACCAAAATGTTCAGATAGGGGTCCGAGGCCAAATATATATCAATTTGGGGGTCCTTGGTACGAAGAAGTTTGAGAATTACTGGTCTAAAATGAGAAAAATATCTCAAAGTGGTATATGGACCAGACACAGATAGACCTTTAGTCATTAGTGGAATTGTGTTGCTACTAGGGAACAGCAATTGCTTCCACATTTATTTCCTGTCTGCTGTTGACCACCACAACAACACTTCAACATGAAATAAACTTGGACTCATTTAGAACGTTTTATAATCTACCTTATAGAGGTGGTTAACAGTGGTGAAAAGTGACTAAGTACATTTACTCTCAAGTACTATACTTAAGTACAATTTTGAGGTATTTTTACTTCAGTGGAGTATTTCCAATTTTCAATACTTTTGCTTCTACTTCACTTAGAGGCCAATATTGTACTTTTACTCTACAATTATTTGAAAACTTTAGTCACTAGTTACTTTGTTGATTTAGATTTTCACTTAGGGTCTATTTCGGCTATTTGAAAATGGCAGAGCTACAAGCTCACAAGATCTTTCTAGATTGTGAACTTGTGAAATGGGACATTCTGCACAATGAGTGCTTTTACTTTTGGTACCTTAAGTATATTTTGATACCAATACTTTTGTACTTTTACTCAAGTACATTTTGAATACAGGACTTTGATACTTTTACTTAAGTAAAAAATATAGTACTTTTTACACCACTGCAGGTGGTTAATATGTGCGTGTGTGCACTGTGCAGAGCAAGCAGCCAGTACAGTACTTGAGTAAATGTACTTAGTTACTTTACACCACTGATCCTGTCTCCAAACAAAACATACACATCACTTGTATCTATATACAACTGACTAGCAGTAAATACACCAATTTACTCACCTTCATTCTTGCAACTTACACTCTTGCAAGTTCCTCAAGCAACACATTGCCAGAACTCTTCTATGAAGAGAAAGTTTGGGAGCACTGCTGAACCCTGTGTTCAAACTATGCTAAGCTAACAGTATGCTAACAGTGTTATGAATCTGATGCATTGTGGGAAATGTAGGCTTGCTCTGAACTGATTGAATAATAGATCAGTGGTTTTCAAAGTGGGGATCCATGAACCCTCAGGGTTCCTCGAGGGTGTTACAAATGGACCAGGTCTGTGAGTGACCATTATTATGGGTCCATTTGTACACTCAAGAGTTATGGGGTCCCTGGAATTAAAATTTGAGAAACACTGATTATAGAACATCAAAAATAAAAATAGTGACGAGACATTCAATACATGTGCAAAACCTTTCATATATTCAAGCATTGATTTATTCTATAAATGGCAGCACTTTTACAGGCCTGCTTAAAGGACAACTTTGTGTTTTTATAACCAAGGTTTATATTTTAGCTTGTAATTAAAGTAAATAAAAGATGAGTGTTATAAAAAAAAATTCATTTACTGCTTTCTATAGTTTTAGCAATTTTCGCGATATTTTTTACAGTGGGCGGGGGCATTCTGTCCGGTGGCTAAATATGTCTTTTTTTACACCATAAAAAAGGTCCTATGGTCTTTGATGGCCAGATGTGAGTTATTGGGGGCTAGAAGAGCTACTGTAAATAATAATAAAGAAAACGCCGGGTTATTGTGTAAAAAAATACATATTTAGCCACCGGACAGAATGCCCCCACCCACTGTAAAAAATATCTCGAAAATTGCTAAAACTATAGAAAGCAGTACATTTAAAAATATTAACACTCATCTTTTATTTACTTTAATTACAATCTAAAACATAAACCTTGGTTGTAAAAAAACAAAGTTGTCCTTTAAAAACTTTCCAGAACTTCAGATATGACTAGAGTTTTGATTATCAGTTTGCCTCAGTTGGGTTCACTCTGCACCTCACCCCACCATAATCACAGATATCTGAGGGATTTCTGAGGACAGCTAAAAAACCAACCCAGCTCCAAGCTATTTCCCACAGAGCAGTGTTGGTGTGTTTGGGTCTGTTTGCCTGCCATCTTCCTGTGTGTTGTTTTGTTGGACTGTGTTGACACCCGGCCATCTGCTGCTCAGCCAATCTAGAGCTCAAATACCTTTCCCCCCCCCCCCCCCATCTCTCTATTTACTCGTCTGTGTGAATCCAGAGGATAGGTGGTGATGATGGATTCTACTTATCCGCCCTGTGAACATGTTGACATTCTTTCCAATTGTGATAATTTGATGGGGTGGGGAGAAAAAAAAAGAGCAGAATGTCACACCGACGTTTGAATAAAAGTTTTTATTTAAACAAAAACAAAACAAAAAGAACACACAAAAATGATAGCCTTCCGATAGCCATCACCTCTGCATTTGTAAACCTGCAATTCAGAATCAGACAGAGAAAGAGGGTATTGTAAAATTACGTTTTACAGATTCCAAAATACCTTGTTTTTACACTTGTTCCAGTTTAAGGTTACATTTAATTTAGTGCAACTTCAAATACAATCTCCTCAAAGTGTTTTTTCATCAAAGGATATGCCAGGACAAGGATACAAAATGGTCCTGCAGAGCCACAATGTCAAGGGTTGACGTCTTTAAATAAATAAAGTGCAAACAGACAACACCATTACAATGACAGTAAAGCATGTGCACGTTTAGTTTAGTATTATTATAATGACTTTGGCCTCTAAACACTTCATGTCATTTAGAAAAGGGTTCTCTCTCTCCCACCTGTTAATTTCAGCGGCGTTTTGGTCCCTTCTTGGTATCCGCTGTCTCTGGTTTGGGCCTGGCTGACCTGGCAAATTGCTGTGGGCTCAGAGTTAAGGAACTTAAAAATCGAAGGCACCTCTGCTGGGAAATTGAACACTCATCCCTGCATAAGGAATGTTTTACCTCTATCAGACGCTCAACAATTCCCGACCCTTGCTTTGATTGATATTAATTTAACCCATTCAGTACAGGAAAGCATATAGCAACTTTGAAAACTGTTAGGATTTAGAAGAAATGTTTTGGCCTCAGGTCTAAATGTTCAGGTAAAATTATGTTCAGATGTTGCAAGTTTCAAAATGACTTTGAGCAGCCATGGCTGTGAAATAGAATACGTCACTGAACCAATCCCCCCCAGCATTTAAAGATGGTTCTCTGACAATAGTGGACTACTGTAGTTTTCGGCAGTAAAAAGAGTCATTATGGAGGATCTAAAATGGGCCTGGCTGTCCTCTGTCTGCTTGAAAAATAGATGTACCGAGACCTTACACCTTCCCGATGTTCATCCAAATCCTCCGTACTAAACATAATCCTGGTGAATCTCAAAAGGGGTAGAGTTTTTTTTCCTCTACGTCAGCATTTTAAATGTTCAGGATTTCTTTTAGAGTCAAGACTACAGAACATATTGTTGCTGCCGGGCAGAACCCTTGCATCTCCATATTGCAATTTCTATGTTCTTTTTTTTTGTGGTAACAACGATGTGAAACTTGTGAGCTTGTAGATCTGCTATTTCAAGAATTTTGGAAAACTTTTGAAAGTGAAAGTTGTTAGGTCTGTTTGTGGTTAATTCAAATATTTAAACAATGAAAAGTATTAAATAGAGCTTGTCACAAAATAACTATATTGGAACCATTGGAACACATAATTTTTTCTATTTCCTGAAAAGTAATGGTTTTGTACATACAAGGTTTCTACCCGACAGTGACAATATAATAATTCTGTGAACACGTCGTCTCCAGCTCCAAATATAGGTCATTATGTTTAACTTTAATTTTTGGTTACTCCAAAAGCTTTTGATCCTTAAAAATCTAGATCCCCATCTTTAAAAAGAATTGCTGCTACTGTTCTTGTCGAGCCTGTTCAAATTGAGTTTGATGTGTCCCTCCAGGCACATGAAACTTCAAAAGGTCTGGAGGTTTATCTATCCTCTATTCAAAGGCGGTGACATGGTATGTTACACTGTCCCACACATCCACAGTGTCAATGTTTTGTGAAAATCTTAGAAACCTACCATGCATCATTAGATTATGCCTGATCTTAGTGTGACAAATCACAGAAAATAAACAAATGATCTGATTCGACAACTAATGTGATTTGATATTTAGCCACAGTACTGGGGATAGATTGTTTATGTACACTTTTACTATATTTATACTTGTTAATACCACTGTTAATCTGTTTATCTATTTTAATGCACTTTGATTTATATTTATACCAGTTTTATATTTATTCCAATGTATACCATCCAAGTGCAGAAGGCCAAGCAAGAATACTATAGTAGTACAACTAAATGTCCTTTGGTTCCGGTACGTTATTCCTGATCCCTGTGCATTACTACCCGTTTACTCTTTATTATTATTATCATCATCATTATTTTACTCCTAGCTGTATGTCTTTTTTTCTGTTTCTGTCCAGTGTTTCATAACTGCGGTACAGCCATGACAACTGAATTTCTATAATAAAGTATGTAGGTAGGTAGGTGGTCGGTCATAATAACATCTGTAGATAACTCACATTTTACATGTGTGACAAGGACATGGTACCGTCCATCTTTACTGTACTTTTTAGCAAATTACTGACAATTGTGGTATTGCTTCTTTCTCAAGAAAATGCCCATATAAATATGGGTATTATTCTTCTGAGAGAATGCAAGTACCGATATTGCATAAACTAAGCAGAACTACTAATATTAATATATAGGACTGATTAAAAAAAATAAGGTGTGAAATAGGATAAGTGAACATACAAAAGTGAAAAGGCCACATTCCAGTATTTTTGATGTGGTAGTGCTCATGTAACGATAATTCTCGTCTTGTTTGGGCCAGGCAAATGAAAAGGATACCACCACGAGGGGCTTGTCGTAGAGAACATAGCCGTTGGTGTCCCGCAGGGCTTTCTCGGCACTGCGCTCACTGGGGAGCCCGACGAACGCTTGTCCTTTCATCCGGCC
This sequence comes from Gymnoscopelus braueri, assembly GCF_963280865.1. NCBI lineage: Eukaryota > Metazoa > Chordata > Actinopteri > Myctophiformes > Myctophidae > Gymnoscopelus > Gymnoscopelus braueri. Next base: position 37,328,443 of record NC_137623.1, read on the forward strand.
TTCCTTCATTAACACAATGTCAAACCTGAGGCAGAAGAGACAAGGCCACACGTGCCGTTATCAATCACTAGGGGAGCACTGCTACGCAAAAAGACAGAAGGAATGTCTTCATCCTACTGAGAACCAAAAATATATACAGCATGTTATTGGCTATTTTCAGCAAAGGTATTTAGTGTAGGGGTGGCCTAGTATAGAGACCATGGGAATCCAGAAGCGTTTAGATGACATCACGATTTTGTTATTTTAGTGACATTTCATAGGCTGCATATTCATATTAATTAATATTAGCTGATTCACCTGAAAGTACATATTCAAATGGTTTCAGACTAAAGGCATTGCTGACAACACATTGGCTGCCACACCTCTCTGTGAAATGCTTGTTTAGCCATTATATCCCACAGAAATCCCACACATATGAAGTGTTAGTAAGCTTGTTTTAACTCATTCAGTGCCACATGACGTCTAAGACGTCATGGCCTGAGCGCCCTGAGCGCCCTGAGCGCCACGTGACGTCTAAGACGTCATTAAAAAAAATATCTATACGGGAAAGCATCTGTGTCATTTTAGATTTTAGCTATATATAAATATAGCAACATACGTTTTTCAGAAAACTGTCAGATTTAGAAGGCGTTTTTAGAATCGGCCTCAGGTCTAAATGGGTTAAGTATGGCACTCCTGTTCTGATATTCTGACATACACAAAGGTGATGTTTTAGTGAATAATATGAAGATAGGCTTTTTCTTTTTAAATGAAAGTACCTTTTATTTTAACACTTTAGCTTTTTATTATGTGCCGATGTTTTTATATATAGTTGTATTCTGTTTTTTTATGAATGAACTGCAAGTCTGGGGAGCCCTGGCAAATTATTATTTTAAGGTGTGACAATAAAGTCTTTCTGATTCTGATTCTGTTTGCATAATTAGCTTTTGTCTCTCATAAAAAACAGCGCCAAGGCACAGTGGAGAGGCAAGTTGTGGGTTAAGTTGACAGAGTCTACCTATAATATAGTTTTGCATTGGTCAGTCCTTCTAAATCAAACACAGCACTGATGCATAGCAAAACTGTTGCTTCTAATTAAACACTCGTTATATTGTATGTTAAATGACTCATCTGCACATTAGACGGGATTACATACATGTTTCGCTCTGCTTCTGATGAAGGGTCAATGTATCTCCCGTAGATGTATTTAAGATCCTGAGAGACAACGTGAACAATAAATGAAGTCAATAAATGAAAGGTTGTTACAGAATACATCTCTATCGTAAGATCTATCGTTTCCTCAGGCTTTAGATAAACATATCATGGCTAACATGACATATAAAAACATATAAACATATCATGGCTAACATGACATATAAAAACATATAAACATATCATGGCTAACATGACATAAAAACAGATGAATGATGTATAAGGGACTTGAGCAAAAAGCAAGCCATTACAAATGTAAACATGCAAGTACGCACAAACACCGATTTCAACTGGAGCAACCACTGTTAAAGAAATACTTACTTTCTCTTCCACTTGCTTAGCGATATTCTTCACGTATAGTCTGCATGTCGGCTCGCCAGGCTCATACTTTTTAAACACAGACATCCTTTTTATCTCTGTTTTGAAAAAGAGAAGGGTAAAAAAAAACTCAGTAGACCCAAGTTGCGTTTCAAAGATCGAAGGAACAAAAGGATCACAGAGCTGGCTATACGCATATAATTGCAAATTCAAAGTCATTTTAACTCAACGCCAAACAATGAAGCAATCTTTCTCTAAGCCAGAGCTTATTAACTGCAGCTTTCTAAAATATATACACAGTATGTGAATATATATATTCTATACTGATACTATACTGCACACACACACACACACACACACACACACACACACACACACACACACACACACACACACACACACACACACACACACACACACACACACACACACACACACACACACACACACACACACACACACACACACACACACACACACACGCAGTTAAGGTTTCTCTTGAAGGCACTGTAGTGGCCTTAGACTCTGTCGATTCAGAGGTTGCTTTTGCCCACATAATTTATTTTGTTCATTGAGTAGGACTGTTTTACCTGTACTCAGTATACAATACAAATATTTATTTGGCTTGTTATAGCTTATTATTATTAATTGTCAAAACTATTAAGAGATGTTAATGGATGACCGGAACGTCCGTGGGGCAATGTTTACCGTCTCTGGAAAGCCGTCCTTTGTCCAGCTCCTTCCTGGAGATGACGTCGGAGGGGAGACCGTCGCTGTCGTCACTGTCCTCCTCTTGCTCCTGGGAGGCCTGGGCGCTCGGGTAGAGCTTCCCGAAGCCTTCTCCTTCCAGCTCCTCCTCCAGGGCATGGCCGCCGGCGGCGGCTGGACCCCTCTCGTCCTCCTCTGATGGGGGAACAAACAAGACTTTGGATGGATCAAAGCACTTAAAAAACATACAGGATCTGGTCAAACCGAGGATAATCGTCCCTGTCGGGTTGAATGTATGAAAATGTCCAAAACTTTGCAGTAAAAGTCAAAAAAAAAAAAAAATCCCTGACATATTTTAACCCATTAAAACTGGGATAGCATCTGTGTCATTTTAGATTTTTGCGTTGGCTATTCAAAAACAGCAGATATACAAGCTCACAGCAAGTCACTTCGTGCCGCGCTGCGACTTGTACATCTGCTATTTTTGAACATTTTTGAAAAATCTCGAAAGTGTGAGAACTACTGATTTAGAAGGCATTTGTAGAAATCAGCCTCAGGTCTTATCGGGTTAAGGATATACAATTGTACTTCTAAACTTTTCTCTTTTTTTTCTCCCTGTGAAAGGCTAGTAATAATCATGTTGTTAACAGTCCAGTTTACTATAAAATCATTTGGTAAGGAACCTGGATATTGGATTTTTCTTTTTTTAAAGGTTGAGAACCAAGTCTACACCAAATGAACAATTGAATGCTGTTTTGTAAACGTGCACTGTAGAGGCAGTGGGAGAAAGGCAGATACACACGTGTACGTGTATAAGGTGGAATTACCAGAAGCAGTCAACCTGCAAAAAAAATCCTAGGGAACAACTTATCAGCCAACATGTAGCACGTGTGCGTATGCGCTGGAGCAAGAAGGGCCGCGAGTCGCTCCGATATACACCAACCATATCACTCAAGTTATCCTCCGCCTTATCTCAAACCTCCACCACCTCGCTTTTTCATTTAACCCCTTAAGACCGGGAACGTATCTGTGTCATTTTTTGATTTGAGCTAAAAACAAACATTATTTTACACCTTGGCTATTCAAAAATAGCAGATCTACAAGCTCATAGCGCGGCACCGAGTGCGTCGCGCTACAAGCTTGTAGATCTTTCACAATCGTGAAAATGTGTGCAAATCTTTGAAAATATATATTCTTTTAAAGCTCTATATTCTTTTTTTACTCAAATATTTGCTTCTGGGGGTACCCTGGAACAAAATATTTTGAGATGGGGGTCCGCGGGCCAAATACATATCCTTTTGGGGGTCCCTTGACATGAAATAAGTTTGAGCACCACTGATATAGAAAAAGAGGTTTTTCAGAAAAGTGTTGGGATTTTAGAAGACATTTGTAGAACAGGTCTTTAATGGGTTAAATGGCGTGTTTATCGAAACCCCCCCCCACCTCCCCCGCACCCAGCCACCGCCGCTTCCCCCCCCCCCAGAAACAAGACTAATCCAAAAAGCCACCTTGCCATATAGTTGATCTTTCCCGTGCCTTTTATATGAAATCTCTCGCGTTTGAGTTTGAGATCTATTTTACTTCTCAGGGGGGTTTTCTGGCGAAGGGAGTGAAGTCTCAGAAAGATGTTTTAACGGGAGAGAGAAGAGAGATAAGGAGGAGGAGAGCAGGGAATGGAATGGGTGGCTCAGAGGTGGCCTCAGAGAGATGACATTCCCTCTCTTACAGATAGCGGGGCACAGCATTTTGTGATATAGGTTTCTTCTGTAGCGGTGTAAGTGTGATACACTATGGGGTGATGGTTTAAGGGGCCCTGTCTTGATGTATAATCCCGTCCAATTCTTCTTTACAACTAAAAAGACAACCACTGCCACACAGTATATCCCCCCATCCTATTTTATCTGCTTTCCAATGCGAATTGGGGGTTTTCTCCTCTGCTGGTTTAGAAAGTTAGCAACACGCTAGAAACTATCTTTCTATTCTCGAAAAGTTCCAAGTTGTCTCTACTGCGAGTGAGTGTGTCTGGACAGTGGACAATGGACATAATATGCCAAATGACTGTATATACGGGTACGGACAAGCCTGATGCACAGCCCATATATGGCCGATAGGGAGATCCCCGACATCAGCACAAATCGGTATTGTTAGGCAGCATTTTCTGTTGTGTGACGTCAGACCAGAGCTCAATCAGGGGGGGTGGTCGATTTGTCGCAAGGCAATCTGGGAACCCATCGCCAAATAAAAAGGAAAAACAGCGCCCTCTGCTGTTTTTTACTCTTTCACTTGGCTCTGGGGGGAGCTAAATGGAGCACCCGTGCGCAAGGAAACCAGGGTTTTGGTCTGCCCTCAGCGCTCCACCTCCAGTGGTGCACTTATGTTTTCATTCCCACTAACAATATTTCTACACGGAACACTAACACCACTTCTCCCAGAGAACATGGATCGTTTTGGTTATAAGCCCACTTGTTTCTATGATGAAAGAGCAAGTTAAAATGTGAATATCTTTCTGGTTTTGTCTGCTCCGATGACGCTATTGTTAAATGAGTTTCGGTTTGTTTTCAGTGGGAAGCGAGAGCAGACAGTAAATCCCGCCCAATACATTTGATTGGGTAAAGCGCGGCCTGCTTCCTGATCTGAAGGCACGCCCACTTGTAGGCCAGTGCGTACACGTTATGACGAACCCCCCCGACAGATTCAAGCGGAGAGCAGAATCTGTTCTTGAGATTAGTCGCAAGGTAACACATTGTCAGCGCAATATAACGGCCGTCACCGCCAGGCAAGTTGATACAAGGGACACCTTTGCGAAAATCCGCCGCCTAAAGCAGCTTATTGAGGGAGCCATTTGTGCGGTCAATTTATATTTATAGTAGTCAGTGTACCATCACAATTTAATTGAGCATACAACAGTGACAAAATTGTGAATACAAAGTGGCAAGTAAATATTGGCTTGTGTCTAAATGTCAATCTTTTTTAACCACTTTAATCCTGGCATCCCTATTTTGGGGCAGAAATGTCCCAAAAAAAGAAAAACATTTTCAGAAATGGTGAATATAATAAATCTACAAGCTCACAATGATGCGATGCATTGTGAGCTTGTACATCGGCTATTTTCGCTATTCATCATATAACGAAGTACACAGAGCTTAAGTGCTTACAATATATCCATGACTCGGACGTGATCATTTGGACTTTCACCACTGGCTCAGCGCCTGAGACTTGGGTGTCATTAGAGGAAAACATACATTTGACCATGACAATATTGCTAAGGTCACCACACAAGGGCTATCTTACCTCCGCTTTCATCTGCCTGTTGATTTTGGCCACCTCCTTCCAATATGGCGGCTACGTCTGGAACGGTGATGTGGAATTCTATTTTCTTTGTCCCGGTGGCCTGCGGCTGCTCGAAGATGTCAGAGGGCTGCAGCGTTGGCCCTGGAGCACTGATTTCCAGAAAGAAACAATCACCACTTCGCTGACAAAACGCTGACAAAACCTTCCAAAAGGGGGGGCCACGATAAACTCTGTGGGCATTATTTTGTTTTGTTGGTCAAAACAAAGAGATATTTCCCATGTCTGCAACATACTGTGCAGCCGTGAGACACAGGGACTGTGTGAGTGTGCAGCTATGGTGTTACAAACCAGTTTATCAGTCTCTGTCATTAAGGGAGGCTATGTGAGGTGTAATAACAATACTATGGTCACACAGGGGTTTCTTTATGAGGAATTGTTCAGACTACACACACACACACACACACACACACACACACACACCTAATTCTGTTTCCCCTTCCAAGCCTCTAAATAGGGGTGCAACAGTTAATCGAACTAATCCATTTAATCATTAATGAAAAAGATCAATTTTAGCAGCTCAGGCGGTAGAGCAACATAGACCCTCTATCCTTAGTAAAAAATGTACCTGAGTGTACTTGGATGTTGGTACACTCTACACCAAATCTTTCTGCCAAAAAATAGTCGATCTACAAGCTCACAATGCGTCGCAACACGAAACGTTGTGAGCTTACAGTAGATCAGCTATTGTTGGCAAACATTCCCCCCCAGAATAGGGGGGGGTTAAAGCATGCACTATGTGTTAGGGTTGAGACAAGCTCGAGTGCCTCGGTACCTCAGAGAGTCAGACTTGGGAGCGTAGAGTAGGTCCTTGATCTTTGGTTTCTTTCTCTTGGAAGCCACTTTTGTTCTCAGGGGTCTCTTGCACGCTTGGTTGACCAGACCCATCAGACGAGCGATCCTGAGAGGAAACACCCCCCAAAGGAATAAGGGTTTAAAGACAATTCTGATATTCCGGATGGTGCGAGGCTGATATTGAGCATATGCATTTATCACTTAGGCTTCATACACTTAACCATAATATTACGTTATGTGTGAGCTGGTTATTGTATCAAGAAAAATACAATGTACCACTTTCAACCTGATACTCCTATTTGGGTAATTACATCATAGGCAAACATTTTGAAAACAATTTAAAAAATGTTTAAAATTTCCCAAAATGTCAAAAAATAGCAGATCTGTAAGCTCACAACAGGTTGCATCGCGACATATTGTGAGCTTGGAGATCTGCTATTTTTTACACTGTTGTACAGCCAAGTATAAAATAGGGCTTGAGTGGTTAAAGTAACATGTCTGGGGTCACCTCTCCTTGTCCTCGTCATCTTCGCTCTCGTACTCAGACTCCTCTTCACTGGACATGTCCATCTCCTCCTCTGGTAAGGGGGGGTAGTCGGGAGGCATGGGAGGGGGCATGGGGATGGGCGGTGCAGGGGGCAGCTCAAACTACAGGTGAAAAGAGTGGCATGACCCGGCTTGAGACAGGCTCTGGACTGTGACAAGTGACTGACAAGTGACTTCTGCAGGGGGGTTCGACCACAAAGTGGCCAAAGGGTCCACACGCTAGTGTTTTGAATATCCAAGCAGTTGAGTTCATTAGGGCTGTCACGGTGAAATTGCACTTTGATTAATTGTTGCACAATTGTGATCAACGATTTAATTGTCTTTTTTGGCATTGAACATTGGAAAATATTAATACAAATTAGATTTCTGTTTGGCTATTTAGGCTTCGTTAACAAAAGTTGCACAGGGCAGATATGACAAATAACTTAACTATACAAAGTAATGACACACTTAATAACTTTCCAAAAATATATAAATGGTGGAAATACCCGATCTACAAGCTCACACAAAGTGTCGCGATGTGACGCGTACTGAGCTTGTAGATCTGCTATTTCCACAAATGTTTGAAAGAGTTGATTATTTCAAATAATTGTGAATAGGCGATTATTTAATAATTGTGACAGAGTTAATGTGAGCTTACCATGGGCGGTCTGACTGTGATCTGGCCAAAGGGAGACGGCAGATTCATCCGGTTCATCAGGTGAAGAACCTGTGTACACACACACACACACAGGACGACAGATGTCCTCACAGTGACTTCATTCACAGGCTTAACTATAGCTTTAAATTCAGTCACACAGAGGACTGCAAACTGCACACAGCTGCTCTCGGAAAACAGGCAGCGGTAATTGTATCTTGGGTTCAACGTGTGAACCGTATTTCTTAGCATTTTCCACGCTCATTTAAAATGCGAGGATCAAACTAGGCAGTAAGTGAGGTGGTGTGGGTGTGTGTGTGTGCGGCTCCACTGCGACACACTAGCACCACCAACATACCCAACCTGGAAATGACTGCAGTGGAAAAAACCCAGCGGCCCCATCTCCAAAGGGAGATGTTAAACCCATAATAACTCATGCCTCCCACTTATGGTTTAATATTAACACCTGCTCCACAAATTTAAATTTACAAGGCAAATGTTTGCAGTTTGATCTTTTTACGAGGCTGGATTGCTGTTCAGAAAAACCACAGGGAAACTTATTTGGGCATCGGATTTCCATTTCACAAAAGGGCTGTCAACTTTCCTCAGAAATGATATTCGAATATTGGTCTTAAAAATTGGCAGATATTCAAATATATTCGATTATTATTATATTTAAAAAAAAGAAAAGAAAACATTTTCTTTTTGACAGAAACAGTACAAAAAACAATGTATCGAGTGCTCGGATCCAATAAAACATATATTTTGTTTGTTTTTATAACTTGAGACATGAGTTTTTTGTATTGTTCCTGTCAAATAAACATGAAAAAAAATATTTTCCCAATATTGGAATAATATTCGAATATCGAATATTCGTTTGACAGCCCTATTTCACAAGTCAAAACCCGAAGCCTCCAAAATGCTGTGATATTTTGTATTGTTTGTGGTAATGTCCCCATTTTCTGCCTTGGGTTAAAAATAGTAAATTATGAATGCAGGGAAAATGGCAAAAAATAAGACCTCTAGAAGCATAGCGATGACTAACACATATTCATATGTGCATAAAGACATTCCAGACACTGGTTCAGGAATAGAAATGTATGGAGGATGCAGAAATGTACTCACTTGAACATAAAACTTTGGTATGCTGAGGAGGGCATGTGATATATTTGTCAGGATCCCATTTGAAGGCGGTGGATATAAATATTTGAAACTGGGATTTGTTTGAAATTTCAACCTATAAAAACAAGGGAGAGAGAGAGAGACAGAAAAGGTATTAGGCACGAGCTGCATCTCAGTACCTTAACCCATTAAAGACCGGGAACGTATCTGTGTCATTTTTCAGATTTCTTTGCTGAAAAACGTATGTTGCTATATCAGTGGTGCTCAAACTTTTTCATGTCAAGAACCCTCAAAATTATGTATTTGGCAGCGGACCCCCATCTCAATATATGTTGTTCCAGGGACAATGTGTGTTCCAGGGATTTGAGTTACAAACGTTCGCTTTAAAAAATATATATATTCAAAGATTTGCACATATTTTCAAGGTTTTAAAAAAATAGCAGATCTACAAGCTCATAGCGCGGCACCATGAGCTTGTATATCTGCTATTTTTGAATAGCCAAAGTAATCTTAAAATGACACAGAAGCATTCCCGGTCTTAATGGGTTAAAAACAATATCCTCTACGTGAAAAAAACAAAAAACAAACAAATGTGACTCGCAAAAATATGTCAAAACAATGGGGACACATGAATATGTAAGCAGACTAGAGAGAGCTTCTCGCTAGTACATTCTTACATTCTTTCAGATGACAGGCAGTCTGTAGTCAAAACCATTGGGACGCTGGGACCAAGCGTTGCCATGTCAGCACCTATCTTACATGTAATCACCTATGGGACTGAATCTAATTAAACCTAAAGTGGGAAAGCGGCGGCACAACAGGTGTTTTTTTTGTTTATGCAGGTGTTAGTGTTTTTTTTGCTTGTTGTGCCAAGAAAAAGGCTTTTTCATTATGTGCTGATCCCATTGGGGATGATGGGGATGAATATCCAATCACAGCAGTCATCGCTCCGGATTTAATTGACTGCAGATAAATAAATGTCATAAAAATAAAACTCATTAAGAAATACCAAAGCATTGCCCTCCCCCCCCCACAAACAAAATAAAAAACTATCTTATGTGATATTTACATAAGATCGCGCTTCTCTTAACCCATTAAGACCCGAGACCGATTCTACAAATGTCTTCTAAATCCTAACAGTTTTAAGAAACACTTGTGTTGCTATAATATCGGTTGTTCTCAAACTTTTTCATGTCACGGACCCCCAAAATGATATGTACCCCCGCGGACCCCCATCTTAAAATATGTAGTTGCAGGGACCCCCCCAGAAGCAAAGATTTGAGTTACAAATGTTCGCTTTAAATAAATATATATATATATATATATATATATATATATATATATATATATATATATATATATATATATATATATTCAAAGATTTGCACAAATGTTCACAATTTAGCAAAATTAGCAGATCTACAAGCTCGTAGTGCCGCGCTATGAGCTTGTAGATCTGCTATTTTTTAATAGCCAAAAGAAATCTTAAAATGACACAGATGCGTTCCCGGTCTTAACGGGTTAAATAATAAGAGCAAGGAGATTTGATTATACTTGAGATGGGATGTCACAGATTCTCGGGCCTCAGATCAAGTGGTATCAAAGACCACCTGGTGCCAACCACCACCTCCTCCTCAGGCAGGCCAGATGGCGTGTCAGGTGCTCGGGAGGCAGGTGGCCCACCACGGCCCTCTAATTGGACGTGACGCCGGTGACAGCTCCTGACTGGGGCTCTCAGATTATTGTCTAGGCTCACTCACTCACTCAGTCAGCTATAGCCCTTCCCAACCTTACAGGTCTGAGCAGGCAAGGCGCTCCAAGAAGACTCCACTTTGCACCCAACCTGACAGCAGCACCCTTCACTGGGTTAAGTGCACGTGTGTTGCACACACACGTACATCAGCTGGGTTGTGGGTTTTATGGGCGGCAGTAGCTGATGGGTAGAGAATGGGAAGGTCACCCATTCTCTACATAATTACTGCTCGTAATTCATTCTCGCTCGTCGGACGCGCGGTTGATGACGACACTTCAACAGCGACAGATAATGATGTGTTGCTTTGTAGTTTTTATTTTTACGTTTTTTTTTATTATATATTTTTGGGGCTTTTTTTTTTGCCCGACAGGAAAAGGGGAGAGAGAGAGACGGGGGGAGTGACATACAGCAAAGTTTCATCGGGAACGGGACTCAAACCCGCGACGCGCTGTCAGGCCGCATAAGGAGCCTACCCCAGCGTCCTCCGGGGCCAGTTTTGTGTATTTTGTAGCTTCAAGTGTGAACGCAGCCATAAGCAAGGATACACAAGCGCGTCCTTCCTGGAAGACATTACAAGCTAGCGGCATGATGCTACAGCTCATGCCTAATACAAATTAGGCTCATGCCTAATCAAGTGTTACGTACAAGTAAGACGTGTGAACGCGGGAAGCGAACGCAGCCCTATTTTTTTTTTGGTCTTTTTAAAATTGTTATGTTGTGTATTTACGGACTTGTAATCCGTGTTATTTCACCGTGATGGGGAGAGCGTAGAGAGAAAGTCACGTGACTGCCTCCGCCTCGTATTGAAGTTAATGGGGGGGGGATATGGTTCTCCTATGCACGGAGTTTCGGAGTTCCTAGTCATCTATGCACGGAATTGCCGTTTGTCAATCCGTGCTATTTCACCGTGTTTGGGGGGCGATCGGGTTGGTTTCATAGTAAGCTCCACTCTGAGATCTGTCAGCAGCCAATGAGAGCCTGAGTGACATGGGGGCGCGGCTGCACACAGGCAGCGCCACAGACAGACGGAGACACACACAACCCGAGCACGGTTTCATAGTAGGCTCCACTTGGGCCTCCTTCCGCGTTCGCAAACATGTTACGTGGACATGCGCGCAAGCAAGTCAATGTTGTGGGTGGATGCCGATTAAACTACGGCATAACTAAAGACTGTTCTTTCATTGCCATTAATGGGCAGGTTTTCTTATACGTCTAAACAGCCATGAGGGTGGGGCTTGGGGTTCAGCTGTGTCGTTGTAAATCAGAAATGGACTTCTGTTTTCACATGACGCTTCAGAGGAACCGACATGCTACTAATCTAACAACATATTTATTCGTTTACTCTCTCCTCTCCCATGATTTCCATGCACCTGTCCAATGTCCATGCATTCTTTGGTCCAAGTACAAACTTACCCAAGATTAGGTGCAATGCCCGTCTCTATGACAGGTATGCTGGGCTGTTTCTTCTCCCGTTTCTTCAGCTTGTCTTTACCTGCGTTAGCACTGAGAGAAAAGGAGAGAACAGCTGTTTCACACATAGCAGCGCTGTTCTGCAGCAGGTACACAAACGCTCACATTTGACAGCCATGACAGTTTCCATGGGAGTAAGTGAGAATGGATTAGTAATTACCTTCAACACTTAAAATGATAGACGTAGACGAGACCTGCTACAGTAGTTAGCAATGAAAAGTAGTAGTAGTACTAGTAGTATTTGCAAGTGATTCTATGAATTCCTGTACTTTTTAACCTTGTCTCCATAATTCGGTTTTCGACCAATTCATTTGAAGTAGGAAAATAAGTGGTTAGCAAGAGCAAAGTTTTTGAGAGGCTGTAAAATAACCAGTGGTTAATTAACCGTGGTTAATTTATTCAGAATCATGTTAAATGCTGCATATAAAAAGCACCTGTTTGACACGGGCGGGTCCTTCAATGCAATGATGTGATCTTGACCTTTGGCGAACTCCACGACGAGTACGTGGTTGAGAATCTCCAACTGATGGAGTCTGCCGAGAGCCTGGAAGAGACGTGTTCAGCCACCGTCCACATTACTATGTTGTCTATAGGTTTATGCTAGCTTTACACTCCAACACCTACGGTATAATCACTACAGCGGTTAGCGGTTTTAAAGCGTTTTCATATCACAGAAACCCAAATTGATTAGGCCATCGACCCCCATTTTAAATTATTCTGTCCTAGGCACCCTGATATGAATTATGAAATACCTTATGTTGATGTGTTTTGGCTTAAAATAGATGATAAATAATAGTGGTGATATTGAAAAATATATCAGAATAGTCACTCATGCATTATTTTTCTACTGTAATAATTTCAAGCGAATATTGACTCATTTGGCTAGGGACCCCTGGGACTAGAGTTGCAACTATCGATTATTTTCTTATAAATTTAATGAATAATCACACTTTGAAAACCACATTTGTTACCTTTGCCGCTGACTTCTCACTGCTGAAGGCTGCGAATGCTGCATGTTTCTGTGGAGAAAAATAAGTATATTATATGTATTAAATGTATATTATTAGTAGTAGCAGACAGTTGTCTTGTACATTTGCACTGGACTTTTTATTAACTACATGTGAGCTGATCTAAACTGAATAAGTAAGTGAGAAATAGGTAGCCTCACAAGCCATGTAGCCCATCGGGGCAGGAACCTATCTACTGTTTCTGTAGTGTAAGGTAGGGGTGGGACGATATGGGTACCTCACGATACGATATATATCACGATATTAGGCTCACGATAACAATATATATCACGATATTCGATATATTGCGATATCACGATATTCAATATATATTGCAAGAAATTTCACCAACGATATATCACGATATCTGAAAATATCGATATATTGCGATATCACGATATATTGCATGAAATTTCACCAACGATATATCACGATAGTCCTTGTATTCAATTCATAAACACATAAAATAGCACCAAACAGTTCAAAATCATCATTACACAAATACAGAGTAGGAAAAACAACGTATCACAAAAAAAAGAAAAAAATAATAATATCGATATTTTTCGGCAGTATATCGATTAGTTATCGCGGGAGAAAGTATCGCGATATATCGCAATATCGATATATCGTCCCACCCCTAGTGTAAGGTGACTTGATGTACAAGTACACCCCCTGGACATGACTCTAGTATGTCACAGGGACTTACCCACAGTCCAACCCTTGATGCTGACACATGAAACCCACCAGGAAACCCACTGACACTGCTTTTTTTACGTTACATGTTAAAGACCTGAGGCCGATTCTACAAAATGTCTTCTAAATCCCAATATATTCTGAAAAAAATTATGTTTCTATATCAGTGGTTCTCAAACGTTTTCATGTCAAGGACCCCCAAAATGATATGTATTTGGCCGCCGACCCACATCTCCAAATGTTTTGTTCCAGGGACCCCCCAGAAGCAAAGAATAGAGTTAAAAATGTTCGCTTTAAACAATATATTTTCAAAGATTTGCACACATTTTCATGATTTTTCAAAAATAGCAGATCTACAAGCTCGTAGCGCGGCACTCGGTGCCGCGCTATGAGCTTGTAGATCTGCTATTTTTGAATAGCCAAAGTGTAAAATAATGCTTTTTTAGCTCAAATCAAAAAGTGACACAGATGCTACTGGCCAATCACAGCGCGTCTTTTCCGGGACTTGTCAGAATCTAGTTGTATAAAAAAATATCCTGTTGTATTTTTTATACAACTAGATTCTGCCAAGTCTCTGAAAAGACGCGCTGTGATTGGCCAGTTAGTCAGGAAGCGTGCTCCCTCTCTAATATGACGGCCGCAATACAGACGCCCCCAGAGTCTGAGGAGGCGTCTACCTTTATGTCTATGGCAGTGGTTCTCAACCAGTGGTCCGGGGACCACAAGTGGTCCTTTGGGGGGGTACCAGGGGGTCCCCAGCGAAATTAGTTAGCATAGCGGCACAATAATTTTAACCACTTAGCTTTGGCTATTCAAAAATAGCAGATCTACAAGCTCATAGCGCGGCACCGAGTGCCGCGCTATGAGCTTGTAGATCTGCTATTTTTGAAAAATCTTGAAAATATGTGCATATCTTTGAATGTATATTTTTTTAAAGCGAACATTTTTAACTCAAATGTTTGCTTATGGGGGTCCCTGGCACAAAATATTTTCAGATGGTGGTCCGTGGCCAAATGTATATCAATTTAGGGGTCCTTGGCATGAAAAAGGTTGAAAACCACTGGTCTATTGGCATTGATTCCCATTTCTATTAAGTCTTTTGGTATGACCCGGCCGGGGGTTTGAACCCCGACCTCCCAAGCTCAGGGTGGACACTCTAACCACAAGGCCACTGAGCTGGTTTCTGGGACATTTACTGTAGAATGAGCGTACCAGAGGTCCTTTGTGTGAGAGGTGCCGGACAGACACGGCTCCAAAGTACTTCAGCAGGTCCTCCTTCTCGCTGCGGTTGAGCTCGGCCGGCAGGTGGCGGATCAGCAGAGTCTTAGCCTCTCTGGACCCGACCGCTGGCTCGCTCTGACCGTCTCTGGATCCTGGTCCAGAGCGGAACGCTGGCTCATACTGCTCCATTTCTGCAGGAGGACAAAACAACGTGGTCACTGATTGCCAGCGAGTGGAAGAAGTCATCAGAATACAGGCCTTTTAGTTGTAAACAGTGTTTTTTATATTGTTGCTGTCGGGCAGAAACCGTCTATCTCCACATTTTTTAACTTGATCATACTACAGCGTCACACTAGTAGAGGCCCTAGGAGGGGTCCACGCGCGACTGCTTATTTTTTTTTCTAGTTTAGATTTTTGGCATCCATAGGACCTCTAATATTGGGATTTTGATGATCCCAAGAAAAAAAGTGGTCCCAAGTGTGTTTTTTTCAATGTTTTATTACCCCTATGAGACCTGGGAGATGGCTGGCTGGAACGCCGGCGAGAGTGTCTTTCGGAGACTGTGGAACGCTCAAATGTAGACGTAACCCAAAGATAGAGATACCATTTGATTCCAGACAACCTCAGGTTTCCAATGAGACCAACCTTTTCATGCTACGTTGTCGGGAAGGGGGCTAAATACCTAATGATTCAAAGTTAAGACAACATTTTGGCGAGGGAAAAACGACCATCACCATATTCCAAATGGTCCCTTGAGCTGTCACCTCAATATATGTGAATGGAAATGGGTTAAATGGATACCTACAAGCCTCCCCTGTACAGACATGTCAAATTTATGCCAATCTCATGCAGTTTTGGGCAAGAACCATGCAGTGTTTTGCATGCAGTACAAATATGTAATTTCCGCCTATTGTAAAAAGGAGACCACTTTACTGCATCTATAGCTGTATGAGACCACTTTACTGTATCTATAGCTGTATGAGACCACTGTACTGTATCTATAGCTGTATGAGACCACTGTACTGTATCTATAGCTGCATGAGACCACTGTACTGTATCTATAGCTGCATGAGACCACTGTACTGTATCTATAGCTGCATGAGACCACTGTACTGTATCTATAGCTGCATGAGACCACTGTACTGTATCTATAGCTGCATGAGACCACTGTACTGTATCTATAGCTGCATGAGACCACTGTACTGTATCTATAGCTGCATGAGACCACTGTACTGTATCTATAGCTGCATGAGACCACTGTACTGTATCTATAGCTGCATGAGACCACTGTACTGTACCTATAGCTGTATGAGACCACTGTACTGTATCTATAGCTGCATGAGACCACTGTACTGTATCTATAGCTGCATGAGACCACTTTACTGTATCTATAGCTGTATGAGACCACTGTACTGTATCTATAGCTGTATGAGACCACTGTACTGTATCTATAGCTGCATGAGACCACTGTACTGTATCTATAGCTGAATGAGACCACTGTACTGTATCTATAGCTGCATGAGACCACTGTACTGTATCTATAGCTGTATGAGACCACTGTACTGTATCTATAGCTGTATGAGACCACTGTACTGTATCTATAGCTGCATGAGACCACTGTACTGTATCTATAGCTGCATGAGACCACTGTACTGTATCTATAGCTGCATGAGACCACTGTACTGTATCTATAGCTGCATGAGACCACTGTACTGTATCTATAGCTGCATGAGACCACTGTACTGTATAGCTGCATGAGACCACTGTACTGCATCTATAGCTGCATGAGACCACTGTACTGTATCTATAGCTGCATGAGACCACTGTACTGTATAGCTGCATGAGACCACTGTACTGTATCTAGACCACTCTGCTGAATCTATAAACCACTGTACTACATATATAGAACATTGTGCTGCATTTATAGACCACATACATTGACCACTGTACTGTATCTAATATAGACCACTATACTGCAACTCAACACAACTTAAAACATTTATTTATAAAGCACATTTAACATGACCAGGTCACCCAAAGCGCTGCACAGGTCGCCACGAAGGCTCGGTAGATGCAGTACAGTGGTCCATAGATGCACTAGAGTAGTCTATAGATGCACTCGAGTGGTCTACAGATGCATTATAGGTGTCCACAGTGGTCTACAGATCACGACAGTGGTCTACAGATGCACTAAATGGGTCTACAGATCACAACAGTGGTCTACAGATGCAGTACAGGGGTCTAAAGATGCACTAGAGTGGTCTACAGATGCACTAGAGTGGTCTATAGATGCACTAGAGTGGTCTATAGATGCACGACAGTGGTGTACAGATGCACTAGATTGGTCTACAGATGCACTAGAGTGGTCTACAGATGCACTAGAGTGGTCTACAGATGCACTAGAGTGGTCTACAGATGCACTACAGTGGTCTAACGATGCACTACAGTGGTCTACAGATGCACAACAGTGGTCTACAGACACACTAGAGTGGTCTACAGACGAACTAGAGTGATCTACAGACGCACTAGAGTGGTCTACAGACACACTAAAGTGGTCTACAGATGCACGATAGTGGTCTACAGACACACTAGAGTGGTCTACAGACACATTGTAGTGCATATATAGACCATGTACTGCATCTGTAGACCACTCTAGTGCAACTCTAGACCACTCTAGTGCATCTGTAGACCACTCTAGTGCATCTGTAGACCACTCTAGTGTGTCTGTAGACCACTCTAGTGCATCTGTAGACCAGTCTAGTGTGTCTGTAGACCACTCTAGTGCATCTGTAGACCACTCTAGTGCATCTTTAGACCCCTATACTGCATCTGTCGACCACTGTTGTGATCTGTAGACCCCTCTAGTGCATCTGTAGACCACTGTTGTGATCTGTAGACCCATTTAGTGCATCTGTAGACCACTGTCGTGATCTGTAGACCACTGTGGACACCTATAATGCATCTGTAGACCACTCGAGTGCATCTGTAGACTACTCTAGTGCATCTATGGACCACTGTACTGCATCTACCGAGCCTTCGTGGCGACCTGTGCAGCACTTTGGGTGACCTGTTCATGTTAAATGTGCTTTATAAATAAATGTTTTAAGTTGTGTTGAGTTGCACTATAGTGGTCTATATTAGATACAGTACAGTGGTCAATGTATGTGGTCTATAAATGCAGCACAATGGTCTATATATGCAGTACAGTGGTTTATAGATTCAGCACAGTGGTCTAGATACAGTACAGTGGTCTCATGCAGCTATAGATACAGTACAGTGGTCTCATGCAGCTATAGATACAGTACAGTGGTCTCATACAGCTATAGATACATTAGTGGTCTCATGTAGCGATAGATGCAGTACAGTGGTCTCATGCAGCTATAGATGCAGTACAGTGGTCTCATACAGCTATAGATACAGTACAGTGGTCTCATGTAGCGATAGATGCAGTACAGTGGTCTCATGCAGCTATAGATGCAGTACAGTGGTCTCATGCAGCTATAGATACAGTACAGTGGTCTCATGCAGCTATAGATACAGTACAGTGGTCTCATACAGCTATTGATACAGTAGAGTGGTCTCATGCAGCTATAGATACAGTACAGTGGTCTCATACAGCTATAGATACAGTACAGTGGTCTCATACAGCTATTGATACAGTAGAGTGGTCTCATGCAGCTATAGATACAGTACAGTGGTCTCATGCAGCTATAGATACAGTACAGTGGTCTCATACAGCTATAGATACAGTACAGTGGTCTCATACAGCTATAGATACAGTAAAGTGGTCTCATACAGCTATAGATGCAGTAAAGTGGTCTCCTTTTTACAATAGGCGGAAATTACATATTTGTACTGCATGCAAAACACTGCATGGTTCTTGCCCAAAACTGCATGAGATTGGCATAAATTTGACATGTCTGTACAGGGGAGGCTTGTAGGTATCCATTTAACCCATTTCCATTCACATATATTGAGGTGACAGCTCAAGGGACCATTTGGAATATGGTGATGGTCGTTTTTCCCTCGCCAAAATGTTGTCTTAACTTTGAATCATTAGGTATTTAGCCCCCTTCCCGACAACGTAGCATGAAAAGGTTGGTCTCATTGATAACCTGAGGTTGTCTGGAATCAAAGGGTATCTCTATCTTTGGGCTACGTCTAAATTTGAGCGTTCCACAGTCTCCGAAAGACACTCTCGCCGGCGTTCCAGCCAGCCATCTCCCAGGTCTCATAGGGGTAATAAAACATTGAAAAAAACACACTTGGGACCACTTTTTTTCTTGGGATCATCAAAATCCCAATATTAGAGGTCCTATGGATGCCAAAAATCAAAACTAGAAAAAAAAATAAGCAGTCGCGCGTGGACCCCTCCTAGGGCCTCTACTACACCAAAGCATCAAAAGTAGCAAATCTACAAGCTCGAAACGAGGCGCGAAGAGACGCGCTTTGAGCTTGTAGATTTACTCACATCTACAATTGCACAACGCTTCGCGATATTCCTCTATATTATAATATATAATATTGTTGCTTAGCTTGTAGATAGTCTATTTTCAAATGGCCCAAATGTATATAGGAATGAAGTGGATATTGGGTAATGTACTGTATGTTTTGTGATAATTATTAATATCTACAAAGTAACTAAAGTTGTCAAATAATTGTAATGGAGTAAAAGTACACTATTTGCCTCTGAGATGTAATGGAGTAGAAGTAAAAGTATTGAAAATTGCAAAAACTCGAACTCTACGAGCGTCTTAGCAAGCACCCCCCCCCAGTTTGCCCAGGAATGTCACCAGTAAAGCCCGTATTTCTCCAAACATATACAAATGCAAAATATAAGGTGCTTACCCGGTTCCACCAAATGTAAACTAGCGGTCTGGAGTATTTGTGCAATGTATTAATCCATATTTTTCAATAAAGAAGTGTTTTAATCCCGTCTGTGGCTGAACGCCATTTCCCCCCCCTTGTTTACTTCCTGTTTACATTGAGTGTAATTCCGGCTTTCACCGGATGCGCCCCGTCACCACCACCCATTGGGAACTTCCGATAGAATCGGTCACAGACGGAATTAAACCACTTCTTTATTGAATAATATGGACTATTACATTGCACAAATAGTCCGGATACCTAGTTAACATTTGGGGGAACCGGGTAAGTACCTTATAGTTTGCATTTGCACATGTTCGGAGAAATACGGGCTTTACTGGTGACATTCCAGGTTAAACTGGGGGGGTTGTCTCTAAGACGCTCGTAGATACGAAAGTAAAAGTCAGACCCCATAACCTAATAGTGATAATATAAGCATACAAGTGCGGTCGGTGTCGCTTGCCAAAAAAGAACAGATCTACAAGTACAAGCTAACGAAGGTTTGCCAAGCGAGATCTAACGGTAGGGTTTAAAGCTTTGTGTGTTATGTTGTTAGCCCGCCGGGAGGCTAAGCTAGCTCTACTTTATGACTATGAGACACCTGGTATCTCAAATGCACGTAGAGAAAGCTACTAGCCAGTGGACACCGTTATACAGTAAAGCATGTTAAACTACGTTATCGTAACGTTAAATTCATACAAAAATAAACCAATAATGAAGTAAGCATCCTACCGGTCTGTGCAGCCGCATGCTACCTGAGCTAAATTAATTAGCCTGGTAGAAGATGTTGCCAGGTTTTGTGAAAGAAATAAGCAGCCGGGTCTATGAAAACAAGCCTAAAAGAAGCAACTGGGCCGCATCAGCACTTTAAACTTTAAATTATAATATGCAGTGGCTATATATGCAGTCACATTGTGACGCGTTGTGAGCTTTTAGATCGGCTATTTAAAAAAAAAAATCTTGGGGGAAAAGTGAAAGCTTTTGAATATTAAAAAAAAAAAAACATTTTAACATAAATCTTGTATGGGGGTCCCTGACTCCCTGGCATAATGGAGGTCCGCAGACAAATACATATTAATTTGGGGGTCCTTTACATAGAAAAGTTTGAGAACCACTGGTTTAAACAACATTAGAAACCAAGTCCAAATAAACAACTACACTACACTTTAGAAACAAGCCCAAGACCGCAAATAAGCCCAAAGTCGCTTATAATAAGCAGACATGGCAACACTGGCAGCACCACGGATGATATTTACTTCCGCACAAAACAAACGACCATTGGTTGTTCGACACAGTTCCCGCCTACAAGCTTTACAGTCATTGGTTATTTGACAGTGCCCCGCCTACAAGCTTTACAGTCATTGGTTGAATATTCCCCGCGTTTGTTCTTGTTCTTTTTTCCCCCACGTCACCAATGTTGTAGTTTTATCTTTTCACCAGCAGATGTCACCCTCAGCACGAAGATGAAAACAGGCTTATTCATGTTATTCCCTTAGAGTTGCTTCACAAAACGTTTCTGATATAGCAGTGATGTAAAGTACATGTACTCAAGTTACAGTACTTGAGTAAAATTTTGAGGTATTTTTACATTACTGGAGTATTTCCAATTTTGAGTACTTTTACTTCTACTCCACTACATCTCAGAGGCAAATAGTGTACTTTTACTCCACTACAATTATTTGAAAACTTTAGTTACTGCAAGTTACTTTGTAGATTTTTTTCATTATTACAAAACATGCATCAACCTCTTTAGCCTTATACTTCGGCTATTTGAAAATAGCCGATCTACAAGCTCACAACATGTCAAGCTTGTATATTTGCTATTTTCAAAAGATTTGACCTTTTGGCTCAGGTCCTCTCTTTCTCTGTGTGTGTGTGTGTCTGTGTGTGTGTCTGTGTGTCTGTCTGTCTGTCTGTCTGTCTGTCTGTCTGTCTGTCTGTCTGTCTGTCTGTCTGTCTGTCTGTCTGTCTGTCTGTCTGTCTGTCTGTCTGTCTGTCTGTCTGTCTGTTTGTTTAGAGTTTATTTTGTGTGTGTGTGTGTGTGTGTGTGTGTGTGTGTGTGTGAGTGTGTGTGTGTGTGCGTGTGCGTGTGCGTGTGCGTGTGCGTGTGCGTGTGTGCGTGTGCGTGTGCGTGTGCGTGTGCGTGTGCGTGTGTGTGTGTGTGTGTGTGTGTGTGTGAATGTCAGGTTAAAGTTATAACAGTGAAACGTGTGTCATATTAGATTCATTTGCATAAGTTGTGTAATAGGCTTAATGAATAATTACTACAGGGTAAACAAGCGAAAAAGAATGATGCAATGACTAGAAATATGGCATTTATAGTCTAATGCCCAGTGTCCAGGAATTATTGCACTTAAAATTATGTGTGAGCTTACATTTCTGATACACTGAAATCACTTTGAGAAGTTTACTGTGTGTTTACTAAGTATCAACACCACAATGTAGAAATACTCTGTTACAAGTAAAAGTCCAGTATTCAGAATTTACTTAAGTACAAAAGTATTGACATCAAAATATATAAGTATCAAAAGTAAAAGTATGCAGAATGTCCCATTTCAAGTTTTCAAAATGTTTACAAATCTTTTGAAAATAGCAGATCTACAAGCGTTGTGAGCTTGTATTTTCAAATAGCCGAAATATATGTAGAGCTCAAGTGGATAATGCATGTTTAGTAATAATAATCTGAATATACAAAGTAACTAGTAACTAAAGTTTTCAAATAATTGTAGTGGAGTAAAAGTACAATATTTGTAGTATCCAAAATTGTACTTAAGTACAGTACTTGATTAAATGTACTTAGTTACTTTACACCACTGTAAATAACAGTGTTAACCAAACTCAGAGTGTACAAATGAAACCAATTTGTACACTCCCAGGGTTACATTTAGCACTTTTTAGGAGTTTTAGGGGCCCAGTGTGTATAGCTACACATATCTTGGTGGTCCCTGTCCGGGTCTACAAAGGGTCTCACCCCTCCATCCCTAAGAGAAAAGCTCCCCTACACTTCTCGGGATGCCTCCGAATTCCTGCGCAAATGAAGCCCTTTCTTTGAGGAGGACGCAGGGGCATTCCTCACCGGGGGACACAATGCCCCCTTTCAGCATGCAGGGCCGGCTCTGAAATTTCACAGGTGAGGGGAGGAACGGCAGACATTCGATCCCACCCCATCACCAGCATGAGCACCGGCCTGACGGAGGGACAGCCAGAGAGAGAGAGAGAGAGAGAGAGAGAGAGAGAGAGAGAGAGAGAGAGAGAGAGAGAGAGAGAGAGAGAGAGAGAGAGAGAGAGAGAGAGAGAGAGAGAGAGAGAGAGAGAGGGAGAGAAGACCAGTGGTCGAAGAAGTAGGCTACTCAGATATGTTAAAAGTAGAAAGTAGCAATACCACATAAGTAAAAGTAGCAATACCACAATATAAAAATACTCTGTTACAAGTAAAAGGCCTGTGTTCAAAATGTTACTTGAGTAACTGTACAAAAGTATTGGCATTAAAATATACACTGCTCAAAAATAATTAAGGGATCAAAGTGTTCCCTACATTTCTTTGAGCAGTTATACTTAAAGAACCAAAAGTAAAAGTAGAAAAAGGTTTGAAAATAGCAGATCTACAAGCTCACAACACGTCGCATCTGTGAGCTTGTAGATCGGCTATTTTCAAATAGCCTAGGTATAAGAAAGGGCTAAAGTGGTTAATGTATGTTTTATAATGTAATAATTTATATCTGCAAAGTATTTAACCAAAGTTCTTTTTTAAATAATAATAGTACAATATTTGCCTCTGAGATGTAGTGGAGTAAAAGTAAAAGTTCTGAAAATTGGAAATACTCCAGTATAATGTAAAAGTACCTCAAAATTGCAAGTAAGTACAGTACTTGAGTAAATGTACTTAGTTACTTTACACCACTGGAGAAGACAGACAGACACACAGACAGACAGACAGAAAGAGAGAGTGTACAGGGGAAGAAAGTGAGCCTGTGAGATGCTGTCCAGTGGTGAGAAGCAGATGGTGGTGTGTGTGTGTCGTAGGTGGGTGGGGTGAGGGAGACTTGAGGAGACGGGAGAGAGAGAGAGAGAGAGAGAGAGAGAGGGGTTGGGCCTCAGAGCAGAGGGCAAAGAAAGGAGAGGCCAGAGTGAAAATGGAAGACATTGAGTGTTTTGGGGGATGGAGGGGGGATGGGGCAATTTGGAGGGTGGATGCCACCTCTGTTTGCAAGTCGAGGCGATCGAATACAAAGAAAACAAAAACCCAAAGGCACACGTGACCCCTGTCAGCAGGATGTTATATAAGCTACATATACATCACCGTTATGAGCATTTAGACCATACATGGGCAACTGGCGGCCCGGGGGCCACATGTGGCCCCCATCTTCATTTAATGCGGCTCGCAGGTTAATATCGGAATATTGATATATTATTGATTTCAGCTGTTACAATTGCAAACATGTCCCCCTTTAATTACTTGAAATTAAATAAACATTATACTTTTCAGGATTCCAATTAAAAAATAGCAAAAAAAATATCAGGATTCCAATTCAAAAATATTCCAATAAAAGAATACAAGCTCAAAACGCACCGCTTTGCGACGCATTTTGAGCTTGTCGATCTGCTATTTTTGCTACTTTTTGTGTGACATAGAATGACCCGACATTATATGCAATGTGGCCCTATGGAGTGAGTGTGGAAATATAGTGGCCCTCTCCATCATCAAAGTTACCCACCCCTGATTTAGACCAAGCCCACAGTGAAATTGCTAAGGTCGAGAAGGAGACTGATTATGTGCCTCTACTTAGGTGTGAATTATTGATTTAAAACGAAATGAGATGAAACGAAATGAGATGAATGCAAATTGGGGACGAGGAACCCAAGGACGAAACAAACCAAGAAACATAGCAGATATCATCAAGGCAGTGCTAAATATATTCATAAGGTGAATGGTAAAAAATAGCAGTGGGATGAGGCAGTAAAAATAGCAGCAGATGTAATGACATATAGATGGGTTTCCGCGCGACGTCATCACAGAGCAGAGTGCGCAATCTGCGCATGCGCGGGGGAGAACGAACCGGAAGTGCCATTCACTCTATTGTTATTTTCGGGATTTAGATAGGCATAATGCTGCTATTATAGGCATAATAGGCATAATGCTGCTATTATATACAAACAGATCCAACTTCCGACAAATCATTTTTATTGAGTAAAGAAGATATTACAAACTGCATCATTTAATCTACTTTCATTAAACCTGGTGAAGACCATTTATTTTATGAGTGTACAATGGCCAGAGCTGCTGCGGGTAATAGCGCCCTCTACAGGCTCATCCCGCCACTGCGCGCGCATCATCCTCTCATGTTTACAAACAGGAAACCCATCTATATGGACGCACTTGATAAATGCTGATCTGCCTCTGGGGAGTTAGTGCTAAAATGTCTTAAAGATACCCTCTGTAACTTTACCTTTACGTTTGAACCCAATACGTTCAAATAGCCGAAGTCTAAAATAGGGCTTAAGTGGTTAATGCATGTTTTGTATTAATAATCTAAAAATGTGACTCTGAGATGTAGTAGAAGTAGAAGTATCGCAAAATGGAAGTACTCTAGTAAAGTAAATGTGCCTCTAAATTATACTAGTTGTACTAATATACAGTACTTGTGTAAATGTACTTAGTTACTTTCCACCACTGCCTGTTGCTGTTGCTACAGTAGACAAGGCTCTGGTCTTGAGAACAGTCTCAGCACTTTGACTACAACTCACACCTTTGTCTGTTCATTGAGCTCGACCCAGTTCAAATTTCACCAGATGGAGATGTTTGGCGACTGCAAACACCAATTCCCATCATGTGTGAGGACTAGAAATACTGTTATCCAAGCACTAGCAGTAAAAGTGTGTGACTAGGTCTAGATAGGGCTGTCACAATTACAAATTTAAGTTGACGATTAATTATCACTCAAATAATTGCGATGAACGATTTAATTGTGTTTCTGTCGTTGAAAATGTATGGAAAATTATGAATACAAATTACATTTCTGTTTGGCTTTTAGCTTTCATAAACAAAAGTTGCACAGGGCAGATATGACAAATAACACATATTTAATTACTTTATACTTAAAAATAAACATTAATAGTGGAGATAGCCAATCAGTAAGCTTGAGCTTATAGATCAGCTATTTCCACTATTTTTGAATTTTTTTAATATGGAATTAATTATGACGATTATGACGATTATGCAAAAAATAATTGCGATTATATAAAATAATTGTGATTAGACGATTATGTAATAATTGTGTCAGGCCTAGGTCTAGATAGACAACAGGGTTGGAGGTCACACCTCCAACCCTGTTGGCAATTCAGGCAATTCATTGCCAAGCTCAGGAGTGTTCTGCTTCTCGGAGAGAGGCGTCACATGGCAAATATTTCGGTTCAACACGACTAGTTATCCCATACATTTGAACAAGTATCAAATATTTGCTATGATGTCTGTATCATGTTTTCAGTCTGATATTGTATATCAGAATGGAAAACATCTGTTTGTGCTTAAAGGGATAGTTCACCCCCAAAATGACTTTATTTCTATCAATTAGTCACCCCATGGAGACTTGAATTCCTAAGCCAATAATGTGATGACCAGCAGCGGTTCCGGGTAGTGTCTCCTACCGGAACCGCTGCCTACCGGTCCGCTGGTCATCAAATTATTGACTTAGGAATGCAACAAAAACAAAAAAATACCCATGAATTCAAGTCTCCGTGGGGTGACTAATTGATAGGAAAAAAAGTATTTTTTGGGGTGAACTGTCCCTTTAATCGTGCTTATGCACATATCTGCAACAACAAAATAAACTTTAAGTTCAATTCAAGTAATGGTGACGGGTGACAAAGCACCAACATTATACTGTCAGAGGTATTTCAGTGATAATGACTTTCATGTTATAAGCAACGAGCATAATATATCATCATACTGTATAATCCCACATCAGTTCTCAAGTTGCAGTTGTCTGACTTTAAGAAGCAACACGTCTAGTATTTCTATAGCAGTGGTTCTCAAACCTTTTCATGTCAAGGACCCCCAAATTGACACTTATTAGCCCGCAGACCCCCATTTAAAAAGATATGGCAGGGACCCCCATAAGAGAAGATTTTTAGGGCTCTGGCGGTGATTCCCAACCATTTTAATTTCAAGGACTCCCAGTTTGACATGCATTAGGCTACGGACCCCCATTTAATGGCATCTCTGGGACCCCAATTTATATTGCAAAATCAATGTTCATTTAACTCTGAGAGTGTACAAATGGAACCAAATGGAGCCGCTAGGTTCCATTTGCACACTCTCAGAGTTACAGACCCATACGGGTCCTTTTGGTTCCTAACTATCCATCATTTAGCTGGGGACCCCCTGGAACTCCCTCAAAGACCCCTGGGGGTCCCCGGACCCCACTTTGAGAACCAATGTTCTATAGGACCATTGATACATGGATGCCTCAGCCTAAACAGAGGTTTTTACAAACCTCCTGGAAAAGGCTCCACGTGGCCTCAACAGGTTCCTACTGTCCTAACAAGCTCCCCATGGCCTATATAGTCCGCTGGCAGGGCACAGAGGGAGGCTAACACCCACCGTAGACAGTAAACTCAGGTCATGTCCGACCCTCCTGTGCTTTAAATGGACCCTTTCATGACTAGGGGCTCTGAATGGGGGCAGCGTGGCCTCAGCGGTGGGGATAAAATGTGTATTTCTAGCATCCCGCATGGAAAGCACAGTCTCAGACCTCCACCCCAACGTATCATGAATCTGAGAATGAGTCGAACACAAGACTTTGTTGTTTGTGTTTGTTTTGATAGTTTTGTGCAGTTGCGGCAGGGTAGAGAGCATGGGTTAATTTGGGATATCCACATGTTTCTATTAAGAGAGAGGCAGTCCTATAGCGATATCCATTTCTATTAGAGAGAATCAACCCAATCTAATGTGTGTGCAGTGGTGGAAAAAGTACTTAAGTAAAAGTATCAATACTGCAATGTAGAAGTACTCTGTTACAAGTAAAAGTCCAGAAATCAAAATGTACTCAAAGAAGTACCAAAAGTAAAATTACTTCACAAAGCGTTGCAGCTTGTAGATTGGCTATTTTCAAATAGCCAAGGTATAAAATAGGGCTAAAGTGGTTAACGTATGTTTTATAATGTAATCAATTATATCTGCAAAGTAACTAGTAACTAAAGTTTTCAAATAATTGTAGTAGAAGTAAAAGTATAGACAATTGGAAATACTCCAGTAAACTAAAAGTACCTAAACATTTTACTTAAGTACAGTACTTGAGTAAATGTACTTAGTTACTTTACACCACTGTGTGTGTGTGTGTGTGTGTGTGTGTGTGTGTGTGTGTGTGTGTGTGTGTGTGTGTGTGTGTGTGTGTGTGTGTGTGTGTGTGTGTGTGTGTGTGTGTGTGTGTGTGTGTGTGTGTACTCTGTGTGTGTGTACTCTGTGTGTCTGCGTGCGAGCGAGAGTCACAGAGAGAGAGGGTGGGGGGAGAGAGAGAGAGAGAGAGAGAGAGAGAGGGAGTGTATGTTTGATATAGCCCTTCTCTCAGATTGGTGTGGAATGCCAGTGCACACTCATTGACTTGGGTTTCAAATCTTCACTCTGCTCCCAGAATCGGGCATTCTTCAGCACTGCTCTTCATATAGTTACTGCCAACACACAGCATCAATACCCTGGACTTGAACTGCTATATTGTAACATGCAATATCAGTTCAAGCCTTAGTTAACTGACCACGGTATTGATAATGTTGACACACAAAAAAAAAATGCTGTGATCTGTGTTTTTCACAAATTGAAAGGTTTCTCAACAGACATTAGATTAATTCTACACAGTATTTGCCAGGTCTGTGTCATGTGATTCAGTCATTCGGAACACCCAGGTGTTAACCACTTTAAACCTGGCATCCCTATTTTGGCCATTCTATATTAAAATTGGCTTAAGATGGGCTTGCTGGCCTGCCGGCTGGCGGGGGGGGGGGGCCTCTGACGTCACATTCATGTCACCATGACTCAGCCATATACCATAACCATGTACAGTAAGGAGTTGCCAATGCAGCTACGCCCAAATATGGAGTGTGTTGTCTAACAAATCAGTCAGCTCCATATATAACGGCACAAAAGCGGGCGTGCCCATATATGGGCACATACTGATGATATCAGGGATCTCCATATATGCGCACAAAAGGGGGCATGCCCATATATGGACATATATGACATCAGGGATCTCCATAAATGGGCATAAAAGGGACAAGGACAGAAATCTCCATATATATCAGTCGGATCTGTGGTGCGACGTAGGTGTGAGGGCTGCGTAGCGCCCCCCGAACTCTAGATGCGACTCTAGTTTCATTATAAGCTCAGATTTAGCCTTTTTTTCCCTGCTATTTGCCAAAAGTCTGTAGGCCTTAAATGGCTATGGGGGTTCATATTTGGTTGTGACATCTGTATTGTTGCATCTGACATCTGTATCCCCTATTACGCCGGAAGTCGGAGATTGTGCACGCGTGTGCGTGCGCCTGACTGTCCGTCTGTACACAGCTAATCTCAGGAAGAAGAAAAAAACAGCATACATCATGAACGCAATGTACAATCAACCAAATTGGAGTCACATGGGGCCTTTATACACATGCCTCTAAAAGCACTTTCACTTCTAGGGATGCTACAAATGTGAAAAGTGGAACTGTAGGTTGTAGAAACACTATTTCCCCCTGCCGCTTCCTCGGGTCCTGGTGGCTGCAACCCACGACCTACACAGCCCTGTTTGAGATATGTGCTCCGCAGAGCGCTACTTTCTAATTATATTATTCATTCAAGATGGTGCTGGATCTCTTGTGTTGTATGCACGCATTATGGTACATTGGAGTACATAAATCCTTAGTATGTCAAGCTCCAGGAGGGCGCAAACATCTATCCTTGCCAGCAGTAGTGGCACACTCTACACAGAGTTAGCTACACAGCCACATAACAAACATCTCATATGGCAAAAATGGAGCCCATTTTGTTAAGCCCGATGTATACTCCATCATACGAAGGAGCATAAATTACGCTCATGTTCACTCATCATATTAATGGATGTACTGTACTGTAGGCTATTAACTTGACATCATAGCATACAGTTTAGGCCTACAGTACACAGAGATAGGCTATTAGAGGCTCACATGTGTTATGTATCTGATTAATCCCATAGTGAATGGGAAACGCATCGCGTATACTGTAGCATGTGAGTCGTTTGGGGCGTTCCAAAGCAATGTGGCATACAGATGTGCCACATGCTGAATGTGGATTCAGGAGAAACAACACGTATTTATTTGTTTATTTATTGTCATTTGTTGTGTGCGTGAGAATGGAACAGTAGGCTGGCTACCATTTGCACTCGCCCACTTACAGTATCAGTAAATAAAAAATACTTAATCAATGCAATAAAATAAATATGTTTAATTATTAACCACTTGAAACCTTCCATCCCTATTCTGGACATGTCATAATAGGCAAACATGAATTGCAAATTGAAGATCTACATTCTACAAGCTCACTGCACTTAGAAAGCTTGCAGATCTGAATAGATTTGGGGTAGAGGGGAGGAAAGGAGCGGAGCTAGTATAGACCCCGGGGGGATCGGTTTAAGTGGTTAAATCTAAACATTGTTTCTGTGAGGGAGGTGATGTCCATGCCCACTTATGCTTAATGGTGCACAGCCAGGACAAGGGTACATAATCATAACACATGGTGGAGAAATAGCCACTAATTATCAAGGGTCTGACTCTGTACAGCAGAACAAAATGTAGGCCCATGGTCCGGCCTAAATGCTATGAATTGTTATTTTTTTGTTACCTCCGTATAGTCAGTGCTGCTGGCCACTGCTTGGTCATTATTTTATGGCCTGCCGTCAGTCACGTCTGTTCACTGTATGAGTCTGTCTGAGAAAAACAACGCAAGGAACCTTGAGAACGACCAAATTAAAAAACATATTTCAGTCCATTCTAAAAATGAAACTTATTAAGTATAGATACTTAAAGTCCTGAAGAGACTCCTCCATATTCAAGTGCAAGTAAATCAACTTCCATGCAGGACCCCAGACAGTTTACAACATGTCAGGGCTGGTGGCTTTGACTCTCCATGATTGATGATCATGAGGGTGCTCTGTTATCGTAGCCTATAGCTCTCCCTATGGACAGACAGACTTGGACCATTTGATGTGTTTATTTATTCACTTTGCTCTTCCTGACCATGTAGCAGAGGACTCAGTGGAGGTGTAGGAGATCGGATGTGGGGAGGGTCACCTATACTCCGGGGGCTGACACACACAGACAGGAGTGAGCGCAGGTCAAGAATCCAGTGTTGGGGCAGAATGCTAGGAATGTTCAGCCTGCAGAACTGAACTGAACTGAACAGCGGCCGAGGCGAGATGCTGTCTGATGGATTCACGGAGGAATCAGTCAGGTTCAATGTTACAGGATGGACCAAGTGTACAATACAAATGTAGACCTATGTATGCAGTGGTGGTAAGAGTACGACATTGTTTTACAGGTAAAAGTGTCAATACTGCAATGTAGAAACACTCTCACACTGTTACAAGTAAAAGTCCAGTGATCAAAATGTACTTGAGTAAAAGTACAAAAGTATTGACATCAAAATATAATTAAAGTACCAAAAGTAAAAGTACCCATTATGCAGAATGTGTCATTATGTCTAAAATGTATTCAAATCTTTTGAAAATAGCAGGTCTACAAGCTCACAACACGTCGCAGTTTTCAAATAACTGTTGTGGAGGAAAAGTACAATATTTGTCTCTGAGGTGTAGTGGAGTAGAAGTAAAAGTATAGAAAATTGGAAATTGGTAAAAGTACTGTACCTCAAAATTGTACTTAAGTACAATACTTGAGTACATGTTACTTAGTTACTTTCCACCACTGTACTGTACTGTATTTGAGCTCAAATGCATTACACTTTGGCTATTCAAAAATAGCAGATATACAAGCTGCACTGAGGATGAGCAGATCTGCTATTTTTTGAAAAATCTTGAAAATGTGTGCAAATCTTTTAATATATATTGTTTATTGTTTATGTATGTAAAACTGAAGCAGGGTCTCTGAGCCATGTGTAGTGATAAGAATATCCATGAGAAATTCTTTCCATTAGTGGTCAACGTAAACGACTCAAAACGACTATACCGCCATATGTCATACTATTCAGCTAATGTATGTACAGTATTATTATCTCCGCCAGGCCGGACAGGCGAAGGCCGGATACTTGATTGATTGATTGATTGATGTAGTTTATTTAGAAAGACATGAGAATAGTACATGACAGTACATAACAGTACATGGAAGTACAAATTCACAATACAAGGTCTACTAAACTGGAAACCCTCATTAAGCATTACGCTTGTTTAAGATGAGAACCCCATGCACACAAATCATGATGAAATATAAGAGGCAGGCAGATATACACACTACTATACAGAATGTCATACAATCAGCTTTCAGGTTACTGGTATGACGAGAGAAAAAAAAAAAAAAAAAAAATATATATATATATATATATATATATATATATATATATATATATATATATATATATATATATATATATATATATATATATATATATACAAAAGAGGAAAATGAAGGAGGGGGGGGGGGGGTAGGGAGGGGTAGGTTAAGACTTAGACAGGGGCCATTTTCGAATTGCAGCCTCCTGAAGGTGTATCTTTAGGGCAGTTTTGAAAGTGAGTAGGGTTTTACACTCCTTTACTCCTTTTGGTAGGGCATTCCACATTTTTGATGAATAGCATGAGAACGAGTTCATGCCCTTAGTTGAGCCAAATATGGGTTGAACATGATCAGTGGAGCTGCCTCTGGTGTTATGATCATGGACTTCATTAACATTTTTGAAGTATTTTGACAAATACAGGGGGATCCCAATGTTGTGGTGTATCTTGAAGACCAGGCCCATAGCAAGTTGCTGTACTCTGTCCTCAACCCTAAGCCATCCAATCCTAGCAAAATGAGCAGGGGTTAGATGGGTTCTGTGATTGAGGCCAAGAAGTAGCCTTACAAGTTTGTTTTGGGATGTTTGGAGCCTTGTTTTTAAGGCCTTGGAGGTGTTGTGATACCATGAAGTGCATGCATAATCATAATGACCTTGAATGAGGGCCCCTGCAAGAATCTTCAGAGTATTCTTACTGACTAGGCGATCAATCCTCCACAAATAGCGTGTTGTTCGGTTGACATTTTTGATCACTTTTTCGGCGTTTTTGTTACCAGAGAGGTTTGCCTCCAAGATGGAGCCCAGGTAGGTAATTTCATCCTTTCTTTTGATGACATCATCACCCACTTTGATCGTGAAACTCTCTGCCTTGCTAAGGTTAGGACTGGACCCAAAGAGGATGGATTCAGTTTTACCCAGGTGTAATGAAAGTTTGTTGTCAGAGAGCCAGATGCAGATCTTGTTGAGTTCGGAGCTGAGAGTTTTCTCAACCTGCAGCCTGTCCCTGTCCGAGACTAGCAGGGCCGAGTCATCTGCGAACAGGAACAGCTTGCAGTCGCAGGCCGATGACATGTCATTCACATATATCAGGAACAGTAAAGGTCCTAGTATACTTCCTTGTGGGACACCACAAGTCACAGGGAGGGGGGGGGACTGGGTGCCGTTTAGGATCTCATCCAGTTCACTGACGTATCATCAAAACCTATTGCTTTGAGCTTATTGATCATAATTGGGTGATTGACGGTGTAAAGGCCTTCTGGAGGTCCAGCATGACCATGCCGCAATATTTGCCCTTGTCGACATCTTGTTTGATAGAGTCGTTCAAATAGAGAAGGCATGTGTCAGTGGAGTGGTTTGTTCTGAAACCAGATTGGAATTTGTAAATTAGATTTTTTTCGGCAAGATACTTATCGACCTGTTCATAGACTATTTTTTCCATGACTTTCGAGATGGAGCTAAGAATAGAAATAGGGCGGTAGTTGCCAGGGTCTAATTTGTTTCCTTTTTTGTACAGAGGGGTCACCCTTGCTTTTTTGAAATCGTTAGGGACCCGTCCCTGTATGATGGAGAGGTTTATTATGTGGGTAATGATTGGAGCAATGGAGGCGGCCGAGTCTTTTAGAAATTTGGCGGGGATATTGTCGAGGCCTGTGGCTTTGTGTTGATGAAGAGCACTAAATTTTTTAAACACCTCTTCTGTTTTCACAGGGGAGAGTTTAAAATCATCTTTCCGTACACCCTGTTTTTTGTAAAATGAGTCAACATGCTCTTCACCATAGCACCCAGAGTGAGGGGGAAGTTTTTCAACCAAATCTGAGGTTATGGTCGTGAAGAATATGTTGAGGATTTTACTCACTTCATGTTTGGATGTGATGAGAGTGTCATTCACCTTGAGGCTTATGTTTGTAAACCTGGTTTTCAATTTCTTGCTGCAGCCTAGTAGGTTGTTGAATAGCTTCCAAAGCTCTCGTGGTTTGCTTTTATTTTCCTCAATTTTGTCATCGAGGAAGCTTTTTTCTGCTAATTCGAGCATGCCATTAACCTTGTTTCTTAGCTTGTTTCTTTCTTTTACAAGTTTAGCTACGTGGGAGTACCATGAGTGGAGGTCAGTGGGCTGCTCATTCTGACCTATAGGTACCTATAGGTACGTGGGAGTACCATGAGTGGAGGTCAGTGGGCTGCTCATTCTGACCTATAGGTACAATCTAAAAACATACAATTTGTGCAAGGAGGTTGTGCAAGAAAACTTAGAAAATAAGTAATTTTTTGGGTGAACTACTCCTTCAAAGACAGTTGATGGTAGTTAGATCATTGTTCAAAGCTCTGATAGCCTGAGGGGGAAAAAATGTCAGCGCTCGCAAGCCAAATGTTTTTGAAACAATGTTTACATTCCATAGACTATTACATGTCCTTATTCTATGGTTTGTGGAGAACCACAGTGGTCTGGAAAGTTATGGCCTGTGGTTTTATGATACCATGTGCTAATCGTAGTCACTTGGACAAAGGTTCTGTTTTAGGAATTTGAGAACTCATGTCTTCTTTTTTTCTATTGATATTCACTCGCAGCCTTCAAATAATAACTTAATCGGATTTAGAGCTTTTTCTTTTGCTTATTTATTTATTTATTTTTTAGTATTTTATTAGTATAATAGATA
This sequence comes from Gymnoscopelus braueri, assembly GCF_963280865.1. NCBI lineage: Eukaryota > Metazoa > Chordata > Actinopteri > Myctophiformes > Myctophidae > Gymnoscopelus > Gymnoscopelus braueri. The sequence goes on from NC_137623.1 coordinate 37,363,280, forward strand.
TTCGACATTTAGCTGTCATTTATCCAGATCGACTCACAATGGAGCAGAATTATTTTCTGACCTAGTACAAACATCAAGTCATGAAGGGTAAATACCATACTAAGTACCCTGCATTTATGTACATACACTAGAAAATCCTCAGTGTTCATTCAATTCCAAGAGTGTACAAGTGGAACCAAATGGACCCGGAACACAATGGATTTCACTGTGTGTATCTCCTTCAATATTAAAATCTGATGAGAGTAAGCTAATGAACTCCAACACTCACTTAATTCATGTGTATCCTGGAGGCTGGGAGGTTCCCTGTCTTTTTCTTTCCACCTTGAAAATCTCAATGAAGGCTAGATTGTGTAATGTCTTTTTGTGGTCAACCTCAAGATCCACATGAAACTTTCAACAAAGTTGTAAATGACTTCTACAGTATGAATCATTTGAGTGGGGGAGGAATTTCCACACATAAGAAGGGCCCGACTGTTTGGTGCTCTGCTCACGTTCAGCGCGTCAGCTGGTATCCCAGTATATTTGGACTTCCTCTCCGCGAAAATGAGAGCTCAACCAGTCACACCCATTCTCAAAAACTGTGAGAGCATTCAAATGAGCTTCAAAGGGAACTTAGCTAACGCACATCGACTGGTGGGCGCTGGGCTAAAGAGGCTTCAGGTCAAAAAGGTAGAGCCCGCACACCACAGCAGGTAAAAGGTACTTCTTGATTCCTTATAATGAAGTACCCCGTCTGTCACCCCCACTGTGTGCCACCCCCACATAATCACAGGTGCGACTCATTACCCCTAAAGTGATGTAGATTGGAACCCATTGACTCAGTGTTTACAAATACATTGAATACTCTCTGCATAAAAACATAAAAAATAATGGGTTACTTTTTTATTTACTTTTTTTCACCAGACAAATAGACATAATGGCCTGTCTGGGTCTGTGGATTGTCAGACATTCAAGTGTTTTCAATTTTTCTTCATATGTCAACTTGGCCTATATTCACCATCACAGTATCAAAAAGTCATGACAATGTGCTTTCAAATGAACCCAATGCCCTCTTACAGTGATAGCACACACTGACCTTTCTTCACAGAAACCACAAAAGACGCACATTCTATTTCACCTCAAAGATCTCTTAATCACAATTCAGCTGAGCTGCCCTAGCTGCCCGATGTGAAGGCACCTCCCTGTGGTTTGAATGGGCCACATGGTGGCTGGGGGACCACATCTGCACCACAGCACCGATTAGCTGAACAAGGGCACGTCTTGATAGCAACGATGTACTGTAGTGTGAACAATGTCACAGTTTGAGCTTTTATCTGTTTTTGGGCGGTGAAACCGCCCCTATAAGTGAGGTTTGGAAAAATCTACAAATATCCTGCGCTGTGAAACCGCCCCTATAAGTGAGGTTTGGAAATTTGTACAATTATCCTGCACCGTGATTGGCCAATCACAATCTATTCAGGACTGTGATTGGCCAGTGTCACATGACACATGTGCATAGCCCTATATAAGAAACCATTTATTTGTTTTTTTCAATTTATGGTTTCGTCCATCATAAAGAGTGTTTCAATAAATGTATTTATCTTTTGTACATGATTGGTTGACTCCATTCAGTATTGTGATTAGCTAGCAAGACACCGCCCACTTCACACAGGGTGTGATTTTTTTTTTTATCGTTGGCTTTACAGAGACATAATGTTGGGTTTTATATCTGTTCCCTTCTCAGAATGTTCCTACTTTGGATTGGATTGGAAACTAAAAACATTATTTTTTTTTTAAATCTTTTCTTTTTTGAAAAATAGCAGATCTACAAGCTCATAGCGCGGCACTCTGTGCCGAGCTATGAGCTTGTATATCTGCTATTTTTGAATAGCCAAAGACATTTTAAATGACACAGACGCGTTCCCGGTCTTAATGGGTTAAATAAAGGTCTGCAGGACTTTCTGGCAAAACAGTACACTGGCATACAGTACGTTTCAGTGCTGATTTAGACCACATTAACATTAAGTGCAACAGAGTCATAGGAATGTTTTTTGAGCATTTAAAATCAATAAATCTATTAGGACAACCGCGTAGGCCTACAGTATACCATATTATACTTTCTGACAAATGCATTAGCCTGCTGATTTGTTAATGATATTTGCTCTAAACTGAAAAATAAATCAAACCGTTTCAAATAAATGAATGGCGTTGTCTGCTTTGAAATAACTGCCATATCTTCTTAAACAAAAAACATCTGCTCGACTCAAACACTGTCAGTCAGCTGAGAATTGTTGACTTTCATGTGTGCTCATTCATTGTTTTTTTATCTCAGCCAAGCTGAAGGCAGGACTGGAGATTACAGTAGGTTTACGCCTCTCTGTGTCAGTGTGTGTCAGTGTGTGTGTCCGCTGCTAATTTTACAAACTACTTGAGCGATCAGTGCCAGATTTCTTGTGCACTCGCTGCCAGCCAAGGAAGTCAGTTGTGTTTGGACAGATAGAGGTCGCTGTCATTTACATTCCTACCGTGATTTGTGTTCCCAGTATGTCCCTGTAAAACATAATGTAGACACATGGCATTAACAATCAGCATCATTTATTATAGCCTTTCCCCCATTGCCTTGTGCTTTTATGCGCAAAACATTGTCATCATATACACCAGTAGTTCTCAAACATTTTCATGTCAAGGACCCCCAAATTGACACCTATTATCCCGCGGACCCCCATTTGAAAAGATATGGCAGGAACCCCCCATAAGAGAAGATCTTTACGGCTCTAGATTTGATTCTCAACCATTTTAATTTCAAGGACCCCCAGTTTGACATGCATTAGGCTACGGACCCCCATGTAAAGGCATTTCTATCTCTGGGACCCCAATTTATATAGGTTCCATTTGGTTCCATTTGTACACTCTCAGAGTTACAGACCCATAAGGGTCCATTTAGTTCCTAACTATCTATCATTGAGCTGGGGACCCCCTGGAACTCCCTCAAGGACCCCGGACCCCACTTTGAGAACCAATGACATACACCACACACACACACACACACACACACACACACACACACACACACACACACACACACACACACACACACACACACACACACACACACACACACACACACACACACACACACACACACACACACACACACACACACAATGATGGAGGGAGGAAGAAGTGTGCCTCCTGGCTGAGATTCGTGCTTCACAGTGCCCCCTTTTTCGGTCGTGTGGTTCCGAGTGTTTTTGCACTTGATGCGAGACCAATTTCCATGTCATTGAATAGTAAAGCGCAACTTCTGTTCTGAATACCTCCTTCCGTAAAACCTGCACGCTTCAAAGCTGACAAGAGCAAAGAACATCTGTTGTCCATGGCATATTGCATTATTACATCCCATTTCTTCAAAGCAGACTGTAGATCCTATTGGAACTGCAGAGAATCCAAACTGCCTTGATCTTTCATCAGACATTGAACGAACTTTGTGGATGCAATAAAAAAGTAAATTCCTCTGGCATCATCTGAAAAGGACAAACCGTTGACCGACTGTACCGAGATGGTACAGTAAATACTGTAGGTAACTAAGTAGTCCACATACGGAGGCCATCCACAGTATTAAGTGAGTCCAGAAAAAAAGGTTTCATCTGTTGAACCGAAGCTAATCTGGATCACAAATTGTTTCAATGTATCTGGGTCCATTTCACTCCATTTTTATTGCAGTTCCTTCAGCACCAAATAGGGGGATGTGTGTTAAATGTATCTCTTTTTTGGGGGGTAATTAAAGTGTTCATTTCTTTCAGTCTTGTGCCCAAAGACATAAGCATTTTCTTCTTTGACCACTTGTCCAAGCCATGTACAGTAACTGGATATTTGGGTTCAGAGATGCTACACCCGTGCCGCATGCTACTGTACAGTATGTGTAAGCATAGGTGCCAACCACTGGCTGTGGCCTTGACCTTTGACCGATTTGAACGAACCGATTTGAACAAATTAACCATGTTCACCATGGTGTCCAATTTCGAGAAAATAGCCAATCTACAAGCTCACAGCGTACACGGATAAGTGGTTATGGCTGTGAATCTGTGATGGACAGACAGGCGCTGGTCATTTCAGAACACCCACTCTGCTATAATGAGGAACTATTTCCTGGGCCATGGTAAATGCTTTATGTCACTGTTTATAAACGTCTAGTCCGGGACTCTTAACCCTTAATGGTCTGTAAGTTACAGACCTTTAAAAAAAAAAAAAACCCTTTGGGACCCCAATGTACATTGTGAAGTTCTCAGTGTTAATATTACTCTTACAGTGTACACACGAGTTGTAAGCGTCCATTTGGACCCCTAAATTGAGAACCAGTGTCTTATATAAAAATCCAATCATGTAGATATTGCGATCCAAATGGGAATATGGCAAAGCTCCAATGGAGATCTTGGACTTGGAGTTTGGAATATTACAGGAAAGAGGTTGACAAGCAGTGTGTCAAGATCAGTGATCACCACCTCTGGTCAAACTGGTGCTTTGTTGTGTACCAAGACAACGACACCTCTGGGAGACTGGGTTGTAAATTCCACTTGTATGGCCACTGTGTGTACACAGCAAAATCCTCAGTGTTAATTCAACACTGAGGGACCTGTTTTAATTTACACCCTCTCGGAGCTAAATTAACACCTAAGATTTAGCTGTGACTCTCATCACAGACATGCACTACTTTTACTTTTCAAATCTCTGCCTACCCCCTAGACCAGTGGTTCTCAAACTTTTTTGTGTCAAGGACCCCCAAATTGATATATATTTGGCCGCATATGAAATTGTTTTGTGCCAGGGACCCCCATAAGAGAAGATTTGTGCTAAAAAAAAATTCAAAAATGTTAACAATTAAAAAAATAGCAGATCTACAAGCTCATAGCGCGGCACCAAGTGACGCGCTATGAGCTTGTCGATCTGCTATTTTTGAATAGCCAAAGTATAAACTATGGTTAAAGTGGTTCAAATGATTGTGACGCCATATTAACTAAGTTTTGCTGGGGACCCATGGTACCCCTCCAAGGACCCCTGGGGGTCCCTGGACCCCACTTTGAGAACCAATGCCCTAGACCAGTGATACTTTGAGAGAAAATTCTCGGAACGATCATTGTCCGTTTTCGACTCAATGGGATCACTTTCCACCCTCAGAGTTTGAAACAGCTCAGACAGGAGCTCAGAGACTGTATCAACAATGACAGGCTGCAGTCCAGATGCTGTATAGAATGAATCCCACAAAGGTACTTCAGAAATCACAAGTATGTCACAGGAGGAGGGGGAATTAACCACTTTAACCCTGGCGTCCCTATTTTGGGTTTATAAGTTAAGGTGAACATTTTTTAAAAATTTAACGGAGAGGTCCTCTTTTACCCATGTTTTTGCACATTATAATCTGATCGAAATATAGATTATTTGCACAGCATTGACACTTTATATTTTTGCACAGCACATTGGCACTTTACATACAGTATGTGCAATATATAGAGAAGTGCAATTTGTATTGTTAAGGGAGGATTGAAAACCTAACATATAATGTGCCTGTTCAAGTTGCTGCTGTCTTCCAGTGGATGGAATTGGGCTGGACCAAGTCAGGATGGCAGAGGGGGGGTTGTAATAGTTGCTAAGGATATTGTTGTAGTGTAATGTTGTAGTATAATCATGAGTGGTGTAGTTCATGGAGTTTTAATATATTGTGTGAGGGTTAATGTTATATGTATTTATGTAATTGTATTATTTGTTAATCTACCCCTTGACATGGTGGAGTCCAAACTAATTGCTCCAGCTGAGTATAAAACGCTACCAGTAACAAACAGATTGAGTTGGTGGTAGACACCACCATGTCACCTGTGTGGAGAGCTTCCTGTGTTCATGCCTTTTTGTATTGTAGGTGCAAAAAAAATACGTTGCACCCTATCAAGGCCTCTGTACTAACTTCAGCCGCTAAATGGCACCTTCTCACGTAACATTTTCAAATGTTATAAAGTGTTCTAAAATAGCCGATCTACAACGTGTCCCAATGCATTGTCACTGTCAGCTAGTAGATTGGCCATTTTGTCATTTTTTGAATAGATGGCAGTACTACTTAGAAAACAATTCAGAACTCACACACAACCCCAGACTTTATGTACATGAGCCACAGTGAAAAGTGTGGACAGTCCATACATACACATAATAATGTCATGATATAAGGTTACTAACTAAAATTAGGAAATACTTTCTATACTTCACACTCAGCCTGTCTATTCTTTTCAGCAGCAGCTACTGGCTATTGTCAACAGCTGTTTCTGAAATTGCTCTGCTGACCCATTGTGAGCTCTGACACAACTGACTACAAATCTCCAACAGTAACCTTTCCAGTGCCTGTATTCTAACACGGCATCACTCAACATCAACAAGCCTCGCGGCTTCAAGTTCATACTGTCAAACTTCCTTTTATTTAGGTTTGATTGAATTTAAACAAAGCAAAGTTGCAGTCCATGCAAGTCCAATGTTCAAGCTAGTTAATTAAGTTTAGTTTTTTAAGGTCTTAAATGTCCAAAAACCCAAGGTTCAAGTTATTTTTTATTGTTACGTCTTGTGGCCCAGGCACGCACACTCACATTTTTTTTCTAATTCCTCAGACATTGTAGCAGCTGTCTACCTGCCCACCTGCATACCTGCCTGCCTGCCTGTCTGTCTGTCTATCTGTCTGCCTGCCTGCCTATAGTTTTCTATGGGTTACACGTCAGAGGTGATGTCACAATATATTTCGTCAGTATTTGCTCTATGAGGGCAGGGAAGGGGAAGCAAGGCAGTTAAATCAACTGTCATCAAAACCTTTTTATTTATTTTTACAGTACTGAATTGTACAGGATGTTCTTGGTTCAAATTATGGTCATTCTAAAATGAAATACTTATCCATATCAATATGCATAGATATGCATACATGTCTTCACTGAAAATACCAGTGCCCCTGGCTCTTTTCCCTGCCTACTGGAGGTGCTTTTTGGCAGCAAACCCCCAGTCACTGAGGGTTTGTGGTGGAAGTTAGCCTGGGGCTGACATACTGTACATTACAAGGGAAAGCTTGCCAGAGCCCCCAACAGGGTAGAGCAGGTCTGAGCAACGCACAAACCAGGCGGGTCACAGCGAGTGGAGGCAGGCGTCACATGACTCTTCTTGTGGCAATGCTGTGACCCCTTGCACCCCCTGTTTCCACCGTCACCCCGGGGTGTCAAAGGTCAAGAAGGGCACCACCATGCCAGCAGAGGAGGAAGGCATGATAGGACAGGGTATCATGCCTTGACAGGCGTACGTTTCAAATAGGACAGGGCCTGTCCTATTTGAAACGTACCCCTGACAGTAATGCTTGATTTATACTTGGTTGCGTGCCAAAAATAGATCTACAAGCATTGTGCTGCGACTCACTGTGGGCTTGTAGATCTGCTATTTTTGATGCACGATACAGTACCATAGCGTGGCACCGAGTGCCGCGCTATGAGCTTGTAGATCTGCCTGGCACGTTCAAAAGCTAACACATTTCTATGCATGGGTTATCTCTCCAATTGAGATGCAGTTGGTTATTTTGTACTGGTTGAATTCTTAGCATATGTGTTTGTTTGCTAGCTTGTAGTTACTTATAGTAACGCCGAATTCTCGAGTGTTGTTCCATAAAGTGTTTTTCCGGTGGATGGGTGTGTACAAAATGTCTCAAACACCCACTTCACCTTCATCGGCACACCTAGTTCATGCCTATTTCAGACCAAAGCACGTTGGCTGCCGCTTTGTTTCACCACAGAGCAGCAGTGGAAAAGTTGAACTTTTCTCAACTTCTCCTCACTGATATTTGCTAGTTCTGCCTCCTTCCACAGCAGGGAAGGTGGCGGTCGTTCCTCACCACAGACAGTGCAGATACCACAACCTCGCTGCGCTCTCTGGACGTGAAAGCGGAATACATCTGCAGCTGGTGTGAGTTCAGAAAGTGTCAACTGCTACTAATGACAGCTGTCATAAGCTATACAGCAGTGGTTCTCAAACTTTTTCATGTCAAGGACCCCCAACTTGACACTTATTAGCCCGCGGACCCCCATTTGAAAAGATATGCCAGGGACCCCCATAAGAGAAGAGTCTTTACGGCTCTAGCAGTGATTCTCAACCATTTTAATTTCAAGGACCCCCAGTTTGACATGCATTAGGCTACAGACCCCCATTTAATGACATCTCTAACTCTGGGACCCCAATTTATATTATGAAATCAATGTTAATTCAACTCTGAGTACAAATGTGCACTCTCAGAGTTACAGACCCATAAGGGTCCATTTGGTTCCTATCCATCATTTAGCTGGGTACCCCTTGGAACTCCCTCAAGGACCTATGGGGGTCCCCGGACCCCACTTTGAGAACCAATGCTATACAGTACCTGGCATGCTGGTTCATTGCTGGTTCGTACAAAGGAATTCCCCTTTGTATGAATGGTAGATGTTTGTTTTCCCTTGTGGGAGACCAAGGTTTGAATCCAGGTGGACATTACATTACATTGGGGGCTCGTCCGGGAAATTGTATCCTGGGGCTGAGGAGGTCAAAGAGGAGGTGAATGTAGCAGGGTAACCCTGCCTGAAGACCAGAAGTCTGAATTTCCTTTGCCCAATGGCAAGGACTGAGCCGTAGCTGTCTGATTAAAGACGGGGTGACGTGATTTTCAGTGATCCCCCCCCCTAAAACATAATCATCAGGTATTATGGTTACACTAGGAGGAAGATTTTTTTTCAAAAAAGTGTACAGAAATTGTTAAAATTATGTTTTTATGTGGACACGCCTCCAGTTCATTAAGTATACCTGGTTCTCACCTTAGCACCTCCTCCACCACCTTAGCACCACCCACCTGTCCTAGTCCCTCCTCCTCCTCATGCCCACACCTGTTGTGTTATGATAATGAGGGGGAGGGTACAATTTTACTATGTCACTAAAGGGCTGTTTTTCTATAGGCACATTTGACCCTCAAGGTTTCAGCCTCCAGGTAGAAACTCAAAATAGTCAGAGAAGACATAAAACACCATAAAAACACCACCAGGGGGCTTAATGAAGTTCTATCAACCTCATAGACACATGAAAAACAGAAAAAGTGCAAAACCATGGCACCACCTCTTTAACTATGTGGGAGACCAGGGTTTTAATCCTTTGTTTTCATTTAAAAAAACGCCAGGAGACATCTTCAGTCGTCTGGCGTTTATCAACCATGGTAGGTGGTGGCATTTCAGAATCAGAATCAGAATCAGAATCAGTTTTATTGTCACATCACAGGTTTACAAGGTAAAAAAGTGGGTGAAATTCTTTTTTGTACATCATTCCCATCGCAACGTTAGTTTCCATAGAAAGAAGAGGGGGGGGGGGGAGAAGAAGAGGGTGGGGGGTAAGTGGGAAGGAGATCAAAACAAGAGAGCAACATATTTACAAAACCTGAGATAATAAAAACTAAAAAAACTAAACTAAGGTGCCTGAGCATAGCAGCAATGTATTGTATACTGTGCATGTTATACTTATACTGTGCATGATAGACAATGGACGTTAAGGTGCTTAGAGGAAAAGGAGCACAATAAAAAAGACCAAAGGTCAGTGCGTTATACAAGGGATTAAGGTGCAAAAGGTCAGTGCGTGTCCACCTAGAGTGGACTGACCCTAGTATAATCCGCAAGTAGCTCCATGATGGAGTGCAACAAAAGTCATTTGTACCTGGTGTAGTCCACAGGTGTGTCCGAGGGGGGGCTAAAGTCCAAGTCATTGTCCCTGGTATAATCCACAGGTGTGTTCAGGAAGAGCCGGAAAAAAGTCTGCGCTGCCTGTTGTCAGGCTGCTGAACAAGGCCTATGCCTCATTCAGGCTTATGCCCCATTCAGCATTCTGACAGCAGCCGGATTGAAACTACACCAGTACCTGGTGGTGGAACTCTTGATACTGCGGTAGAGCCCCTTGCCCGGTCGCGGTCGTTGTAGGGGGTTGAACAGTCTGTGACTTGGGTGGTGCTTGTCCTTGATGATGCGCTTGGCTTTGACCACGCACCGCTTTTTGTACAGTTCCTGGAGCGCTGGGAGCTCGATTCCCATTATCCGCTCTGCCGATCGCACTACTCGTTGTAGGCTGATCTTTTCTCGGGCAGTGCAGTTCCCGTACCAGGCCGTGACACAGCCTGTTAGGATGCCTTCGACAGAACTGTTGTAGTACAGCCTGAGGATGCGACGTCCTACTCCGAGCTTCTTCAGGCGGCGGAGCCAGTACAGTCGCTGCTGAGCCTTTTTCCTCACGTGTGTGGAGTGCGTCTCCCATTTGAGGTCCTCCTCGATGTGTACTCCGAGGAACTTGAACTCGCTGACCCTTTCCACTGCAGCACCGTCGATGAGGATGGGCGCATGGTCTCTCCGCGGCCTCCTGAAGTCCACGATCAGTTCTTTGGTCTTGTCGACGTTAAGAGAGAGGTTGTTCTCCCGGCACCAGCGTGCTAGTGATTTGATCTCCTCTCTGTAGTCAGACTCGTCGTTGTTGACGATTCGGCCTATCACTGTCGTGTCGTCCGCGTACTTTATGATGGTGTTGGAGACATGTGTGGCTATGCAGTCATACGTGTACAGGGAGTAGAGGAGGGGGCTCAGCACGCATCCCTGGGGTGCTCCGGTGTTGAGGGTCAGGGGGTCGGATGTGATGCTGCCCATTCTCACCACCTGATGTCGGTTGGACAAGAAGTCCTGTATCCAGTCGCACATGCTTGGGTGTAGCCCTAGGTCTCTGAGCTTTTTGTCAAGTATTGCTGGGACAATGGTGTTGAATGCAGAGCTGTAGTCCACGAACAGCATACGTACATATTTGTCCTTCAGCAGCTTGTTGTCCATGTGCGAGAGGACGGTGTGGAGAGCCATGGCATTTTTGGGTGGGGGTGGGGGATATCTTGTTTCATACTTTACTGTGGTGAGACTTCTTCAGTGACAGTTTTATTTGCTTGGGCGAAGGTTTGATGTGCATGTGTGCTGTTTTTCCAGCAACGCCCTGCTCTCATACTCTCATACCTCCACACAGTATTTGAACTGCCCAGTACAACCTCAGTCCTGTGTTGTTGTTGACCGCCGACACACGCTGCTACTCAGCAAAATCCCAAGTGTTCATTCAACTCTAAGATTGACCCGTAACAGTCCAATTGTACATATGTGTTTTGCATACTTATTTTTTCCAGACTCTGGAGAGTCTTTACTCTTTAAATACAGTTGGGAATGTCACTGTAGCCAATGGAAGGTTGGAAGTAAACATGACTAAAACATTACATTCATTATTAATTTATAAATGTATTAATTCATTAATGTATTTATTAATGTATTAATGTATTAATGTATTAATGTATTAATTTATTAATTTATTAATTTATTAATTTATTAATTCATTAATTCATTAATTCATTAATTCATTAATTTATTGATTTATCGATTCGTCATTTTATTAATTGGAAAATGAGAACAGAAATGAAATGAATAAACATTCTAAAAAGGTGCTATAAAATAACAGCCCCAGCACTGATGTTCCTGTCAGGATGAGTTATAGTGTCCGTGAAGGATGCACTTTAATAAACATGTCTCAAGATTACACCACATCAAATGCCTACAGTAGCACACACATACACGCACAGACACACACACACACACACACACACACACACACACGCACGCACGCACGCACGCACGCACGCACGCACGCACGCACGCACGCACGCACGCACGCACGCACACGCACACAGTCACACACCGTATCATTTTGATGCAGAACACTATATGAGATACCACCTACAAGCATACTGCCAGTCTTTTAGGTTCCCAGTCAACAGCAGTGGTATTTCAGTGATGCCCCCATAGGCACACACTACATGCTGCTACAGGACAGAGAGAGGAGAGAGAGAGAGAGAGAGAGAGAGAGAGAGAGAGAGAGAGAGAGAGAGAGAGAGAGAGAGAGAGAGAGAGAGAGAGAGAGAGAGAGAGAGAGAGAGAGAGAGAGAGAGAGAGAGAGAGAGAGAGAGAGAGAGAGAGAGGAGGGGGGTGGTTGCTATGAAAGGAGCTCTATTGAACTCTCTAGGGCCCGCAGAGCAAACCGGGAAATTTGTGAAAGACATTCTTGGTCAGAGAGAAGAGTTGACCTACCTATACTGTAATTATAAACTGTGGGATAAATATAGAAACACACTTTGGTTGTTTAAATAGAATTCTGAGGCATTCAGAGTGAACTGTAACTGTAACTGGATACTCCTTTGCTCTTCATAAATGATTATAGTCAAAGCAAAGATTCTCTAAAAAGAAGGGTTTTTTCTTTTTTTTGGTTAACCTTGACACCTACAGTGACCTCCTACACTGAAGAATTTAAATATCAATCCACTGTTTGTGACAAATACGCAATGTTATTATTGCTATAATAATAATAATAATAATAATAATAAAAATAATAATATAATAATAATAATAATAATAATTATTATTATTATTATTATTATTACCCTTATTATACGATGGCTACAGAGATTGCTCACCTTATTGGCCAGAGGGTGTGCAATAGTTAATAACGACATGCAACTGTTTTATAACCGCACGCAACTGCTCACCGTCCTAAATCAATAAATAGGCATAACAAAGAATTTACTGTATTAATGGATATTAAAATGAAATGTTATGATGTATAGCTTTATTCACTTCACCCACAACAGTCTGACTTTAAACCAGAGTCATCTGGAGCCTATGCAGTAGGCCTATCGGTTGTTGTTGTTGTTGTTTTCTCCATATGGGTAATTTAGTGTTAGTTTAACTGTGAGAGTGTAAGAACTAACCTGCCGGGGAGTTCAACTACTCAGGATTATATAACCTCTGGAGTCATGCCTACGTCCAGAAGTGCTTAATGATGACTCAACGTGAATGTTCTTTATGAAATGATGTTTATGAAGGAATTAATCCTATACGTCCACACAAGACCTGATGAATGGAGCCTTCACTGACCTATCAGGAGGTTTGGAAGTATTCTAGTTCACACACACACACGCACACACACACACTCACGCACACGCACACGCACACACACACGCACACGCGCACACACACACGCACACGCACACACACACACACACACACACACACACACACACACACACACACACACACACACACACACACTCTAACAGCTAGTCGAGGCCACCCACCTTTCCCTCCACAGTGGTCCCTCTATCTCCCCACACAGCCTGCTGGGTGATCCCCTGTGTGTCTCCGCCCTCCCCTGGGTGACACCCATCTGCTGGACCATCTGAGATCATTTTGTCATGACCTCCACCAGTCCAGTTCACAGCCGCGTTTGTCGGCACCTTTTTCGTCTCATCTGTCTTAACTGGCGTGACCACTGACCAAAGCATAAGACCTCTCTTTACTGGCCACCAACTTTTATCAACTGAAACTAAATGGGTTTCATGCGGTGAATTTGCCACAGCAAGTGGCTCTCATCTGCTTTTGAACAAGCAGAGAGAGGCCATGGATATAGTTTCATCCTGGGGGCTCCGGGGTGTTACGCCCCAAACAGGTGTTGAGAAGTTACAACCTGGGCCTTCAGTCCTGCTCCGATTCCCCCAAAGCAGTAGACCTCAGGTATTACACAGTACGTAGCAAAATTGCTCCATTGAGAGAGGGAAATTGATGTTGCACTTAAACTGTCCATGGAGTTATCACACGGGGTAGCCGCACTGTAATTTAGCCAGCTTTCAAGAAGCCCGTCAACTTTGCATGAACTCAGCTTTTATTTTATGTTATTGGTTCAAATTCGTGTGAAAGGAGTGTCCTGCCCTGGTCATCTGGGGTTTACGGGCACTTTGAAGAAGAGGGAAGAGCTATACCTTTTAGTGGTTTAAAGGGACAGTGTACAAAACAAAATGTCAGTCACCAACATTTTTTCAGCGTGGAAATCAATATTGCACAGATCTACGCAAATGCACGTTGCTACTATTGGCCCAGTGACGTGGTGGGAAGTGGTGAATTGCCAGAAGCAATCTATGAGCGACGCGTACAGCAGTCCAGCTACCTTTGCAGTGTTGAAAATGTTTTTATGCCTATGTGAGCGTGCTCTTAAACCTCTCAAATCTAGGCACGTCGGCCAAGGATGCCATATTTATCGGGTGAAGCCATCGCAGTGGATGATGCCCCCCAGGCCAGCCACAATGTGCTCAGACAGAAAGGCATTCCTGTGTTTCTGAGGCATAGAAATTGCTTGGTGCGTGTCTGACGGCAGGACCACAGCTTTCAGGTATGCTTTGGGAGCATCTGCCTCCTTTCTCCTCTCTGCTCTGTGTGTACCAGGCTGTTTCTCATTACCAGACACCTGTGGACCAGTCGGCCTATGGGACTCGTGCCGTCCGTACCAGGCGGGGCCTCTCGGAGAGGAAGTCAATATCGAGTGGTTCTCAAACCTTTTGATTTCACGGTCTGTAACTCTCAGAGTTACAGACCTGTAAGGGTCCATTTGGAAACCCCTCAATGAATCCTGAGGGTCCCTGGACCCCACTCTGAGAACCTCTGGGAAAATGAAATTTCTTTAGTATTTCTGTCATTCCCGATGTCAGTGAACACTAGTTCAGGGCAGAGTGCGTTGCACTCCACTCGGGTTCTAAATCTTGTGTGTACAACAATGCATGCCAAAGCCATGTCTATTTATTCAAATAAAGTTAGCAACAAGTCCGCCACTGACACCGGCCGCATACAGTAAGCCTGCATGTATATGTGCGCTCTCAAAATGGAGGTAGCATTTTTAGCCACTCTGGTGTCACAGTGTGGTACGCCACAGTTAAAACACATGGTTGTTTTGCGGGCTAGCCTCGCGTGGCCAGACAGTGGATAGGGCAATTATTTTTGGCAATGGCAGATTCGTCTGGAACCAGGCTAGTTGCGGGCACAGTGCACTCTGTGACAGGGAAGGAGTAATTTAATTGGCAAAAAACTGAGTCACCGTCTACAGAAATAGAAATGTATTCTTATTTGTCTGTCTTTCTTAGAAAACACTTAGACAATTTCACTCTGGTGTCCCTATTTTAGGCATGTCATTTGAATGAAATAAATAAATTTATGAGTAATTTTTTTTCAAAATGTAATTTTTCTTTGGGGGAAAATATCAGATCTACTAATAAGCTCACAACATTTGCGATGCTGTGAGCTTGTAGACCGGCTATTTTTGAAAATCTTTGAACAGGGCTTAAGTGGTTGAGTCCAAGGATGAAAAATGTCTTACTGTATGGGAATAGTACGTATATGCATGGTACAGTAAATGAAAACGCTACAGCTTTCTTTCCTATAGGGGAGTAAGTGGAGTGGGGTTAGAGAAAGGGCTCTTTATACGTTAGTCTACACACACAGTATGTGTAAACACTGACTGACAGACAGACAGTGGCTGGTGGCTGCCTCGAGTGTGCCTGTGAAAGGCACGTCTCTTACAATACCACGTCAGGTAAACCCACAGCAAATAAAAGAGCTATTCTCTTCTGAGGAAGTTATTTCTCAATTAACAGTTTGTCTGAGAGCAAACCATGAGTTCATGTATAGGCCATGTACTCACTTAATTACAAAGTGTGTGTTTTGTTAGAATGGCAACTACTGTAGGTCTACTGGGGCTTTTGTCAGCTTTCTTCCAAAACTAATTTCTTTGGAAAGTCTTCGTCCATATAGCTGCTTTCAGCTACTCTAGCATCTTCATCAGGGAATACTTGGCATTATTACATTATTATTCTACTTGGCAAATCAAGTACGCAAGTCGGTAGGGAGCTAAATAAAATTCTGTTTAAATGTCAGTGGCTTTTCTCCCCACTGGCCTGTGGGCTATATACTTTGCTACCTATTCTGAAACAAACACACTCTGTTACTACCATTATAATGTGAGCAATTCAAATATCCATGGGTGAAGTCCTTCTGAACACCAGAACACTGATGATTAGCAAGAATTGAATAAGACTTAGAGCTCTATCTTCCACTAACAGCGCAGTTGTCAGTTTTACGCCTGGTGGCTGGTGCTCCTGCTGTCTAAATACAAAATTATTTTGTGCCTATTTATCATTTAGTGTTGTCTCCGCAGTAACATCGCAGACATTTCCTTTAGACAGCATATTATTGGGATTAAGATGTGCCTAGGTGGTTCACAATGCACGAACACTGATTGCAATCGATTTCAACGCAACAATCACGTTCACCAATTTAAGTGACTATGTGATTATGGTAAAGCCTACCACAAGAAATATATATTGTTTTTGTGCTCAAACGGCAGATTATACGTTTCCAAAGCAGTGAGGAGAGAGAGCTATGGAGAGAAAGAGATGCATTTATTTCAGTAAGTAGCCTGACTACATTTTATCGTTGATAGAAATATGTTGAAGTACCATTCGTCATGTAAGAATTTTGTGAATCCATAGCCTCCTTGCATTCTCTATCTGACTCACTCTCTGCTACAGTAAGGTCATCATCAATATCCGAATGGGGCTACCAGTGTGCACGGACATTTTGGCCCAAACGGTGGCACTAACGGAAAAGCCATGGGGTCACCAGAATCAGTATGGTTTATCCTGCTACCTGCCTATTAGATTATACGACCTTGTGTGCCATGTCGGCCTGAGGGTGGTGCTAAAGGAAAGGTCACGGGGTCATTCAAGTGGTTTGGGTTTATCTTTGCTGGAAGGATCAGTGGTGGAAAAAGTTCTCAAATGTTTTACTTAAGTAAAAGTATCAATACTGCATTGTATAAGTACTCTGTTCTCTCAAGTAAAAGTCTGGTGTTCAAAATTTACTTGAATAAAAGTACAAAAGTATTGGTATCAAAATGTAATTAAAGTACCAAAAGTAAAAGTACTGAAATGTTTGAAAATAGCAGATCTACAAGCTCACAACGCGTCACGATGCGTCGCGTTGTGAGATTGTAGATTGGCTATTTTACAAAGTAACTAGTAACTAAAGTTTTCAAATAATTGTAGTGGAGATTGGAAATACTCAAGTAAAGTACAAATACATATTTTTTACTTAAGTACAGTACTTGAGTACATATACTTACTGTAGTTACTTTCCACCACATGGGAAGGATGAACACAAATCTAAAATGGTGCGTCAATTTGCCCATTAGATATTAAGACAGGCCTATGTTGTGTGCAAATGATCATTTTTGCCTAAGGGTGCGGTCAAAGAAGAAATGGTTTGCATCACAATATGTCACTTGGATTATCTTAAAATCACATTAACCACTTTAACTCTATACAGTATGCTTTGTTGTTGACCAGAGTCCCCCAGGGGTCTATACTAGGCCCTCTCCTTTGTTCCATCTACACCAAATCTCTTTGCAGATATATAGCAGATCTAGATCTGCTATTTTTTTGCCGGAATGTTTGCCCCAGAGTAGGGACGCTATAGGGTTCATGTGGTTAAATAATTAAGAGGGAAATGCCCGGAGGGTGTAGCTTTTGATGTGCAAAAAGAACTCAGTCATCACCCAACAGGTGGTGAAGACTAATGCCCAAATTATACACTCCGTCATACGACGATGTTATGTGCCGAAAATAGCCAATCTACAAGCTCACAGTAGACGCGGTGTGAGCTTGTAGATCGGCTATTTTCGACGTCATCATGTGACGAAGCATAAATCATGCTAAACCGGATTCAGTGGAGCTACTACAGCAGTGGCGTCAGTTCAGCAAAAGCTACAAGGTTAGGGTTGCCAACTCCCAGAGATTAAAATAAGGGACACCTATCCTGGGCGCGCGGCCAAACCCCCCAAAACCCCCGAAATGCATAGAAAACTTTGCATTATACCTGCACAACACAATACAAACACAATGGTCTTACACCTGCATTATGATTAGGCTACTATTCATGTTTTCTTTTGTTTTTTTGTATACATCCCCCCCCCCTTTTTTTCTTTTCTTTCCTGGAGCCAAGGTATGGCACCTGCCATACCTTGCCATACCCAATTGACTGCCCTGTACTACATACAGGTGCACTGGCTCAGGATTTACGCACCTGCCATCACTCACATTACATTTTTTATGAAACTTTCTTGAAAAGCCTGCTTACATGTGTGCTCCATAGTATATGGGTATATGCCCGTATTATGTGCACTCCTAGTGTTGATTTAACCCTGAGAGTGTAAAAATGGGCCATCATCAGAGTTAAATTAATTCACCAGAATTGACTGTGTGGCAAGGAGGCATCATATTAAATTTCCCAGACCTATTGTTCATTTGACTCTACTCCAGGCCAATTATAAGCTTATTACCCCCTGCTGTAATTCCAAGCTGGCAGACAGCGTGAATGCTACATTGTAATACAAATGCTTGATTTAACTACAGCTACATTATCTAAGCCTTTTTTATGGAACGCCCCAATTGACTGAAATTCAATAAGACAAGATGACAGATTGTGCCACATGATTGGCATTAAAAGGGATCCTTGATCTTGTATACAATAAACCTGGAAAAATAAAGCATGCATGAGAAATACATGACGTTAGCATGTGGCTTAATTTAAAGCTGCAATCCCAGAAGTAATATGGGATGAATAGAATGTTATTTTAACCAATCCGGACGGTAGAGTTTGTTACTGTAACACAATATAACCAGAACATCTGCAGTGGTTGGAGGTGGTCTTTTTCCACTCTTCCATTGAGAACTTTTACACCCCGGTGTCGGATAGGACACCAGCTGGTTGACAAGGGAGTACTGCCCGAAGCTCATAAGTGCGATATCTCCCCGGGACAAGAAGGCATTGCCTTTTTGATTGGGGCGGTATCTTTGGGCTCCATGGTTCGAATCCCTGGTAGTGGTAGGACATGAAAGTAATGGATATAGGAGTATGTCCACCCAGCTAATGGTATATGGGTCGTGGGGACAACACGTGGAAACCATTTCGGCACTTGCTGACTGACAGGGGGGCAGTGGGCAATTGTCAAAACATCCCAACCCTAAAAGCTCACTAATCTGTTTGAGACCAACTTTCACATTCCTCAGCAGGGAGCTGTTTTCTCTCACCTTTCATTCATAAAGAAGAACGCTGCATGCAGTTTACACAGCTTCCACAACACTGATGTTACCGTATAATATAGAGGCAAAGATGCCCAGAGACGTTACAGTTTATTTATATAAACCTTTAAGTTGGACTGATATATAACACTTTCTGTGTGGCTGAATTTGAACAAGCAAATTAATTAGTGAAAATAGCAGATCTACATGTGGAGCGTTGTGGCGCGTTGTGAGCTTGTAGCTGCTATTTTCACTATTATTGATATTTTAAACATTTCTGGAAAATCTTTGATTTTTTGGGGGAAATGACAACATTTCAACAGCAATGCATCGATATTAAAAAGAAAATGTACTTTGTAATTAGCACTTTTGAATACTCAAGTATTTTTAAAGCATCTACTTTTGAATACTTTTTTAAAAGCATGTATACCCCAGTACTTTAACTCAAGTACAAATTCAACAACTTTCACATGTACTGAAGTAATATTTGACCGGGAGTATATATACTTTGACTCAAGTACTGGGGGGTTGAGTACTTTGTCACCACTGTAACTATGTCACTTTAGTGTATGAACTTTCCCCTCTGAATAAGCGATAGATTCTAGTAAGTGACCTGCTGGTGATGCCAGGAGGGTTATTCAGCGTTTGGCTGCCTGGCAGCAGTTATAGGCCGGCCTCGTTTCTTCGTTTGTTTTAGGGCCATCTCATTAGCGGAGACAGTAAAGACTTTGCTCAAAGGGCTGACTGTCATTATACTGTAGTCACAGCTGATAATCATTGCAAGCACATTCTTGCAGTAATCATGGGAGAATTCTTAAGACCTCTTTACTTTAGAAGTGATAAAACATAGTTGTGAATAAACGTCTCAATTTAGCTCACATGTTATTAAGTTGACACTAAGATATAATTAAAAGGTGTCGTGTATTCTAATTTACAAAGTCAATTTAAGGGAAATGCTGTATACATGAATACATACATTACAAAATATAAATCTTTTGATAAGATAGATTGATGTGCAATCCTACTAATTATGTAGCTATCCATGACTAGAAAGGTTCCCCACTTAGTTCTAAACATTAATACTTTCTAAAGCCGATGAGTTATTCAGCACAAAAACTCAGAATGTAAAATAAAAATGTATTCTAAGGTACTTCATTGGTTTCAATATGGAATTGAACAAGCCAAGATAGCTAGAAAGAAAGAAAGAACACATTTATTGTTTAGCAGTAACGGGAAATGTTCCTGGTCTAAGAGCTGTTTATTAAAGGCATATTAATCCATGAAACAAGCCTCTGGTCACATCATCCAACATGTCATTTATCCGGCATACCATATTACCCACACCCACTTGTTACGCCTTGGCGTGACATCAGTGGTTTATTTATTTATCTACTTTGCTTCAAACAAATACAATAGCCAGCTGGTGCAACTTGAGGGTGTAATGTGGAGGAGCTGAACAAACTTTAAAATGAGAGTCGTCACTGAAGCTAGCATCATCCTGGACAATATGGCTTATCCACTCCACTATTAAGTGATCTCGCTGCTGCTTTAACGCTAGCTTTACACATCCCAGACTGTCTACACAGAGTTAAGTGGTTATTCATAAGAGTGATGAGACTTTGGAAGAAATAAAATGGAGCTTCAGTATAGCTGACTCTTTATGATGCTTAACAATGGCGTAGCCACATGAAACTGTTTATTACCGTGCATTATGCTGAAAATAATAAATGTATAATTTCTGTGTGTGAGATTGTGTCCCAACTGTGCTTTGTTTTGCATAGACCAGGTCTGAATGTTAAAAAACGTTTAGAGCGGTATTTCTGTGTAGATGGATATGTCTACGTCTATGGATATCTACACAATATGAAATAAAGTGTCTAAAACATTAGCAATGTGTTTGTCAACCTGTGGCTATTTAGAACAAAATGATACATTTCTAATAGTCAATAACAATATCATAAGTGTCCTGTTCTTCCAGGTAAGGTTATTCTTGTCGGCGTTATCTACCAGGAAATATATATTTGGTTGTGGTGATGTCATGATGATTTGGTCTATTGTGCATCACTTTTAGTATTTCAGTGATACGTAAATATAGATTATCAGATGGTCATATGTCATTTGTTCATCACATATCCATAGTCACAAAGACAATTGGGTCCAAAATCGTTCCCTACTCAATATGTAGTAGTGACTATGCCATTTTGTACTGGTGTCCGAATGTATAATGATAACTATTATAACCTATAGTGGACTCATCCCACAATGCATCGTTAAACGTATAGTGTACAACCGATGGTCACTTTTCAAAACGTTAAATACAATCATGCATTGTGCTGAAAGAAAAATGCCGCATTTATTTTTTTTCTACAGTATTTACTTGTTCTCTACAGTATAGAACTCCCAACAGTATTGAATGAGTGAATGTTTTCGGAAACAGCAAGGAGAAATTTGCATTTGATCAACGCTGTGACCGTGGTGGCCATTTTTGACATGTGAATCTGCTGTGAATTCAGGATGTGGTAGCACTTTTGCTTGCACTGATACAGTAAATGTCGTATTTGCCCTAAGGTTGATAACAGTTTTATGCCCATGGGGTTATCCTGTATAATCCTTTCTGTCCTTTTATCACAGCATATAAAGGCTGGATAGATTATCAACTGAGCAGATTATCACGCCTATGGGTTCTATAACTTGGGCAATGACTGATGCCGGGTGGTAATTTGTTTATCACAAACCCATAGGCTTATTTATTCACAAAGACAATGACAAAATTGCATTTGATCAACACTTTCATTTAAATGAGGAGCAACTGCCCCAGCGAACAAAATGGTAACAACATTCCCGACCGTCTGTGGAGCTAATTTGCTGTCAACATGGCTGGTGGGGCCTCACCCTTACACAGCTCTTCTGTGAACTGATGAAGGTCGCTAGCTGTGCTTCCGCTCTATTTTGGTTCCTTTGTGCCTGGAGAAACTCCACTGTGTCATCAGCCGTGAATTCTACCCAACTATGCAGAGCATCCATGTTTGGTGGGTGAGTTTAGTCCTTGGTGACCTCCTTCAGCAGTGAGGTCACTCAGTCACTCAGCAGACGGTGGCACTTTAGCTTGCACTGATTGGTCAGCTGCTAGGGCTGGTACTGATTATTAATCTCTGTCCTTTTATCACTCCCGCTTATCCACGGGAAAATAAAGCTGGGTGTTTGATAAAGGAATGTATCACTGTGAATCAAGTATAGTATACTACAGTAGTATACTACAACTTGTAGTACTACAACTATTACTTCATACTCTCAAGGATATACACTGTGACGCAGTGTGAGCTTAATGGATCAGGGAATTTCAAATTGGGTGTCATGGCACCTTAGGGTCCCTAAGTCCAGGGGTGCCGCAGAATACTTTGATAATATTCAGTTTAACCACATCCTGAGTTGCACTATACCACTTACTCCAAAAATAGCAGATTTACAATGGGGTTCAAGTGGTTAAACGTGAAGTAGGCTACAGTATAAAGTTATTTTCAATCTGTCCAGATATTCTCTCAAGTTTTTATCATGACATACTGTTGAGGACAAGATTTACCTATTTAGGTACCGTAATATGACGCAAATGTAAGGTGCTGTAAAGTAAGAATGTACGGTAATTCAGGGGTGCCATAGATTTAAAAGTTATTTACAGGGGTGCCCTGAGCTAAAAGAGTTTGAGAATCGCTGTTAAATAGATACTATTTTCACTGTATTTATTTATTCATTTATTTAGATATATACTTTTATAGGGGGTTAAGTGGTTAATCTTCAGACTACCACCTGCCATTGATTTCCCAGACTATGGTTGATTTCCAGCATTTCTCTCCATGCTGGAGAGAAATGTATCTGATACCAGCTGGCTGGCAGGTGACCCAGGCTGGAGAGAGACAAGCTGGCTGACAGACAGGGTGGTTAGGATCTGTCCTCACATTGAGCCAAGAGACATAGGGAATTGTCTGTCCCCGGGACTTATCACCGTCTCCCAATGCTAATGACATATCGTTGCTGTCGGGCAGAAACCTCATCGCCATATTCTAACTTTTTGTGTTTTTTTTTTTTTTCATACATGAATGCCCTACTTGATCATACTACAACATACGTCACACAAAAGTATCAAAAGAAGCAGATCTACAAGCTCGAAATGCGGTGCAAAGCGAGCGTTTTGAGCTTGTCCATCTGCTACTTTTGCTATTTTAGAATTTGAATCCTGAAAAGTAACAGTTTTGGACATAATGAGGTTTCCACCCGACAGAGGCGATATACCGTAAATAATGATGATTAAGTAAGAATTGATGGGGAGGAGGTCAATGGCACCACAGCATGAATACTGTAAATCCTGTTAATTTTAACACTGTCAGGGTTGGTGGTGGACAGTAATGAAGTACATTTGCCTTATACCATGACTTAAATACATACACATGTTGAAGTCAGCTGTTGAATTTCCTTTCCTTTCTAGAATGTGACTGGCCACAGAAATCTCACCTGTCACCACTAGAGACTTGTTTCACCTCATTTGAGATGGACTGGTAGAATTCATTCTCAGCAAACTGTTTACATTGACTGCAGCAGTGCACTTCTTTTTACCTTTAAAAACTAAGTGGATTATACCTCAAAACGGAAGAAAACCCGAAAAATTCATACTTTCCTTGTTGAAGGCTTTGCTTGAATGTGAATGAGTCTTGCAGTAGCAGTGCTAATAAGGCAGTTATAATGATAGAAGTGTAACTGGGATTTTAACCACCTCTATACTTCTGAGTTGCACTGTACTTGGTACGCTCTTTTTTCCCCCCTCTACACCATCTCCTTGCCGAGTACTAATGTCCACACACACACACACACACACACACACACACACACACACACACACACACACACACACACACACACACACACACACACACACACACACACACACACGTGTGTGGGGTGGATATAAATTAAAAAGACAATGGCTGTCCTTTTTGTTGATTCAGTTGCATTTCTATGCTGAAGTCACAGGTGTTTCTATTGAATATAGCATAGTGGTTCTAAGCAAACCATTGCTTTCTCTGGCTGGTGTCAGAGAGTTACAGGGTTCTGTAAGTGCACTGTGAAAACAATACTTTAAGTCGCTTTAAAAAAAATGTATATACATTTAAATGCTTATGTATCTTTAGAAACATGTACTTTAACTCAAGAAAAACATTTACTGAGCAATATTCACACTGTAGTTAAGTAATATTTGACCAGGAGTATCGTACTTTGACTCGAGTACTTTGTCGACCACTGGTCAGAGTTAAATTAACACTATGGATTTTACTGTATATGTGAAAAATTGCACTGATGAGTTCTCCACTCAATGCACAAGCACTCAGAAGAACATAAAATGGACATGGCCAACCACACATAATGTAAGGATTAAGCTGAATCTATCAGAGAATGGTGTTGTTTTACACAGGCCCTTGCAGATTATAAATTGTTTACAAATACTGAAAGTAATCATGGTATAAAAACCATACTATGATGTAATGACCCTTTCCTCATGGGTTAAATCCAAATCAGATGTAAACTGTATTGATTCCAAATGGCTAAATGAAACACATGTAGTATTGTATAACTAAAACTGCCAGAGTCAAGGAAACATTTTGGAATCAACTGCACAAACAGTTCCTTTTTTTTTTTACTACATTACATTGTCATTCTGCCAGCAGTCATCTCCACATTATACAGTAGGTGGGAAGAAGACAAAGGACGCTGTGAACAATGAACGTTAAGGTTTATATCATAATTTGTTCATTTCCAGGCAGTGGTGTAAAGTAACTAAGTACATTTACTCAAGTACTATACTTAAGTACAATTTTGAGGTATTGTACTTTACTTGAGTATTTCCAATTGTCAGTACTTTTACTTCTACTCCAATACATCTCAGAGTCAAATATTCCACTTCAGCCCCATTATGTATATTTCGGACATTTAAAAATAGCAGATCTACCAGTATATCTACCACAATGCGTCGCGATGCAACGGATTGTGAGCTTGTAGATCTGCTATGTTCAAAGGATTTTTATACATTTTATACATTTGAAAACCTGTGAAATGGGAGATTCTGCATAATGCTTTCCACTTTTGGTACTTTAAGTACGATATACCAGTACTTTTGTACCTTTACTCAACAACATTTTGAACACTGCTACTCTTACTTGTAGCAGGGGTATTTCTACATTGCAGTATTGATACTTTTACTCAAGTAAAACAAATTAGAGTACTTAATTTCCACCACTGTTCCCAGGGCCAGGCCTGTTTCCTTTTTCTCTACCCCCCCCCCCCCCCCCCCTCCTCTGAGTGGAAGAAGGGAAGACTCGGGGGGAGCTTTGCCCAGGCTGATGGGTGTGGGTGGACCCTAAGGAGAATTTCCAGCCCCGTGATTTGCTAATCGGGGGGAACTCGTTCCCCTGTCATTTTCGTGTATGCCGTGGGGTCTGGTCTGTGGAGCTTGCCCGGCCCTCCTGTCGATGAAGGCAACCGACTGCACACTTCAAGTGCGTTTTGATTAAAGCCCGAGTTACCTTCACTCCGAAGGCTGGGCACTGGATTGGAACATCGGGGGGCCTGGAGTGGCTGAGTAGAAGAAGAAGGGCAAAAACTATCCTCACTTATGGCTTTTTAGTACCGTTTCCATCACATTTGGGATTGTGGAAGGGAGTAAGGGATCGTCATTATAAATCACTTGAAGTCGCCCTAAAGTTTTGTTCACATTTTTGTGGGCGCCCGATCATGGTCATGGAGATGCAACGGTGGTCCACAAGGTGGAAAACGAAACGGTGGCTTACGGATCCCACTGTAACCGCATTGATCGTCGCGTTAACCCTGGTTCTACAGGCCACCCATGTCACAGCAGGTAAGGATGTTATAAGGGTCCGAAGTACTGTGGACTGTAAAGGAACCGATGATGGATGATGCTGATGGAGATATTGAGATTGATGCAGGTTTACCTGGAGACACAGGGGTCGATGCCAACTGTTTTATCAGTGATCAACTGTTTTATCAGTGATCTGATGGAGATATTGAGATTGATGCAGGTTTATCTGGAGACACAGAGTTGATGCCAACTGATCTATCAGTGATCAACTGTTTTATCAGTGATCAACTGTTTTATCAGCGATCTCGCAGCTCTCAACTAAACTTAATTAGTTGCGCCAGGGCTGAGATCGCCCCTATTATTATGCGGTTTGTGGAAACCACCAAGTTAAAAAGCCACTGTATACCCAAGTGCCCAATATAAAGTGAAGTGAAACCACGTATATGATTAAAGCAACACCAAAAAAAAAACGAGTCCAGGACCGCAAACTGTATTCATAAAAATGTTAAAGGGGGAATAAGTCAATTTCAAGTTTTTGGTTTCACCAAAGCACCTTTACGCACGAATGGAGTCGAAACGCTTTAGTGCGTAATTTCATCAATCGCAAGTTTGATGGTGTCTGTGTGAAGCAGCGAGTCCCTTGGGTTCTAAGATTCACATGCGCTGAGAGAAGAAAAAAAAGAAACCTTTTTTTGTTTGAACTATATGGTCCGCTAGGTGTGTATATGGACACGGTTAGCAGGGTGGGATTTCTATGTAGCAGAGTGGCCCACTCACAGCATCAGTCTGATGAGATAAATATCTATTAGCCTCCTCATTGAAAACACCATAAGTTTTAGTCTAACGGTTAAGATGTTGGCTTTTCACACGGGAGACCCGGGTTCGAATCCCGGGCGATACATCTGCACGGTTTAAGACCCCGCAGCCTCACACTTTGCTAAAGAATTCTACAGCCAGAGGATAGACTGTCTGTCAACTTGTATTCATGCCTCAGGGGCAAGAAGAGAACATTCTAGTGTTACTGGTACATCTCTGAGCACAGCCCAGCCTCTGTTGGATAGAGTGTGTTAGAGCGCACCGCTGAATGGGTGGATTTGCTGTTCAAATGACATTATTTTACATGAAATGACAGTAGTCTGTGCAGTGCACTTACACGTTATTATGCAAGTATTGTAGTTTTATAAAGGAATACTGCGTGTTTTCATGCAACCAACTATAACTGCAAATGTGTACATTGTGTATTACCCTGGTTTTCGAAGATGAGAAATGTTACTGGATTGCAGGCCTATGTTTTGATTGATTGATTGATTGATTGATTGATTGATTGATTGATTGATTGATTGAATACTTTATTAACAGATTTTCAAAAAAAGCACAGAAAGTACAGTTCTATACAAAAGAATGCTAAAAGGATTAAACCCAAGAAAGCACTATGGCTTGTTTCCATTTTCCATCGAAATGTGAGGTTAGCCAATTGACAGTGGGGTCAGTCATCTATTCCCAGGCTTAGATGTATAGTGTCAGTGTTGATATAGCCTATAGGATAATTGAGAAGATTCACACAGGCCTGTATGTCTAACTTAATCATCATAGGGCCCATTGACACACAGCGCGCTCCCAGAGCGTGCGGCTCCTTCGCTGTCCAAAGGCTACAGTGAGTGCTGATATGAATGCAAGCGGTCAAGCAGGTCGCTTGCCAAACAGGAGCAGCACCCTTTCTCCACACTGCCCTAGTCCACACCGAAGCCCAAAAAGTTGTGCTTGTGCAACCCCACCGCCCGTGCCCAACTCTTCCCCTCGAGTTTTTGCACTCACATGTTTGTTTGGTAGGGCTATACATGGGACAAGGCCGCGTTGTCTGAGCGGGCCAGCCAGCCCTGTGGTGGGAAATGTTTCCCCCCTGTAAGTACTGTGCAGTTATTTGATGATGGTCCCTCCTTTGCACTTCCCTATTATTTTAGACCCTTCAAAGAGCAGGCCTTGCGTACGGGGGCCCTATAGCGTATAGCCTACTCCCATAATGGCTACTGTATACGTGAGTCACAGGGTTCAGGAGCACACAGGTCTCACATTTTGCCCTGCTTTAGACCCTTCCTCAGTAGGCCTAGGCCTAGGTGGTTTGGCATGCATTACACTTTTAAAAAAAATATATGTACATGGGTAGGCTGCGCATTTCTATTTTTAGAGAAATAACTGCACTATTCAGAGTGATATCACTTTTTTACAGACTTACATATTTCTTCCTTTGCAGTCATTTGTTGCCTTCATGCATTAATGGTCTATCAACCTGGAGATGTCCTGGCGGATCATCAGCTGTCCAAATTCAACCACTCCAGTCCAAGCCATGTCCTCTTTAACGAATAGCTTCCTATATATATGGGCTCAGCGTGTATTGTTTCTCTTTCTTTTGTGTCAGTTTCTTCTCCACTGGTGTTTTATTGGAAGCCATTTCTTGCAGGATGCCCTCTCCAGCAGTGACTGTACAGACATGTTCCCTCAGCCCCTGGGGCACAGGCTCAGATGTGCATTCCAGCAGACAAAGCTAGCATTTTTGAGGGCCTTTCCCCCCTAAAACCTGCTCGAGTGGGAGCACAGGGGGGCCGATCAGCCCCATCGCTGGACGCTCCTATCACGTCCACGCTGTCATATATTCACTATCGCGGGGGTAGTCACTGCAGCGATAGGCTTTTTGAACTATGGGGCTTCTCTACTTGAAAGATACCTCCGTGCTTTATCTTTGATTACAGTATCGGCTTACAACAGCTGCCTCTTGTAATTACGTTCTCTCTCTCTTACACATTTCAAGATCGTGCGTTTAAAAGGAGGGGTCGGTCATGAAAACACGCTTTAGTATTCTTATGCAGGGATAGTCAAGAATCAAGAGGGTTTATTTGTCACTACTCATATACAGTACAGGTACAAGCAGTGAAATGCTAGTCCGCAGGACTGTGCTAACAGCAAAACAACAGCAATAGTACTGAAATTGAGAAAAAAAAAATATAATAATAATACAACGCAATATAAGGAATGATCTAAAGATGAAGCCCTATGAAGAATTCTCTGTCCAGAATGAGTTTATATAAGAGAGAAGGAGGGCAGAAGTGCATGAGGAAGGGGGGGCGGGTGGGTTGCTCTCAGTGAAGTTTCCTCACTGTGACACCAACATAAAGCAGGCTTGTTGGACCTGGGAGTGTAGTGGACGTCACAGGAGAGAGAGAGAGAGAGAGAGAGTGAGGGATGGAGACAGAGCGAGCAAGCAAGAGAGCGAGAGAGAGAGAGAGTAGTGGTAGAGTGGGAGAAAGAGAGGGGGGGCAGAGAGACATTCTGTCTGAAGATATTATTAGAGTCTCAGGGAGCTGCAGGTGAAAAGGTCCTCCTCCGTTTACCGGACAATTTCACCTTTATGTGAAGATTTAGGGGCCTAAGATGACACACGCGGCAGGAGAGGGGTTAATGATGGACGTATTGCTCAGTTCTAATTGTGTTCTGTTGATGAGTTCTCCTCTGTCTTAGGATCATATGTTCAGGTGTGTGTGTGTGCGTGCGCGTGTGTGTTATCTCTTTGAACATGTTAGTGTAATGGTAGGCATTAGTGTACATCTGTGAACATGACTGGGATCGCATCACAATCACGCAATCTGTGTTGTATCATGCTAATGCATTGGTTCTCAAAGTGGGGTCCGGGGACCCCCCGGGGTCCTTGAGGGAGTTCCAGGGGGTCCCCAGCTAAATGGTGGATAGTTAGGAACCATATGGACCCTTATGGGTCTGTAACTCTGAGAATGTACAAATGGAACCAAATGGACCTGTTGACTCTCAGAGTTAAATTAACATTGTTTTTACAATATAAATTGGGGTTCCAGAGATAGAAATGCCTTTAAATGGGGGTCCGTAGCCTAATGCATGTCAAACTGGGGGTCCTTGTAATTCAAATGGTTGAGAATCACTGCTAGAGCCGTAAAAAAATCTTCTCTTATGGGGGTCCTTGGCATATCTTTCAAATGGGTGTCCGCGGGCTAATATGTGTCAATTTGGGGGTCCTTGACATGAAATAGTTTGAGAACCACTGTGCTAATGTACCACCATCTAAGTCTCACTTTACTGTACATAATGGATCATTTGACAGCAAATTAGCAACAGACAAAGTCTCTAGTGATTGTAGGGTTATTATATTGTTGTACTATTCTAAGCTATTGACTGAGGGGGGGGGGGGGGTTCACCCATGCCACCTCAGGTCTGAGGAGAGATATGCAGGGCCTGTTTGCGCAACACAGAGAGGGCAAACTCACACCCACTCATCAGATGCACAATTCGAAACACTGCACACACTCATTTGGCCACTTTAATGGATTGGCCAGTATTGACGTTTTTTCTCGGCACCTCAGCGCGAGGGTCGTAGCCCGGCCAGATCGCCCAACATCTGGAACAGATGAGGTTCCGGCGGGGTTTGCTCTGAGTGCTGCTCTGCAGGAGCTTCTCAACGAGGTCCTCAGTTCAGCCTCCAAAGCAAGTAGCTACAGTATAGTTTCTCTTTCCCAAAGCACCCCAAAAAAAAAAGCCACATGGTCTGAATGACACAACATTGTTTCAACTTCCAACTCCGTTTGAACGTTTCAACTTTTATTCAGTTTAGCTGCCTTCATTTCCTGTCTTTTAACCACATGAACCCTAACGTCCCTATTCTGGGCACGTCGTAATAGGCGAATGTTCTGTGAAAATGGCCGATCTACAAGCTCACAGTCACGCCGCGTCGCAACCTTATGATGTGAGGTTGTAGATCGGTTATTTTAAGAGATTTGGCGTAGAGGGAAAAAAAGAGGGGGCAAAGTACAGGATGGAAGTGGTTAAAGAGAGTGAGTCAACCAATGCTAGGCTGGTAAAGGGAACGGGAGTCATTTCTGGTCCCTGCGAGAGGGGAAATTGCTTTTATAGCTTCACCCAGATGATGGCTGCTTAGATGGCTCTGATGGAGAGATTAGGAGTTAAGTGACAGGGACACTTCTGCACATACAGTGGGCGGCCAGAGGGTCAAACAAGTGACCTTTCCGATTCCCCAGACCGCCTCTCTCTCTCTCCATAAACTCAGCTACAGCTGCCCCTAAATGGCTGATGAGGCCAAACGATATGAGAAAGGCTCATTCAATGACCCCAGCCGGATCGCTTGACACAAAGACATTTCCTTTGGCGCACACACACTATCTCAGACTGGCCATCAGACCTTTGCTTTTGAAGGATTTCAAGGGGTCACGCCTTTGTTTTGAGCCTTGGGAATTAGGCTGCTGCATGCCAGTCAGTGCTCTCTGTGTATTCCCTTTGTTTTTATCACCCAGCAGCGTTTAGGTGTTTAAGGAAACAACACTATGATTCTGTGAAGGCCTCTGGGGGACACTGTGAGGAGTGTTTGGGCAGTGATGTAAGCTAAAGAGGACCAGCTCTCATCGCGGTGCACATCTGGTCCATCGCAGGCGGTTGTACAGTGTGGAAGATGAGAGGGGCCAGATGTTTGACTCTGCTTTTTACTTTATAATGCCTTCATCATGGCCGTGAAACGAAGCACACTGGTGGGATTTCACTCATCTAGAACCCCCGACCGATGCCAAATTTCTGGGTCCACTGCCGGCCCCCCGATTTTGGAAGGTCCTTGACCACTGATTACAGATATTCTGTATTTTCTCCCTTTGCTTGATTCTCGTTGAGTTTGATGACGGTATAACACATGACAGATAGATCTTTGAAGGGTGCAGTCTGAATTGAGTTGCTCTAGTGGTCTTGTGCGGGGCATGCTCTGTCTCTGCACAGCGCTTAAGGCATCCTTTTTGTGGAATAAGAAATAGGTTCATGTTGAAACACGGACTGGTCCCCTCCCGCCTCACCCCCCCCACACATGCTCCGTTGAACAGAATGAAACGCCTGTTAGAGTTTGCTGATCCTTGCCACAGCTGGAATGTCGGCCAAAGTGTGTTGAGAGGGAAGTCGGGGCTTTTCTTTTTTTTTCTTACTTTTTTTCTTTTATAAGATCCCCCCTGTATAAAGTATCTCTAAAGAAACGTTTGGAATGATTTGACCCACTCGCTCCAACCAAAACAGCACCTTCAGAAGCTGTCAGAAAAGGCCAGGCTCGATGCCTTCGGACAGCCCGACTTAGCTTCTTCGCGCTACAAAAACAGATTAGAGTTATTGGCCTTAACAATCTGCCGTTGTGTTGCTTGTTTTACCAAGGTATTGCTGTACTTTGCCGGGTGAAATGAGCCCCTGTATACGGAGACCTCATGCACAGGTCTCCTCATAGTGCGCCATTATGTGAGTTTGAACTCTCAATATAGCACCTTTGTTCCCCCGTCTCCCCCCCATACAGTGGTGGGAAAAGTACTCAAATGTTTTACTTAAGTAAAAGTATCAATACTGCAATGTAGAGGTACTCCGTTACAAGTAAGAGTCAGGAATTCAAAATGTACTTGAGTAAAAGTACGAAAGTATTAGTATCAAAATGTACTTAAAGTACCAAAAGTAAAAGTACTAAAGTGTTTGAAAATAGCAGATCTACAAGCTCACAACGCGTCGCGATGCGACGCGTTGTGAGCTTGTAGATCGGCTATTTTCAAATAGCCCAGGTAAATAGGGCTAAAGTGGTTAATGTATGTTTCATAATATCATAATTTATATCTGAAAAGTAACTAGTAACTAAAGTTTTCAAATAATTGTAGTGGAGTAAAAGTACAATATTTGCCTCTTAGATGTACTGGAGTAGAAGTAAAAGTACTGAAAATGGGAAATACTCCAGTAAAGTAAAAAATCCTCAAAAGTGTACTAAAGTACAGTACTTGAGTAAATGTACTTAGTTACTTTACACCACTGCAGCTAGGTAATGTTTTACTGAGAAGGTGTTTTGATTAAAGTATATGATTATAATGCTTTCCCATGAGACAGTGCAGGGGCCAAACAGGGCCCTTTATGTGAAGTGTATCTGGTTGGAGAGAACGGGAGCCTCCAGCTAAGGCTCTGGTGACCCTTTATCGAGGTAAACATATCCGACTGTTATAAGACCAGTTGGCTGTGTGTGGCTTTGATTGAGCTGTTTCCTGTCACGTGGCGTGGCAGGGCTGTAGAGCGGGCAGCGTGTTCCTGGTTCAGCTGTAAAGAGCTCTCAATTGATGGTTATTGGGCGTTAGTTGAGGAGAACGGTTTGTAATACCTGTATGTTTGATGCTGTTTGATGTTTGAGCCGTAGGTTTATAATGTGAATCACTATAACACAGCATAAGCGTCTAATAAATGGGCCGTGGCGTTGGAATGAGAAGGCAAGACATGTTTGTCATGTTTGTATCTTTGATGTTATTAGCTATTTGTTTGGTGTGGTATGATCTCAGTTTGCTGATGCAAATGGAGCAGGAAGAAGAGTATTTTCACCATAGATATTTTGGAATGGCTCTGCATTCAGCACTGTAGCTGGTCAGTTTGTCTGAATGTCTGTGACGACAGCACAGTTTCCTTGATACTAGATAGGACGATCAATTCCACACACAGCAAAATACTGTAAATGGACTTGTATCCTGAGTTTTAAATGAACTTGACCCTATTTCTATAGTCGTCAATTTAGTAAGAATTGACCCGTAAAGGTCCAAAGTGATAACATTTTTTACTTAATTGTAGAGAAAATAGCCGATCTACAAGCTCACAACTGTCGCATCGCAACACATTGTGAGCTTAACGGCTATGTGTTTACATTTTGAACATTTTGGACAAATGTTTGGGAAATGACATTCCCAAAATAGGGACACCATGGGTTAACGTGGTTACGTTTTATGACCTAAAAATAAAACGTTTCATGACCTAACCACTGTTTTCTCTCCTCCCCCCCTCCCAACAGCAGAACCAGTGGATGTACTAAAAGTATTAGAATTTCACAATTCCCCCGAAGGAGTGAGGACGACATCAGGATTTTGCACAAACCGGAGATCGTCCAAGCCGGACACCGCCTACAGAGTCGGCAAGCAGGCCCAGATCAGTGCCCCCACCAATCAATTATTCCCAGGTAAGATAAACTTCTCAGCTTTTTCTAACCCTTGTTCTCAGGCTATCTCCCTTCTCCCCCCCTCCTTGGGGCTGAACCGGCTTTTAAATGCGCCTATTATTCTGCCTGCCAAGTCCCCTGACAGCAAGATTCTCCCCCTGATCATGTCTCGGCACTGCACCGCCACTGAGTGTTTTGATTGTCTCCCTTGGAGAAAGGGCTTGGCTAGGAGAGAGTGTGGGACGCTGGATGCCACCGACGGAATCTGATGCTAGAGCTTGTTTAGCCTACTCTCTCATTGTCTGGTTCAGCTCTCCTGCCTCCTTGCACAAATGTTCATGATTTTTCCAAAAATAGCAGACCTACAAGCTCATAGCGCGGCAGTCGGTGCCGCGCTATGAGCTTGAAGATCTGCTATTTTTGAATAGCCAAAGTATAAAATAATGGTTAAAGTCAACTAAAATGACATATGCTTTCCCGGTCTCAATGGATTAAAGTCTCTTAGCTTTTGACGGCTGTTTCACTGCCTGTGGCATGAGCACAGCATCAGAGATTAGGCCACAGTTACGGCCCTGCATTGATTTATCCACAGCAAACAGCACACAGCATGTGCACAAAACCCTAAACCGTGTTGCATTTCTGCATAGAATTGACTTCCACACAACACAACGCATAAGTAAGCAGCAGGACTGTGTTTACTGGCTAATGAGAGCGTGTAGGATGTTTTCTTTTTACAACCCTTTATAGGTGTGACTCACACACAGACACATTAAGATGTATTGTTTTGAACACAGAGAAGTTTTTTCTCTCTCATTACCACTCTGCTCATTTGTTTTGTATGAACAAAGTTAAGCCACAACGCGCTATCGAAGATAAACATTTATGCATTTGTCAGGTTTCGAATGGTATTCACACTATAATGTTAAAGACGGGGTGCCGTGATTTTCAGTGATTCCCCCCCCCCCCCTAAAACATAATCATCAGGTATTATGGTTATACTAGGAGGAAGATTTTTTTCAAAAAAGTGTACAGAAAGTGTTAAAATTATGTTTTTATGTGGACACCCTTCCAGTTCTTTAAGTATACCTGGTTCTCACCTTAGCACCTCCTCCACCGCCTTAGCACTACCCACCTGTCCTAGTCCCTCCTCCTCCTCATGCCCACACCTGTTGTGTTATGATAATGAGGGGGAGGGTATGTTTTTACTATGTCACTAAAGGGCTGTTTTTCTATTGGCACGTTTGACCCTCAAGGTTTCAGCCTCCAGGAAGAAACTTAAAATAGTCAGAGAAGACATAAAACACATACTGGATCAAAAACATTCATAAGTTTGTCTCCTCGTTTGGGAACGATACTCAATGACGAGAGTCCAGGGAGTAACAAAATAAATCCTATTTACATATCGTATGGTAGTAATTGCGTTGCCAGACAATCAGAGATCTCTGCCTACCAATACATCTGGATACTACTTATAAGTGCTTGCTTCCTCTCAGTTAAAGGGATAGTTCACCCCCAAAATGACTTATTTTCTATCGATTAGTCACCCAGTGGAGACTTGAATTCGTAGATATGTTTTAGTTTTTGTCGCATTCCTAAGCCAACAATTTGATGACCGGCGGCGGTTCCGGTAGGAGACACAAAGAGGCTCCTTTGTGTCTCCTACCGGAACCGCTGCCTACCGGTCCGCTGGTCATCAAATTATTGGCTTAGGAATGCGCCAAAAACTGAAGAATATCCATGAATTCAAGTCTCCACTGGGTGACTGACTAATCGCTGGAAAAAAAGAACACTGCATGAGCCTGTAGATGCTCTATTTTTGCCATGCAACACAGTTGCAAACCGTACGACGGTGGCGTCCATTCACAACTCGAGCAACCTCAAACCAAATATGCCTATTTTTTTTTACCGAAACACAAAGTTCATTCACCCTCGTGAACCTAACCTGCCCTCCTCCTCCTCCTCCTCCTGCCCCGTCTGTGTATAACAGGTGGCGTGTTCCCCGAGGACTTCTCCATCTTGACCACGGTGCGCGCCAAGGCGGGCCTGCAGACCTTCCTCTTGTCCATCTACAGCGAGCAGGGGGTCCAGCAGCTGGGCGTGGAGCTGGGCCGCTCCCCCGTCTTCCTGTACGAGGACCAGAGCGGCAAGCCGGCGCCGGAGGACTACCCGCTGTTCCGCAGCCTCAACCTGGCCGACGGGAAGTAAGTCACAAACTAGTCGGACGACACACACACACACACACACACACTCTGGACACCCAGAGAGAGAACAAGTGGCTTGGACCAGAGTTTGAAATGTGACTTAGTTGGTCATCGAGAGAGAGACTGAGTCGTTACGGTTTAAGCAGCCCTCGGAATTATAGTGATTGAGTTGAGAAAAAACACATTTAACTCCCAAGAATAGACCTGTGAAGGATCCAGTTAACCTATTCAATCCGGGAACGTGTCTCTGTCATTTTAGATTTCTTTGGCTATTCAAAAATAGCAGATCTACAAGCTCATGAGCTTGTAGATCTGCCATTTTTGAAAAATCATGAACATTTGTGCAAATATAAAAAAATTTGAGCAGTGCAACCGCTCCTATAAGAGGGTTTAGGACCCACCCGTGGTGAAAGTTTTTCTTTCCGTCGTGAAAATTTGTCTTTCGCTGTGACGCCATGCTGTGGAAAACACGCCCATAGGCTAAGCTCTGCAGGACGTGCTGTGATTGGCTAGCGAGACACATGATGAAATGAACTTCAAACTTCGCAGACGCGCTGTGATTGGCTAGCGAGACGCATGATGAAATTAATAATAATGTAAAAAATGTAAGCACGTCACTTCGCAGGACGTGCTGTGATTGGCTACCGAGATGCATGATGAAATTAATAACTCATAAATAGCACCGCTCACTTCACACTGGGTGTGATTTTTTCTTTTTTAAGTGGACATTTGTAACTCAAATCTTTGAGGAACAAAATATTTTACAAATGTTCGCTTTAAAAAATATATATTCCAAGATTTGCACACATTTTCACAATTTTTTTTTTTGCAGATTTACAAGCTCATAGCGTGGCACCGAGTGCCACGCTACGAGCTTGTGCATTTGCTATTTTTGAATAGCCAAAGAAAAACGACACAAAATGCTTTCCCGGTCTTAATGGGTTTAAAAATGGGTTTAAAAATGGTCAAATGCATTCGGGTGTTCCTTAAAAAAACTCCCCGTGACCCCCCGCTGATTTCTTCCTCTTGGTCGGAGCAGGAAAACAACACAGGTTCTGCCCGTCATCGCGCCGCAGGTGCCTGTCACAAGATTATACATCCCATCGGGGGGTTTCCTGGGCATCGGTGCAGGGGCATAGAGACGGGTCAGAGATAAGAGAGACACTGCGCAGCGGGGACTGCCATGGCCAGCCTGACCTCAGCCATGAACTCACTTGCCTCTGTTATTTTAGAGAGGAGGGGCAGAGGATGGTAGGGGGGAGAGGGGGAAGGAGCAGCACTCCAGCTTCCTTATTAGCCCCGTGGATTACCTTCGCCCAATCAGATTCTGTGCAGCGATTCCCTTAGTCTTTTTAGCGAAAGGCCTGATTATCCTCTCCTCCCAGGTTCAGAAAACCCCAGAGTTCTCACTCGGAGCCTTGGCTTAGCCGACATGAGCCCTTTTTTGTGGGGGCGCGCAAGCGCAAGAACAAACAGAGAGGCTGCTGGGAAAGTTACAACTTTTTCTCTCTTTTTTGTTGACAAAGCGTTTTATGACGCCTTTGAATGAGGATTGAATGCAAGGGTCGTCTTCTTTTCCAGCAGGCAAACTGCATTGTGTGTTGTGACGGTTCGGTTGTTTGTGGAGGATAGTCATAACCTGGTCAGCAGATGTTTTGTTGACCCAGAGAGACAGCTCATTTACAAGGACGTGTTAACACTGATGAGATGAAACCAAAACATCACTTTTAAGAATAACTCAATAATCACAAGCAGATACAGTAGATTGACCCAAAAACATGTCCTCTGCTGAACAAGCAGGTTTTCAGATGAGAGAAATTGTAACCATCCTATAGCCAATATACTTTGACTTACTTTTGTCCAGTGTGAGTTTTGTGACTGCACACTGGACAGTGTTCTCTGTGGAGGATCTTTTTTTAGCATTTAGAGGATCTGGATGCATTCCAACTTCAGGCCTTTTCTCTAAATCCTCTGTGACTATAGCGTGAGCCTCCCTGGGTGTGCATTCATTGTTACCCAAATCTACACGGCGTGCTTGAGCAGAGCGGCACAATGATAATATTGCGGCTGTGAAAAAGAGCAGTCCCCCCTACCCCCCCCCCCCCCACCCTCAAATAGAATGAGATGCGACTGAGAGGATTTATACTGAGCTTTTGTGGAATGTATAAGTTATGAATCTATTTAATCTGTGCTACGACTGCACACTTTAAACTATTGAGTGTTCGTTTAACTCATTTAGACCTGAGGTTCCGATTTTAACTAACTTATGTTACTATGTCAGTGGTTCTCAAACCTTTTCATGTCAAGGACCCCAAAATTATATATATTTGGCCGCGGACCCCCATCTCAAAATATTTTGTTCCAGGGACCCCCAGAAGCAGATAAGATTTTAGTTAAAAATGTTCACTTTAAAAATATATTCAAAGATTTGCACGAGATGTCTCGATTTTTCAAAAATAGCAGATCTACAAGCTCGTAGCGCGGCAGGTGTTAACTGCCTGGCCCATTTTTTACACCTGCACAGCTATGCTCAGGATTTTACAGTGTTATTGTTAAATTGTCTCTGTTCCTCCTGTCTAATGCATTTAGATTTTTTTAACTGGAATATACTGTATATGTATATATATATATCCGGCCGCTATTCTATTTGAAACCTGTATTTGCAACACTGCCATGTAAGATGACCGGTAATCCTTCCCACTGTAACACTAAGTGGAGGGTGCACGTTTATTTGCGGCTATAAGCCCCTTTGTCTGGCCTAGAATTTCTCCATATTATGTAGCATTTGGTCGACGGATTTGAACATCTCCGAGGCTAACCTCCGCAGAGTGGCCTGCGATAATAAGGAATTCTCAAAACCGATCATCCCTTTTGACCAAATTCTGACCAAAATTCTGAACTCTGACCAAAATCTGTAATTGTATTTAATGCTCCGTAAGCACCTTTGAACCATATCATCGTATTGAGCCGCATCGGGCGCTGGGGTCTCATCTTCCACCCCCTGAACAATGTTTTGACTGTATACCTCCTGCTCCGGCTAGCCATGGCCTTCCTGGATCCTGACACACACTTTCTACAATGTTCACCGTGTCTGTCATGCCGAGTAACCCAGAAGGAGGATTAAGTTTGGAGTTTAATGAGTGTAATCCCGCGTTAAACAGGGCCAAAGAGTGGGGGCAAGAATGCAGGTCCACCGCTGCCCGGAATGCAATAGCCCCCTATAAGTGCAGTGGCAAATGGTGCAGTGGCTCGGGGAGGTGTCAGACTCACGTGTGACCCTGGTTAACCCTTTGCCGTCTGTGGGTGGTGTCAATTAAAACGCCCGATAATAAGCAACGCAAGTCCCTCGCGAAATTTGCATGAATGTCACGATACGGAGACAGCAGATATGACCTTCTACAGTATATACAGCAGCAGAGGAAAGACGTGAAGTTGCACTTTCTGTATTCACCTTTATAGAACATTTTGTTAAGACTTCTTCATTTGGAATTTGGATTGTATTATAGCAGGGGTTCTCAAACTTTGTCATCTAAAGGACCCCCAGTTTACTATGCATTAGGCCATGGACCCCCATAGCTCTGAGAGTGTACAAATGGAACCAAATGGACCCTTACGGGTCCATTTGGTTCCATTTGTACACTCTCAGAGTTACCAACCATTTAGCAGGGAACCCCCTCAAGGACCCCTGGGGGTCCCCGGACCCCACTTTGGGGACTTTCAAACCAATCCATAAATGAGTCTTCTCCAACTTGGTTACATTGATCAGTATATGTGAGGTTTATTATTGGCCACGTTTGTTCTTGGTGAGGTGCCCCCACTGCCGCTTTAACTCCCATTATGTTTTGTCTTTGTCTTCGACCAGGTGGCACCGCATTGCCATCAGTGTGGAGAAGAAGACGGTCACCATCATCGTGGACTGTAAGAAGAAGCTCACCAAGCCCCTCCACAGGAGCGACCGTCCCGCCATCAACACCAATGGCATCACCGTGTTCGGCACCAGGCTTCTGGATGAGGAAGTGTTCCAGGTAAAAATTGATTGCATAATGTCGTGTCTTAATTGTCTGTGGTATGAACACTGTATGTGTGTTGTCTGTTTTCAGACTGTGCTGCATTCGGTGAGCAGCCAGCGTCCACTGTAAATACCTGCTATTGTCCTAAGCTCCTTAGGAACACAGACCTTTCTTTACACTGGGAACGCACTCTACAGTTCACTATAAATGCTCCTGTGATATGCATGTTGTTCCAGAGACACAGCCTGCGTCTGACCCTTTTAATGTTGCTTGAGGGGTGGAAACCGTTTAGGCGTCATGATATTGTTTAT
This sequence comes from Gymnoscopelus braueri, assembly GCF_963280865.1. NCBI lineage: Eukaryota > Metazoa > Chordata > Actinopteri > Myctophiformes > Myctophidae > Gymnoscopelus > Gymnoscopelus braueri. Next base: position 37,403,696 of record NC_137623.1, read on the forward strand.
TGGTATGAATTATTTTATACCGTATTTCTTTACTCTCAGTCTTTCAGAGGGTCTGGCTTGCAAGTTCACAATTGAACAGGAGTATACCAGCTTCTGAGTAACTCAATTAGTGAGAATATGAAGAGACAAGCAAACTAATTTTGCTTTGGTTAACTGTTAAAGTCTGCTTGATATGCTGATGAGGAGTGTGACTGACACTGTGATGCAATATCGCTGTGACGTGATACTGACTTCCAAATATGGAGTTATTTTCCTCTCCTTGGACTCCCAGTATAATATTAAAGTTTTAAACAGTAAGCTGTTTCAAAAAGTATAAAACATATGTGAAAATATTGAGGGATTTACTTCATTGGCCTACTGGCAACGTGTGAAGGTCCAGTGGTTTCCAAGACTCACGCACACACACACACACTCTTCTAGACGGCCGTGGGTGCCACACTCAAATTCCTGCATTGTTGTCTGTCCAACTCTTTGGACTGGTGCTACATAGCATCACATCACAAATGATGGTAATTAGCTCCAGCTTTCACTCTTTGGCAAAGGTGTTTGTTTGTAGCTGTTCTATGAAAGTGGGGCGATGTTGTTTTCGAGTTCCCATACCCCGACCAACCATGCATTGCTTCCCCTCTTTGATGTTTCCAAAAAGGAATGTGGGATAATAGAAGCCAGTGCCATGCTGTGGGTTCAAGGATGGTCTCCATACTTGCTTTTATGAAGAACTAAAGCCTGAGTTATACTTCGTTCTGTGTCGGTCGGTGTCACGCACCAAAAATATCTGATCTACAAAATTCACAACACGTTAAACTTATGGTGCGACACGTTGTGAGCTTGTAGATCAGCTGTTTCCAGTGCATGACACAGTCATGCAACAAAGTATAAATCAAGCACAACCATAACTCTCGTTACTTAGGTCTTTGATGTAGCTAGCTGATAGGTTACTAGAATAGGGCTTGATGACAGCACAGTAAGGATCCGTTCGGACGCACCTGCACAGCAAAATCCACATCGTAAATTCTCCTCTGAGTGTAAAAATGACATTCTGAAAAGTGTGCGAAGGAACCACGTTTTCGACATCCATCATATCACTGTTGACCTACAGTAGCAAACGTAATGGTCATCTTACATTGTGGATATATTGTAGTGTTCAACACTTTCTGTCCATATTTCAAACGGCTTCTCGGTTGGAGCATGCATGCTGCTGCGGCTTATATTATTAACCTTCACAGGTTCTTTGTCGGAGGTTAACTTTACCTTGTAATTAGACACACTTAGTTCAGGAGATCTTTGTCCTCCACCTGCAGCCTGCTGTTACAGTGCAGCTTCACAGGTTAGAGGTCCACGCAGACACACAACCTTTCTTGGTGGAATGTGTCCTTGAAGATGCTCCTACTGTAATCTGTGGGGTTTACTTTGAATTCAAATGCCAGTGGAGGTGAGGATATGACTTCCAATTCTCCTTGTAGGCAGTGATAGTGGCTGGAGGACAAACTTTAAACATCACTGTTTTAGACGCAGAAAAGTTTGATTTTTGTTTTGAGTTTATATCCCTTCTTAAGCAAAATACAATACAGATTACACCCCCCCCCTCCCCCCAGCATTTGTCTGGCTGTTTGCTGAACATGTGAGTGATTCTCTCCTCTCCAATGTCAAGCAATACGTAAACATAATGACAGCTTAAAAGAACAGATCAGAAACTTTTTGTAATATTTAGATGATTCTCTGCTTCTTAATATCGGATGGGACCCTTATGTGTTCATTTGGCCTTATGTGTTCATTTGGGTCCGCTTTTACACCCTCAGACTTAATTTAACATGGATGATATAGTTTTATTTCATAAAGGGTCAACTTTAGTTTGAGCCACAGTGCACACGGGGTTTGTACCATACATCAAATTTCAGTTCCGCTGACGTCAAAATAGTCCAGAGTGAGTAAAGTGACTGGGGCAGGGACACAAAAAAAGAAGCACTTTGTCAAGGAACGAGGCAGTCAGCAATTAGTGCTCTCATTGTTAACATCTGGTGCAGGAAGGGTGATCAGCAGCAGCCACCATAATGCTGTGTATGTATGCCCCCTTTTCAGTAAGAAACAGCCAATTGTTTCTGTTGTGGTGGGTACACCGCAGTTGAGCAACAGGAATTACTGCCAGACTGACCTGTGTGCGTTGTGTGTGCCGTTGTGGAAGCATTTGCTGGAACTTTGCCCCTTGCGGTCTCTCAAACTGAGCCGCTGCCCTCTCCTTTGACTGGAACCTATATGCATTAGGCTACTTTGTCAAATTTGTCACAAACCCCTTGCCCTTTTCAGTGTCTGTTTGTTCTGAGACACATGCAGCTCAGCCAGAGGTGTAAGAGCAGTAAAGGGGCCAGGTGGATGTAAATAATGTTTGACAATGGCCAGATTGTCATGTGAGATTGAAATACACAGGGGTTAGGGGGTGGGGGGGGTGGGGTGTATTCAGAGTGAATGCAAGGGGGTGGGGGCTAGTGTTTGCTGCTTGCGAGAGCACGCTGGTTTGTTTACAGCCAGTCATTATTCGGGTGCCATGCTTTGACTGATTGCTACTGCTGTCTGTTGTCCCAAAGCCATTTTTCCAATGGGCCGTGTCATCGCCCCGGTGATTCTTTCTGAGTGGGTTGCCTCAGAAAGAATTGTAAATCAAATCATGTCTTCTTTATTGTTTTGGGGGAGGGGGGGGGGCATTTTGATCTTCCCTTTCTCAGATGTTAGTAGGGCCGTCACGATTACAAATTTAAGTTGAAGATTAATCTATCACTCAAATAATTGCGATTAACGATTTAATTGTGTTTCTGTCGTTGAAAATTAATGGAACATTATGGATACAAAATTTATTTCTGTTTGGCTTTTTAGCTTTCGGAAACAAAAGTTGCACAGGGCAGATATGACAAATAACACATATTTAGTTACGTTATACTTAAAAATAAACATTAGTAGTGGAAATAGCCGATCTATGAGCTCAAAATGTGTCGCATCGCGACGGGTTTTGAGCTCATAGATCTGCTATTTCCACTATTTTTGTTTGAAAATATATGCCATTTTTTAACATGGAATTGATTATGACGATTATGACGATTATGCAAAAATAATTGCAATTTGACGATTATGTAATAATTGTGACAGGCCTAGATGTTAGATGTCACTTGGATGTTCCGTCTATGAACAACGCATAACGCATGTTATGAGCGTGTAGATCTGCTATTTTTGCCTATAATAACATGGCCAAAATGGGGGTTGAAAGTGAGTAACCTTGTTTTGTAAAAGAAAATTACATTTGTCTCCTGTCAGTTGTGATTAGGTGTATGAACGAGTACTGTAGCCATGCAGCAGCTACAGTTGAACTGGATGAAAGATAGATAGTATGCCCAGCCAGAGTTAGAAAATTAGAGCCTGCTAACAGGGTTGTCGCTGTGTGCTGAGTTTTTTGGGAACAGGCCCCCCGTCTGTTCTCTGTTTCCACTTTCCTCACGATCCAAACAGCCCCCCGTTGCATTCTGGGAGGTGCACAGGGTACGGAACACCCGAGTCCTCTAAAGTCATAACCCTTATAGTGTGAGAATACACATGAAGTCAGTGCTGCGGAGCTGGCCGGGCCTGCTTGCTGGTAAAGTCCTGCGAGATGAATGTTTGGGATATATTTAGGTAATTGGTACTATAAAAATCTGTACCAGAACCTGAAGTGTATGTGTATAATGTCACATTGGACACAGTGTGTTGCATACACATATTATTTTGTGTTATTCTGGCTGTTTTGTGATATTTTCGCTCACTTCTCAGGATTATTTTCCGTCTGTGGCCTATATTTCTCATAAATGGCTTCTTATGCGATACCTGTGAAGGGATCTGGTGTGCATGAATAAGGGCCTTTCATTGCCCCGTCAGACCTTCCTCATTCTCTCTCCTCCTCCTTCTTCTCCCCTCCTGCATGCCCCCTCCACCTCCCCCTCCCTCCCTCCTCTCCCCCCCATGGAGCCAAAGCCATGAGACCATCTATTCATCCCTAGCTGACATTACCTGTCAGAGGCACACACACACACACACACACACACACGCACACGCACACGCACACGCACACACACGCCAACACACACACACACACACACACACACACACACACACACACACACACACACACACACACACACACACACACACACACACACACACACAAACCACCACCGACGAATGCACTCTCACTTGGATTTTCACACACGTGCGTTCAAACACTCGCATGCACAAATACAACAAACAGCCACTGACAAATGCACTCTCACCTAGATGTTCATACACGTGCATGCTGCGCGCACACACACACACACACACACACACACACACACACACATGCACGCGTGCACGTACTGTAGACACACACACACACACACACACACACACACACACACACACACACACACACACACACACACACACGTCTCCGTGTCCTCTATGCCTGACAGGTAAACATTCCTCAGTGCTCAGTTTGTCCCTGCAAGACTTAATAGCTTAGAATGTTTTACACTGGAAAGACAAAGAGAAAAGCACTTTGAATGCATTTTGGGAATGCTGCACTAAATGTTGCACACAGTGATACTGATCACAAAACACTGGACCCCTAAGGGTCCATTTGGTTCTATGTGTACACTCTGAGAGTTATAGACCAGTAAGGTTCCCTTGGGGCGGTTGAGTTTCTGTAGCACTGCTGTCATACAAAGAACACCTGTTAAGCCCCTATTTGGTTCCTCAGAGGTTCTCTATTGGTTTGTTTGATTAATTGATTGATTGAATACTTTATTAACATGATTATTAACAGTACAGGAAGTACAGTGAAAGGCAATGCTAAAATGATAACACAAAAAGCCCCATGCAGGGGCTTGTTTCCATGCAATACAAAGAGGAATTCTACTATTAAGATGTTCAAGGAGTTAATCTATGTTGTTCACTTGTATTTTGAGGACAGGGATTCTTTTAGCTTAGTTTTTCTTAGGATTTAGAACATTGGTTTAGAACACTGGTTCTCAAAAGTAGCAGATATACGAGCTCATTTGTGTTTGAATAATTTGGAATATATACATATATATATATATATATATATATATACACACACACACAAATCATCTCTTCTGGGGGGGTCCCTGGCTCAAAACATGTTCAGATGGGGGTCCGCGGCCAAATATATATCAATTCGGGAGTCCTTGGCACGAAAACGTTTGAGAAGTACTGATTTAGAAGGCATTTGTAAAATCGGCCTCAGGTCTTAATGGGTTAATGGTTTTATATAACACTATTTGACGAAAGTGCTATAGCACCAAGATATATGTGCTGTTTAGCACCAAAGAGGTTCCCCTCCGATTACGAGCCAAAGAACCACTTTTAGTGCTTTATAGCACCATAAATTCAAGCTTCATCAGTTATGAGAGTGAAGACCTCTACCCAGTATCAGATTGTAGTACATTGTATAGGTCTTGAGAAGGTGGGATGGCTAATTAGTGTATCAGTGCAGTCTAATTACAGCTGAGATGGACTATACAGGCCCAGGGTAGAGGTATGTCAAAGGCCCCGTGATGACGGCTCCTTTTGTTTTGATTCGCCCACTCTGTAATTACAGGATGGAAGTGATAATGGTTATAGACAGCGAGACAAAGCAATGTCTGTGTGTAAATGTGTTTTTGTGATGCATGTCTTTTTGCCCCAGAACATTTTTGTTCAAAACCACACAAATCCCACGTCGCTGTGAGTTTTCTCATCGCTTGACAACGAGGCAGGCGTGCCGACAGCGAGGCCTGTGAGGCGCCCGCCGCGCCGAGCAGCTGATGGTCTCTCGCGCGTCAATGAGCACGCCATCTGAGTCGGCAAGCCGTGATGGACATAATAGTTTATCACCCGTTTCCAAGCTACCCATGTTAACATATTAGCTAGCTAGCACGTCACTTCCTCCCAGCCAAAGGGGACAGCGCATGCAGGCCCAATGAAAACGATGGGGGTGTGTTTTGTGACATTTTCTGGCGCAAAGGGCAGACACGTATGTTTGCGATAGTGTTGTGGCACCATCGTAGCAACTTATTTTTTACTCCTATACGGCCATGCTGGCAAACTTAACAATTTACACACAACAAAGTATTTAAATTGGGCTTCACTGAGCAGTCAGAACAAGGTGTAAGAACTCATTTTTCTCTCACAGCACCTCCGCAACAAACGGATATTATTTCCATGCACTGCTTTAACCTTTGACTCCCCCCCATGTGTATTTATATCCCATGCTGACATGTGGTCAAGATGAGGTCATGGTGTAACTTTGAGCCTGTAGAATAATGTAAGCATAGTTGGACTGCTTTGTGCTATATAATTCAAATGGACTTAGTCTACTCATTAGGAATACATTCTGTGACTAATTTAAACTCCATTTTCCATTTTTCTTAACACTTCTGCCATGCAGAGAGGAGGATTTCAAGATTTAAAATCTTCGCTATAGTTTATAACACATGTTTAAACAGAATTTACTTCACAGCCATGCGATAATGTGAAAGCAATGTAAGTTGTTTGTTAGAGAATGCACACAAACAAAGGATGGGTAGAAAATGCCCGATGTGAATTCACAGATCTCAGTCATTTATCACGCCTCTTTCTCGCATCTCTGTTCCTCTCACCTCCATCCCTCTTTCTGTCTCACTCTATCTGTCTCATTCTCCTTCTGTCTCACTCTATCTGTCTCATTCTCCTTCTGTCTCACTCTATCTGTCTCTCATTCTCCTTCTGTCTCACTCTACCTGTCTCATTCTCTTTCTGTTTCACTAAATGTCTCATTCTTTCTATCCTGTTCTCTCTCTTTGTTGACTTTTGGCACTGCCTGACGCATACACTTCGGAGGCTGTGTTGTGCTGTGCCGTGCTGTGCCGTGCTGTGCTGTACTGTGTTGTGTTGTGTTGTGTTGTGTTGTGTTGTGTTGTGTTGTGTTGTGTTGTGTTGTGTGTTGTGGAATACCAAAACGCTCATCCCAAAACACAGTCGCCCCCGGGCAAATCTGGCGGTATCTCACCTGGTATTCCTAACCTTAACCTCAGTAAACTATGCTTAAAAACCTAACCTTATTCCTAAACGTAATCTCAGTAAAACTATGGCTAACCCTAAACGTTTCTAACCTTATCCTCAGTAAAAACAAATACAAGAAGATGTGGGGAAAAAATGGGTCGAGCGTGTTTTGGGGCGAGTGTTCCGGTTACCGTGTTGTGCTGTGCTGTGCTGTGCTGTGCTGTGCTGTGCTGTGCTGTGCTGTGCTGTGCTGTGCTGTGCTGTGCTGTTGCCATATATACAAACATACATATTGTGTTTCAGATCTCTGGTTTGCTCCAGTTTACCAGGGGCCTTTTATCTCTGCTGTATGTGGTACAAGACAGGCCCAGGGACTGAGCATATAACTCTTCCCAGGTGTCTCCAAACACAAAACATCTTTCATCCTTACAGCTGCTCTCCTCTAAGTCTCTGTCTGCCTCTAGAACCCAGCATGCATTCTCTCTCTCTCTTTCTTGGTTCAACACAATCTCTTCTTGCCTACCTTGCCTTGTTCCTTAACCCTTAATCAATACAGTATGGAATTGTGGACAAAATCGTATCCAACGACAACAAAATATGCTACGTTTTGGATCTCAGAGGCTAAATCTCATCAAACGGTGGTCCGGGGCTCGAATGCCGAATAAATAACGGACCTTGACATGAAAAGGGTTGTTACTTGTAACAGAGAATTGATACTTTTACTTAAGTAAAACATTTGAGTGCTTTTTCCACCACTGGCCGAGGCAGTTCGTTGACTGCTATGTGAGCGGAAATCTCGTCTCGAAACATCCGGATTTATCCTCCCGTATACTCTGTAATTGCCCTAACAAATTTCCCAAATCCTGGGTCTTTTGTGTCAGATTCCCACCTTTTACATGGATACCTGGGGGGAATAGAAAAGGACTTGGAAAGCAGAGATGAGTGAGCGTTGTCTTTGGTGTTATAGGGTGCCTGGCAGCAGAACACACAGGTAGAGTCCTGTAGCTCTGCTTCCTGACAGGAGCTGTACTTTATAATAGTTGAGCAGCTAAAGCATCGAGGCCTGCCAGTGAAAAACCACAGAGGTAACCGACAGGCTGAAACGTGTCAGGAGAATGTCTTGTCTAAAGTGTGCGTGTGTGTGTGTGTGTGTGTGTGTGTGTGTGTGTGTGTGTGTGTGTGTGTGTGTGTGTGTGTGTGTGTGCGTGTGTGCGTGCGTGTGCACGTGCGTGTGTGTGAGATCTATGGATCCCTGACATAGCAGTGTAAACAGCCTTGCGCTAAGGCCCGTCCCATAGGAAAACACACAGACCTCAACACTTTCTCTCTCTGAAACGTATCCCTCAACAGATCGTTGCACAACTTCAGTTTGACACTTAAGGCAGCGGGGGAATTCTTGCCATTGTAAATCAGACCTGGGAGAACATTTATTTGTCCTCTGGCAGGTGGATTACATTCTAAACGGTGCACCATACAGAGAAAAGGAGTCTAATTATTTTTGAGACAAAATTGCACATGAAATAAAATCATACAGTATATAGGCCTATACACATATAGGCCTGTCACAATTATTACATAATTGTCTAATCGTAATTATTTTATATAATCGCAATTATTTTTGCATAATCGTCATAATCAATTCCATGTTAAACAAATGTCAGATATTTTCAAAAATATTTGAAATAGCAGATCTATAAGCTCAAAATGCGTCGCGGTGCGACACGTTTGAGCTTATAGATCAGCTATTTCCACTATTAATGTTTATCGTCAACTTAAATGTGTTATCGTGACAGCCCTATACACATATGGAAACGTACACACACACACACACACACAAATTTGACAGACAACTTTCACTTGCATTTGAGTCATATTTGACCAGGAGTTAGGCCTGTCACAATGTTTTGTATTTTTTACTTTACTTGAGTATTTGCAATTTTCTATACTTTTACTTCTACTCCACTATTATCTCAGAGGCAAATATTGTACATTTTATACATTGGAAAACTTTTGATATGGGACTTTCTGCATAATGAGTACTTTTACTTTTGGCACTTTAAGTATATTTTGATGCCAATACTTTTGTACTTTTTACCAAAGTAAATTGCGAATACCATACTTTTACTTGTATTTATACATGGACCACGTATGGTATTGATACTTTACCCTAACTCAAGTAAAAAATGTGAGTACTTCTTCCAACCACTGCAACAAGCGGTGGCATGGCATGGGGGCAACGGGTGAACCGGAGTGCCAAGTCTGGGGGCAGAGCGTCAGCAGGGGTACAGAGAGAGAGGGAGAGAGATCAAGCCTGGCCCTGAGTTAAGCTGACACGGTGTGACCCCGCGTGTCACCGTCAGGACCGACAGCGAATGCCTGAACCCTGCCTAGAGTTGGCTCTAATTAGTCCACATCTGAGAGAGCTGCCCGCCTGAAGCACTCGTGTTGCTTCAAAACCCCCAGACTGTGATCAAGAGATTCAGAACTTCAGTCTTTTTTAATGTAGATCAAAATTGATGTACGGCAGTGGTTTTCTACAAGTCCGGAATTAAACATTTACTTGAGTGAGTAAAAGTACAAAAGTATTGGTATCAAAATACCAAAAGTAAAAGGACTCATTATGCAGAATGTCCCGTTTCACAAGGTATCATATATATATATATAAAATGTTTAAAAAAATCATTTGAAAATAGTAGATCTACAAGCTCACAATGCGACGCATTGTGAGCTTGTAGATCTGCTATTTTCAAATGGCCGAAATGTATAAAGGGCTGAAGTGGTTCTGCATGTTTTGTAATAATACTCAAAATCTACAAAGTAACCAGTAACTTAAGTTTTCAAACAATTGCAGTGCAGTAAAAGTACAATATTTGCCTCTGAGATGTAGTGGAGTAGAAGTAAAAGTACTGAAAACTGGAAATACTCCATTAAAGTAAAAAATACCTCAACATTGTACTTAAGTACAGTACTTGAGTAAATGTACTTAGTTACTTTACACCACTGGCTATTCTTTTAACCCAGGGTGAGACCAGACAGTGTTGGAACGGAAGTCGTGTGTGCTGCAGTGCCCCAACCTCAAACCATAGGCGAAGCGGTTCTGAGCAACTTTGCCAAACCATGTGTTTAAGGTTTTCACTTTTCACCCCTCTACTATGCTATTATACTTACTATTCCTGATGGCGGTGAGAGGCGGGTCCGCTGTTTAGCATTGGTTTGTGCTCTCATTGACCATACATGTACATAGTGTACAGTATATTATGCTTGTGTTCCCCAGTGACATGTTCAGAGACTGGCCCAGTTGGATGGCTCAGCTCAGACTGTAGAGCCGCCGACCGATGACCGATGTTTAGGTCTGAGGCTGATCCCGATTTTGGACAGTCCTATAGGCCACTGATTACCTGTGTTTTTGACCGCTATTTTGTAAAGAAAAGATTGTAAAATCTTGAAATAATGTAACTTAAATTTATACATTTGAAAATGAACACATAAGCTGAATGTCATTTTATTTAACCACTTAAGCCCTATTCAAAATACAAGAAATCTACATTCTACATGGTATTTTTTATTTTACTCGGGACATGTCGGGTGCAGAATTGCAGATGCCAATGTTGTAAAAAAAAGAAATATAAATATATTGGCCAGGCTGATATATCGGTCAGGCTCTAGTCCAGACACATGGAATCATTCAGACTTCATCTTCCTAGACACGTTAGCCCTGTCTGTGGCCTTCTGGCTGCAGTATTCACTATTCACATTACAGGGCTGCCTGACAGCAAAGCAAATGTGTTCATTTAGCCACTCCTATATCGTTGCTGTCGTGCAAAAAAAACTCTTATCTCCATATTGTAACTTTTTGTGTTTTTTTGTAAATTAACGCCTTACTTGATCATACTACAGCTTCACACAAAAGCATCAAAAGTAGCAGATCCACAAGCTCGAAACGCAGCACGAAGCGACACATTTTGAGCTTGTAGATCTGCTGCTTTTGCTACTTTTGAATTTGAATCCTGAAAAGTACGAGTTTTGGACATATGATATGAGTTTCCACCCGAAAGAGATGATATATTTTGTTGATGTAGGTATGTATGAGTAGGTCTATTCTAGGCCCCCTCCTATTCTCCCTCTACACCAAATCCCTTTGCTGAAAATAGCCAATGTAGACCAGTGGTTCTCAAACCTTTTCTTGTCAAGGACCTCCAAATTGACACTTATTAGCCCGCGGACCCCCATTTGAAAAGATATGCCAAGGCCCCCTATAAGAGAAGATTTGTACGGCTCTAGCAGTTTAATTTCAAGGACCCCCAGTTTGACATGCATTTGGCTACGGACCCCAATTTAATGGCATTTCTATCTCTGGGACCCCAATTTATATTGTAAAATCAACGGGTCCATCTGGTTCCATTTCTACACTCTCTGAGTTACAGACCCATAAGGGTCCATTTGGTTCCTAACTATCTACCATTTAGCTGGGGACCCCCTGGAACCCCCTCAAGGACCCCTGGGGGTCCCCGGACCCCACTTTGAGAACCACTGATGTAGACGCTCTACAGCACAACACGTGTTGTGAGCGTGTAGATGTGCTATTTTCACTGAAAGTTTGACCCAGAATGAGGACGCTAGGGACGGTTTCATGTGGTTTAACTGAGAGTGTACAAATTGCCGCCTAAAGGTTTGAGGGTGACAATGACAGTGATCGAGCATGTGGTTGTCATAGCCATGTGTGCCAGGAGTGGATATGGAGTATTGTTGCTTCTATACTTGGCTTTGTTTGCTCATAAATAACACCTAAACCACAGCACACACACACACACATGGCTGCCAGGTGCTGCTCTTCTTGTCCTGATGTTACATGTTTGTTTGATTTCCCGGGGATAAGCCCACGCGGTAATAATAATAATTTACCCTGCGTCTGAACTTGATCTTCCTCCCGCTATCACATGGATGCGTGTGTGTGTGTGTGTGTGTGTGTGTGTGTGTGTGTGTGTGTGTGTGTGTGTGTGTGTGTGTATGTGTGTGTGTGCGTGTGCGTGCGCGCATGTGAAATTTACATTGTTTGTGGCAATTCAAAGGTCAGAGCGAGGTACACAATTTTATTCACATAGATGCTATACTTTTTTTGTTTTAGATTTATTTGTGGGCTTTTATGCCTTTATTGATAGGACAGTAAGCTGACAGGAAATGGGGAGATAGACGTGGGGAGTGACACACAGCAAAGGCCGTCGGGATCGGGACTCAAATCCGCGACACGCTGTCAGGCTACATTGAGCCTAGGTGCCCGGGCCGCTACGCCAGCGATCCGGGCCTATGTTATACTTTTTACCATAAACCTTTTATACTAAGTGACATACTGTACAGTATATGTGTCACTGATCTCTCTCCCTCTGAGCTGTCAAGTTCTACTGACTCAATATACTGTGCATTTATAATAGTCAGCCACTGTAAGCTATGTACAGTAAATGATCTCAAAACATCAAATACTAATACATGATAAAACGCTGTTGTTGAAGTCTTGAAAGTCTGTTCCTGATGACCCCCACTGTACACCTGTATTTACCATGATTTTCTCTTTTTCTCTGCAGGGCGACATCCAGCAACTTCTGATTGTAGCTGATCCCAAAGCAGCTTACGACTACTGTGAACACTACAGTCCAGACTGTGACATCCCCCACGCCGAGTCCCTGCAGGCCCAGGAGCCAGACGATGAGGTCAGTCACCTTGGGGAGGGGGGTGTTGGGCCCTCGGGGGGTTCAGCAGGGAACTGTTTGAGGGCCCTCTTGGTTCATTTTGTAACCGTGTTTGTTCCTTTCGCGGGGACAGATCAACCTGGACGTCATTCAGCGTGATCATGAGTCACTGACACACGGAACATGGCGAAGGAAGATAGTTTGGTGTGTTTATGGGTGATAAACACAATTTGAGAGGAAGACGTTTCAGATTTATAAACCCCCTCAGATCTAACCGTACTGTTTCTAACTCGGTAAAGGGCTTTTAAAGGGATAGTTCACCCCTAAAATGACTTTTTTCCTATCAATTACTCACCCCATGGAGCCTTGAATTCATGGAGATGTTTTTGTCGCATTCCTAAGCCAATAATTTGATGATGACCGGTGGTCATCAAATTACTGGCTTAGGAATGCGACAAAAAAGTCTCTGAATTCAATGTGTAACTGATAGAAAATAAGTACTTTTTTGGGTGAACTATCCCTTTAAGATTGCGTTACAGTAGAGCTACTTGTCCGCATGCCCGGTTTCTCAGTTGTTGTATTTTTTGCTGAGTAACTTGTTGGATCCCAGGGAAAGTTCCTTGAATTCCGCTGTGTCTGTGTCCAGTTTGGAGAGCCTTTTGGCTTGTTCTGCTAATGCGTTTTGCAGAGCTGTTACAGTGCGCGGCTAAGCCACAGTTTTATGTTCCAGGATGAGAGCAGGTGCCAGCACGCGCCTCAACAACTCTCTGGCGTGTTCAATATTATGTCATAATAACCGTTCATGTACGTATAGTAAATTACAGTCATAGATCAGTGGTTCTCAAACTTTTTTAATTTCAAGTACTCCCTTAACCCATTCAATCCGGGAAAGCGTCTCTGTCATTTTAGATTTCTTTGCCTATTCAAAAATAGCAGAGCTTGTAGATCTGCTATTTTGGAAAAATCGTGAAAATGTGTGCAAATCTTTGAATATATGTATTTTTAAAGCAAACATTTGTAACTCAAATCGTTGCTTCTGCGGGGGGGGGGGGGGGGGGGGTCTCTGGAAAAAAGAAATTGACAAATGTTCGCTTTCAAAAACTATATATTTGCACACATTTTCACAATATTTCAAAAATAGCAGATCTGCAAGCTCATAGTGCGGCACAGAGTTGAATAGCCAAAATAAATCTAAAATGACAGAGATGCGTTCCCGGATTTAATGGTTAAGGTTAAGTTAACTCTGGGAGTGTACAAATTGAACCAAATCCATTTGCACACTCTCAGAGTAAAAGGGTCCATTTAAAACACCCTCACTTTGAGAACCACTGTAGATTATCAGCTATGCATATTTCTCATGCATATACATACGTCATTTCAGATTGTGGCGTATTCCAGTTCAAAGACAGGACTAACTAGAACGAAGGGGAGGCGGAATAATGAATGTTATACTTATGGCTCTAGTCCTGGGTGTGCCGTTCACTCAATGAAAAGAGTAGGGACCACGTCTCTTCCTCCAACACCCCCATTCTCCCTCATCCACCTTTCTTTTGATATCTCAGCTTGCAACGGAAAATCCTATTAACCTCGTTTGTTAGGCCTGTGATGCTGGCACTTGTGAGCAGAGACATTCAGATAAAGCAAGACCAGCATCCTAGGCCATTAAGTCAATATTACTCATTTCAACCACCTGTAAGAGGTTAATGGATGATATTGACAAGAATGTTGTTTTAGAACATGCTCTGCAGATATGACAAATATCCTAAATACACAAAGAAATTACTGGCATATTTAATAACTAAAAAACATTAATAGAAAATGAATACATCTACAAGCGCATCGCGATGCGATGCGTCGTGGGCTTGTAGATCGGCTATTTCCACTACTTTTTGAAAATGTTTGAAACTATATGAACATTTTTCAACACGGAAACGATTATGACGATTATGCAAAATAATTGCGATGATCCTAAATAATTGCGATTAGACGATTAAAAAAGTGCTGCCGATGGTCGGAAGTCTAAGAAAGCACGATGAATTTGACATCATGGAAAACTAAAGGACACTAGAGGGGTCTATTTTTGTTCAACTGCACAAAGGATTAAGGTTCAGAACTTTGATTTGAAGGCTGATCCATTGCTCTAGGGCAACTTTATTGAGAGATAATTATGTTAAGCCTGGAAAGCTGGAAACAGTTAAGTGACATCACATTGTTTTTCATCAATTAAGCACATCGGGCACGTTCAGACTTTGCCTTCGAGTCGCAGCATGGAGTGATAAACATTTATGAGCAAGCTTGCTTGTGCTCGTGCGTTTTCCCTCCCAGCCCCACTTCAGAGTCACTTTAAACTTAGTTTTATGTTTGTGGAGAGACTGCTTTGATAAGCTCCAGCCACAATTTTACTGTTCCTGGGTGAAACATAATACGCAGGGCCGGGGACGTTAGAACTGTAACAAGGTACACTTTGAGTAAATCAAGCACCCTTTTAATGTGGCATGCTTTTAGATGTCCTGAAGGATCTAATCCTCATGCTGGGAGTTAGAATAGAAAGTTCCATGACGATATCCTCCAGAATGCAGCTGGCCTGGCATTTCGTGTGTCCTATAGCATTTCCTGATGTTCACCTTCACTTAACGAGCTCTTTAACACCCCACCTGTTTACATGTCTATAGCGGTGGTTCTCAAACGTTGTCATGTCGAGCACCCCCAAATTGATACGTATTTGACCCTCATCTGAAAGGAATTGTGCCAGGGGCCCCCATAAGAGAAGACTATATACTTTTCAAAATTGTTCAAATTGTTTCATAATTCTTCAAGTTCAAAAATAGCAGATCTAGCCCACTTTGAGAACCACTGGTCTATAGAATGAGTCTGACATGTTACAACAATAGTTATTTTTTTCTTTTATCATCTATGTCATCATTGTTTGTTGATAAGTTGAGGTAATTAGCTTATCAACAAGTTCTAACCTTGCTTTGCAGATGTTATTTTTTAACACTGTCGGTAAAATACATGACCATGCAGTACAACGAAGTATTGATTGCAGATAAAAATGTGTTTTCTGCAGATGAATATGCTTTTGTCATATTATTGGGACAATACTTCACTCAGCTATTGTTTGCCATGAATAGGCTACCAAAGCAAAATACGACTTTGGTAGAGGTTTCGGTTTTCGAGTTACCTTGCCATGATAACTTGCGACTCGGTGAGACATCTTGCTCTGTTCTGTTGATTAGACATTTATATTTCAAATTCACTTAAATTGCACAGCTCGTAAAGTCACTGATTTAACCTATGAATGAACGCAAACAAGCAGATTCTGCCGATATATAACGTCACAAAACCCAGTATGGCATTTGTTATAACGAATAAAATTAAGCTTCCTGTTGATTTTACGGTTTGAAGATCTGAATCCGAATCCATGGATCCAGTCCGGGTCTTCTTCCTAATACAAATAGCTACATCAAAATGAAGTTGACATGATTGAATTTTCTTTTTTTAATAATAATCCCTGCTGGGTTTTGTGATGCTATATGTTGGCAGAATCGGCTTTGTTTGCGTTTGTTTATGTGCTTAAAGATTGACTGAGACGTGTTTCACCATGCAATGTATGTCAGCGAGGAGGCTGTTAGCAACAGAGCAACAGAGTAAGATATCTCGCAGAGTTGCCAATTAAGTCATCACGGCACGGTAGCTACCCAACCAAAACCTCTACCAAAGTGTCATTGTGCTTTTAATGCTCAGAATTATATTTATGTATCTTCTAATTCCACTTTACAACAGTGATGCTAATGCTAACAGCTCCTCTCCCTCCCATCTCTCTCTGTCTCTCTCTCTCTCTCTCTCTCTTTCTTGACCTCTCCAGTACTCTATTGATGACTTAGATTACACTCAGTTCTATGATTACTCTGAAGGAGCCACAGAGACCGTTCCAACTGGAGACTATTCTGAACCTCAGGTAAATTCTTGGGGAAAAAGGAAACAGAAAAAAAAGAAAACGTGTGTCCCGTGAAGTGATGTCCCCTCCTGTCAGTCATCCTGCTCTCTCGAGTCCCCTCTCTCTCCTGCAGTTGTCTTGTGTGTCAATGTGTCTCATCCATGTCATTCCAACTTAATGTGTTACCTTCTCTCACTCATCAAATACCTTCTGCTTCGAGTGTCCGGTTGCGCTCCAGCATGTCTTTAAGGACTATTGTATTTATTATCAGATCTCAGCAACACAATGTTTTGCATTTTGAGAACCATGGCAGTCTAATGGCGCTAGCCGCCTTATCATAGAATAGTTCTGAAGAGATTCTGAAACACAACCTTGCCTACACTGTCTGTTTTCATGTTTTTGTCTGACCCTGGTTGTCTCATAATGTTGCAACATTCTCTCTCTTTTTTCCCTCACATCAGCTTAAATGAGTTCAACCTTCCTTATTCTTTTTTTTTTCTATAAATGTGCTATGTTTGTCTTTGGTGTTCTTTGTTGCCCCGCAACCTCTTGCAGAGAAAGAAACGTAGCGTCTCCATGAAACAGAAGAGGAGCAGAAAGTCCCTCAGTAAATCTAAGCCCAAGCCCTTAAAGTTCTTGGCCGCCAAAAAATCGCCGGCTAAAAAGTTTGCCGCTAAGAAGAAGCGACCGATGCCTGGCTACCAGGCCACAGCGCCGGCGCGACACAGGGGCGATTCTAGGGTAATAATCACCACGAGCCAAGCAACGAACGAGATCCCATCATGATCTTTCCCTCCTCGGAATAACGGTGGGGAAAATCTATGATGGTGGAACAAGATCTTCAGTAGCTGACCCCCCTCTTCTCTGTAGTGCTATAGTGGAGTCTTTAGCGCGAGATGATCCCCGAGCGATTAACCTCTGTATTGAGCTTCTGTGTTAACCCTTCCTTTTATTCTTCTTTCCCCCTTTTTTTTGTTTTCCATCACAACTCAGCTAAACAATGTAGAAGGAGAGTACTATACAGACACTGACTATGGAACTGCTCAAACTCAGTCTCCCGATACCGTGACCGGACCCAGCGAGGTAAATGTTTTTCCATCTTCACTTTGGCCTACTTAAAAGAAAAAAAAAATTAGAGATGTTTTTCGGTGTGAGCCGGGAAGACATGACCACGAGGAAGTACCTGGTATGAAATGACTAAAGACAAAACAATTGGAAGCAATTGTTGTGTTTTTCCCCCCAAACCTACTTGTAGTAGGGCTTTGTTGGTGGCAGAACTGAGCTACGATGCATTTTCTCTGCTGTGCAGTGTACGCCATGTTTTTTTCAAATTCTGATTTCCTCACAAAGTGACATGGTGGACTGCCCTGCAGGAAATGTGTAGCTCTCTCTGCGATTTAGTTCAATCTTGGCTAAGGCTGCAGCTTTTTTTCCCCAGCCCCCCATATTTTGGAAATTATGGTTTACAATCAACAGA
Organism: Gymnoscopelus braueri; assembly: GCF_963280865.1. Classification (NCBI taxonomy): domain Eukaryota; kingdom Metazoa; phylum Chordata; class Actinopteri; order Myctophiformes; family Myctophidae; genus Gymnoscopelus; species Gymnoscopelus braueri. The sequence continues at coordinate 37,421,832 of NC_137623.1, forward strand.
GAATCAACCCGATACTTTGCTCTTTCGAATGAACCAAGTAATTGTTTGACGTGTTTCACACTATGTGGGCTCTCTGGGGTAAAATATGTCAAGTTTGAAATGGGAAATGAGCAAGGACGTTTTCATGGTTATGTTCACTGGGGGGGTTTGGGGGCTCTTCCTGTTAATCAGAAACACAGCGTTAAATTAAGATGAAGATGACGTTACCCCAAAGCATTTTTCTTTCAATTTGGACATTTAGCACACAAGACATAAGAAATAAAGTCTTCCATTGTCAAAGTCGTACTTCAAAGGTGTCACGGAAAGATTGATACTTGTTTTGTTAACCATAGAAGCTGGATAGTTGACAAGACTTGCAGCCTTACCCAGGATTTAGGACGTCCTTGTAGATTGCATTGAGAGCAGTGCCTCAATGGAATTGAAGTGAATTCATTGGTGTGGCTTTTGATCACCAGTTCCACTAATTGCCTCTAAATGAACTCTGATCAACGGGGCATAAATCTCTCCTCACAGCCAACTATGAACTTGCATTGCTATAAGGGTGTTTGCCAAATTGGATGTGATTACACGGGCATCATGAGCATAATCATTTGATGTGATGGGAGCATTGCCATGTATATCTGTATAATTACATCCATTTAGCTATCCACCAGAGCTAAAATACACAACAATCATTCTTCAAATTTCTGTAAGACTTTGGTTGTGGTGCTGTGCCAAATACAAGTGTGTGTTAGGATGAAGTGGTGTCTTAAATCTCATGATAAAGTCATCACAATTGGCTATTGAAAACCTCCTGAAATGTGGCGTTTGAACAGTAAATTCCACCAAGTTTTATGATGCACATTGTATTTCTGCACACAACTACATTTTGCTCTTTGATGTACTTTATACTGTATTGCTGCACATGACTACTATTTTGCTGATTGATTTGCCATTCAAAAAAAAAAGAAAAAAAGCTTCTCCTGTCATTTCAGACATGCTTCATCTATCTCAGTCTTTCTTTATGCCTGACTTATACATGGTTATGTCCTGGTGTCGCGCTCCAGAAATAGCAGATCTACACGCTTGTAGATCAGCTTTTTTTCCTGGTACGTGACACCGACATTCAAGTATAAATCGGGCATCGCTGGACCACATATCAACACATCATGTGTGATTGTATGATGTTGGGGTAGACTGCGATAACATCAAGTCTGTCTCAGACGTGAATGATTGACTACCATTTGATTGTCAGAGTCGATAATGATATCCTTCAATCATAACGGTAACACTTTATTTATTCCCCATAATTTACCGAACCTGAGGTAAACTGCAGCCCATGCTGCAGATTGTACAGGATAACAGAGGTCACTGTACTGCTACGTACATACAGCATACAATGTGAAGGAATCAGGTATGGCCATAGGCCAGAACAGTAAATTAATCAATACATAATTTTTTTGAAGATCATTTTCTAAGCCTTCATTCCAGTAGACAGTGAGAAGAGACAGGCAGTTGATTATAGAGAAGGATAATAGAGAAGGAGGTTGACGTACAACACAAGCCCGGAGTCAGATTTGAACCCCGGACTTTGTGATAACGTGGTTAAAAAGGCTAAGCCACAGGGGAACCATACATAATTCATATTGTGGCTGAAGAGTACAGTAGGTATTTATTTTTACATCAAACCACTTAACTATACTTAGCTGACTGGGATCCCCCAGGGCTCTATACTAGGTCCCCCAGTATTTCCAACCAAATCTCTTCAGTGAATGTTTCCCCCCAGAATAGGTCCCCCAGAGTACATGATTGATTGATTGAATACTTTATTAGAAGTTTGCAGAAAATAAGCACATGAAAGTACAGTTCAATACAAGGTCAGCTAATAGGATTTAAAACCCAATAAAGCCATACGGCTTGTTTCCATTAGGGTCCTTCGTACTCAATTTATAAAGTTCTTAACCACATGTGGTTAAGAACCACTGCAGTCGTACAACTGGGCTGTTGCTGATGACAGAAGAACAGTTTTGATTATTTTTTAAACATTATTTCGGGATATAAATAAGGTGTTACCATTGCCATACTGTAGATTTTTTTTGTTCTCTCCATATCATGCTGAATTCATTTACAAACTGCAAAGCTTTGATAATGGATAATTTATTTTATTTTGCCCCTTAACTTGCTTAACTAACATCCCTATTCCCTGACACTTCTCCCCCCCGCGCTCCTTCGCTTGGGTAACACCTGTAACAGGCTGTGGAGGAGCACGCTGTCGGTGACTTGGTCACCGACGCCACTCCTGGCCTGGAGCCCACCGGTGTTGCCCCGGAAACGGTGGGGGCCAACGTGGACGCCGGCGCGGACGCGTATGACTTTAAGGAGTATGACCTCAAGGAGTATGACTTGGGCGAGGTTGACAGGAAGGTGTATGATTATGGACTTTATGATGAGTATGGCACGGGTCTGCCCAACCCCACGGCTAACACTTACGACGACCAGGTGGGGCCAGGGGTGGCCGCCGAAACCGACGTCTCGGAGAGCGCCGTAAGTACCTCACCGCCCCCCCCCCCTCTGCGACGACCGCACTACGGGACCCCTCTCGACGTTCCGACCACCGGGGGGTGTGTGCATGATATCTTCCCGTAGCGTGTTCTGTATAGCTGCTGTGTTCACATTTGTCTCTGGATCTCACTTCCGGTCCGTCGCATGCCTGGTCGACAAGCTTTGGCATGAGGAATGTGTCATTGTCATGTATGTGTGTGTGTGGGATCTACCCCCTTCTACCCTGTCTGTTGTTGTTCCTTTGGCAGGTGCTTTGTGATGTAGTAAGTCATATTTTGTAACTGTCCATATTCACACTGCGGCACTTTCTGTTCTTACATCATCTTACATGATGTAAGAACAGCATGAACACATGATTAAACACACACACGCGCACACACACTCGCGCGCGCACGCACGCATGCACGCACTCTCCACCCTCTCCTCTTCCTCCGCCTCCACCTCCTCCTCCTCCTCGGTTTTCTAACAAGCAGTCTGTCAGTGACATATCTCTCCCAATAAGCCCCAGGACACAGTAATTAACCCATACCACAGAGCCAGCTGTCTGCCCAGTGTACACACACACACACACACACACACACACACACACACACGCACACACACACACGCACACACACACACACACACACACACACACACACACACACACACACACACACACACACACACACACACACACACACACACACACACTTCTCTCCCGCAGATCCTGTACTGTGTATCGTCGCTCTCGGTTGGAAACCTTGTCCAAAACCTTTCCTTTTCAGGAAATGGAAAAAATAACCTGTGTTCTTTGTAGCGTAGTTATTATTTAGTCACAAGCTCTTGTTAATGCTTTTTTTTACCTACCTACTTACTTCCATACTTACTTAATCTTTCAAATTTTTTTGAAAATAACCGATCTAAATGTGTGAGCTGTGTAAGCCAGCTATTTGTGCTACTTTTTTGCAACACTCATACAACAAAGTATAAAATAGGGCCTTCATTTTTACGAAGAGAAAAAAACACACACAAATATGTTTATTTAGATTAACTCTTTTGATTTCCACTTTTATCCACACATGAATATCAATTCTGTCCATTTATTTATTGAGGTGTTTAACTTTTAGAATGAGCCTCCATTCAGTTTGAGTTCACACGGTACGAGTCCTCTGTTTGGATTTGATTGCTGTTTGGCTTGTTTATGTTGTCAGCACTAGGTTTATATTAGTGGTTTACCTGTCGTAATCCTTCACCTATATCCACCTATCGTCAACCCTTTAACCAGATCCCTACACACACGCACACGCACAAATATGTTCACCCGTCTGTTCCAGTTGAAAAAGTGCAAAAAAATGATCATTTCACATTCACATGAACACTGGGATTGTTTGGTGATCTGTCATTTTATCTGTGACTTCTGAGTGTTTTGCATGTCAAGAGGTTTTACTCTCTGTCTCAATCAGTCCTTCTAAAACACACGGAACCATAGGAATGCGGTGACATTACGGCTCCAATAGAGTCTATGCACAGCAGCCGTATTGGAAAGAAATCGGTACCTCTTCCTTACTTCCTTCACAGGTGTTACCAAATGATACTAATTAAGGCTCTGTTCCATTCTGGTCGCACAGAGTCAGGGCGCTGATATTGTCCATGTTGGCTCACTGGAAACACTCTTCTACACCAGTGGGTCTCAAAGTGTGGTCCAGGCAGGGACCCTAGTGGATCCTTGACGGGGTTCTAAATGGCCCCTTACGGGTGTGTCACTCTGAGAGTGTACAAATGGAACCAAATGAACCCTTACGGGTCCATTTGGTTCCATTTGTACACTCTCAGAGTTATGGAGGTCCTTGAAATTTAAATGTTTGGGAACCACTGTGCTACACTAAATGGAACAGAGCCTTAATTAGTAACATTGGTAACACCTGTAAAGGAAGAGGCCCAATTTCCTTCCAATATGGCTGCTGTTCCATAGAGCCATAGAGGTCCCCCCTTCACTCTTCTTTACTAACATTGTGCCTGTTTTAGTAACCGTTATCTTCACGGTAGTTCATCTCCATCTTTATCCACTCTCTTTCCGAGTAGCTAAACAAAAGAATATGATATCGATTGATATTTCAGCCGTGGTTTGTTCAAACGGTTGGATTTATCCTATCTTTATGCAGTGCATATTCTTCTTTTTTTTTGGGTAGTTGAAACACCTTTTTCTTTCATTGTTGCTCATCGTGGTTATTCAACTATCCACGGGCCGCAGACAGCATGGGATGAATCTTAACCACAGTGGTTGCTGTCTTACCTCTCAGGTTGCAGGTGCGGGAGGCGCCTTCGGTGAGAAAGGAGAGAAGGGCGAACCAGCGGTGATCGAACCTGTAAGACACCCCCAAAAACACAACGCTGAACCCCTTGAAATGATCGCATTTGGTCCCGAGGGAGAATCCTGTTGAAACAGTGCTGCGACTTTACATGAACTATATCAGATGCCTTAACAACTTTGACCCTGGCGTCCCAATTCTGGGCACGTCATTATTATAGGCCAAAGTTTGGAAAAGGAAATTCAAAACTTCTTGACAAATGTGCTATTATTGAAATAATTTCCTATTTTTTAATAGCCAAGCTATCTTTTAATGGCCAAAGTATTAAATAGGGCTTAAGGGAGCGCCCATTTTCAACCTTATTGTCATATAATTTGTCCTCACTAATGCTCATTATAAGTGGTTAATGTATGATCTATCTACAAAGTAACTTGTAACTAAAGCTGCCAAAGACATGTAGTGGAGAAGTATCAAGATGTAAATACTAGTATTAGTAAAAAGAAAAAGTAAAAACTGTACTCATTTAAGTACAATGCTTGAGTAAATGTACTTAGTTACTTTTGACCACTGGTTTTAAACATGACAGAATATGCTTGTCTTTCCCAGGGCATGCTGATTGAAGGACCCCCCGGCGGCCCCGGACCAGCTGTGAGTATATTATTCTACGACGAGAAAACGCTCAGAAATGACACAATACTCAGGTTGAGGTGAGCTCTGCTGACCCCGCTGTCTTTCTTTAGGGTCTTCCAGGTCCCTCAGGTCTACAAGGACCCCCAGGCGGGGCTGGAGATCCTGGCGACAGGGTGAGTTTTGCTATTTATGTCCCTTGTACAGCCCACTTTTATGTGTGTGTGTGTGTGTGTGTGTGTGTGTGTGTGTGTGTGTGTGTGTGTGTGTGTGTGTGTGTGTGTGTGTGTGTGTGTGTGTGCGTGTGCGTGCGTGCGTGCGTGCGTGTGTGTGGTGGGGGTGGGGGGGTTACTGTAAAGTGCTACAGGGTTAGTTTGTCTACTGACCTGACTCATTGAGATGAATGAGTAACTTGCCAGTGGTGGAAAAAGTACTCAAATTCTTTACTTAAGTAAAAGTACCACCAATACTGCAATATAGAAATACTCTGTTACAAGTAAAAGTCCAGAATTCAAAATTTACTTGGGTAAAAGTACAAAAGTATTGGCATCAAAATGTACTTAAAGTACCAAAAGTAAAAGTACTAGCATATTTGAAAATAGCAGATCAGCTATTTTCAAATAGCCTATGTATAAAATAGGGCTAAAGTGGTTAATGTATGTTTTATAATATAATAATTGATAATTGCAAAGTAACTAGTTTTCAAATAATTGTAGTGGAGTAAAAGTACAAGATTTGACTCTGAGATGTAGTGGATTAGAAGTAAAAGTACTGAAAACTGGAAATACTCCAGTAAAGTAAAAACACCTCAAAATTGTACAGTACTTGTAAAGTACAGTACTTGAGTAAATGTACTTAGTTACTTTACACCACTGTAACTTGCCAAATGCTGAAGCTCGCGTTGAAGAGAGAAAATGAATGCTGTTTGTACTGACTTTCCTTTTGGTAAGGCTATAATTGATCATTAGCGCATAGCTCATTAGGTTCTGAAACTCACCGCACTCTTCCACACGCACACGCACACACACACACACACACACACACACACACACACACACCCACACACACACACACACACACACACACACACACACAATATGCACGCATGCACACACACACGCACGCACATTATGCACGCACACACGCCAGCAGTCATGGAAGAGGATGTTGGTTTTGGACAGGAGTCAGTGGCATGGCTTTAGATACAGGCAGGACTGTTCTGTCTGCTGGAGGAGGGTTAGGGGGTGCAGGACACATGCTAATCACACCAGCGTCCCACCTCCAGCGTGTGCGTGTGTGTGTGTGTGTGTGTGTGTGTGTGTGTGTGTGCGTGTGCGTGTGCGTGTGCGTGTGCGTGTGCGTGTGTGGGCGTGTGCGTGTGCATATGCGTATGCGTGTGTGCGTGTGTGTGTGTGTGTGTACACACATATGCATACACACATGTGCGTGTATGTGTACTTACTATATTACTACTATATTGTAATATTGTAGAATTTGAGACATAGATGTGAGGACTATTACCTGGATCTCACAAGAGAAATGGTTGTTGTTATGGTTAAAAAAAAGATGTTTAGAGTAAGGGAATTTGCCACTACAATTAGGAAAAGGTTCAGTTTGGGGCATTTAGAGGTTAGGGGTCAGGGTTTTGGGCCTGATTTATATACTTCATACACTGCTGTTGCACACCGAAAATAGCAGATCTACAAGCACACAACACGTCGCAACGTGACGTGTTGTGAACCTGTAGATAAAATTGGCCAAATAAAAAGGTAAAGAATGGCACTCATAAAATGACCTTCCTATAATGTAGATGTCCTCACAAGTATAGTATTAGAAATGTTTGTGTGTGCTCTCTCCCTTTGCTCTGGCTCTACCTCTTATCGTCTCTCTTCTCACTGAATAATACAAAACGATGGAGCACGCATGAAAAAATGCGACGCAAGACGCATTTCATCCACTGCTTTAACGCCTGTAAACTGAGATGTGACAAATAAACAGATTCTGATTCAGAGATGCTTACTATATCAATCGATCAATGGCATATCTCTGTAGATCTTGTTAAAATTGTCAGTCTGGCAGAATATCATAATGTGTCATCACCGAACTCTGATGTAGGGGTGCAACAGTTAATCAAAGTAATCAAATTAATCTACTATATAATAACATTAATCGATAATCGATAAGTTAATAATCGACCCCTTGGGGCATGTCATAAGAAATTTATCCAAAAATAGTGAAAATAGCAGATCTACAAGCTCACCACGCGTTGCATCACGACACGTTGTGACCTTGTAGATCTGCTATTTTCACTATTTTTGCACGACACCGTTGTGTGACTAAATATAAAACAATGTTTAAGTGCTTAATCGATTATTCGATTGATCAAAAAAGTGATCTAATAATCGCTAAGTGAATAAGTGATATTTGCAGGCAGCCCTACTCTGATCCTAATATAAGTGAAAAGCCACAATTCTATAGAAAAGGAGTACCATAGATGCATGTGGATGAGGAGATAAAATTCTGATCATCCCTCTCTGTCCTTTTCTTACTATTGCTCTCTCTCCCCTTTACAATTCATGAAAACTCTGATTGAATACTTTATTAGTCAACAATGTTAACGGCACGAGTCAGACATTAAGGCTAAAAGGATATCACAAAAAAGTCCTGGGGACTTGTTTCCATTGTGGTCCTATGTATTCAATTCATCAAGATAGCATAAACAAATTTACACAACAATACATGTCATCAACAAATACAAACACAAACCCCCCTATTTTGGACCGAAGTGGCTAAACCCACTATTTGGAGATTTAGCATTGCTAAAGCTGTTCCCGTGCAAAGGCTGCTATCTTCTTCGGACACCAGCCTCATCCCTAAAACACCTGCGCTACCCGTTACATTATGCATTGGGCGTTACAATAATAAAATAAATAAATCACTGTGCCAGATGCCATTGCTTTTAAGAGAAGACTGCGCAAAGCCATTATCTCCAGGAAAATCTTACTCTCTCTCCCTCTCTGCCCATGGAAGAGCGTCGTTGCCTTGGAATAAAATGATATTTGATACACAGAATTATCACTCAAACATTGCTGGTTATAGAGAACTTTAAAATACAGCAATCTGCTTCTGTTCTGGATTAATTAAACAAAATGGTCTGGTGTGGTTACCTATAGCAAATGCAGATCAAAAGACATTGTATTAGTCTTTTATAAGCTTAACTGGCAACTGCTGATAAAAACACAATTTATTGACTCAAGGAATGAACAGTCACACTTGTGTGGATTACAGTACAATTGTAATGACAATCACATTCACAATCACTTAATTCAGAAGTGCCGTGCGTCCGTGCCACTCACTCTGATTCTGCGGTCGCACTGAGGCGCCAATAACTTGGGCACTATACACCCGACGTTTGCTTCTTACACTAGCCTTTGATTGCCTTTCAATAAAACCATATTTGATAGACATAAGTATCACCTACATGTTACTGATTAATGAGAATGATATATTATTGTAATCCGTTCTTTATTTCCTGCACAAAGGATTTCTAAAAACGGTGTAATTTGGAGCGAATGGCATCGCACGGCACAAATTGTCTTCTTTGAATAGACTATCATCTATATAAACACAATTGACACAAGGAATTGACACTCTCACTTCTGCTGATTATAGGAACATTTTAATCACAGAGATTCGTGGAGAATTAGGAGAGAGGGAGCCTCTGAATGTTTTGCCGTTGTGCGCCCGACCCGACTCCCGACATGTCCATTGCAGGCACGCTCTACCAAACGAATTTGGCACAGCGGGTGGTTTTAGAATCCGCTATGTGCTTTCCCAAACGTGTGTGGGCAAGATAGCAATTTTAGGGATAATGCAACAACACATGGCCACACCTCCAGGCGCAAATAACGGAGCATAATGTATAGCGGGTAGTGTGGCCGTAAAATATTGTTTAGTGACAGTGCCAGCTGCCTTGTGCGTAATTCTCAGGTAGCGGGTAGTGCTAAGGGGTAAGGCACCGGCCAAGATAGGGCCCTATAAGTACAAAGGAGAAAAAGGAAAAACAGCGGCAGTGAATGACACCTCCTTTCGATGAGAATTCACATTGACCTCCTCTTGTGGTCTCCTGATAGATGTTTAATCCCCCTCTTTCTCCATCTCTTCCTCTCTCCCAGGGTCCCAATGGTCGTGCTGGCCTCCCCGGTGCTGATGGTATGCCAGGACCCCCAGGTACCATGCTGATGCTGCCCGTAAGTGTACCCCAACCATAGATACATAAACGTAGGTACCTCATTGGCCGCTGCGGTTCATCGGAGCGATGTGTCGCTCACCGCGGCCGCCATATTCTGTGGGGAGAGCCGTGCTTCCTAAAGCAGTGGTTCTCAAACTTTTTCATGTCAAGGACCCCCAAATTGATATGTATTTTGGCCGCAATCCCCCATCTGAAAGGAGTTTGTGCCAAGGATACCTAGAAGAAAAGATTTGTGATTTTCGATTGTTTTCAAAAAATTGTGGGGTCCTTGAAATTAATAAACAAAGTTTGATAAACCATTGTTCTTATTGAATGAGTAGTTCCAGTGACATTTTGGTGCACTGCAAAATCTTCAGTGTTGGTGTGTGTGTGTGTGTGTTACAGTTCCGCTTTGGTGGGGATGGAGAGAAGGGTCCCGTGGTTTCTGCCCAGGAAGCCCAGGCTCAAGCAATCCTATCCCAGGCCAGGGTGAGTAGAGCAAAATGGCTGTGGATCGAGTCGGTGTGCGTGTGTGTGTGTGTGTGTGTGTGTGTGTGTGTGTGTGTGTGTGTGTGTGTGTGTGTGTGTGTGTGTGTGTGTGTGTGCGTGCGTGTGTGCGTGTGTGCGTGTGTGTGTGTGTGCGTTTGCGCGTATGTGCGTGTGCGTGTGTATATGTGCATGTTAATATCATAATGAGCATCTTATGTGATTTTGCGCGCGCGTGTGTGTGTGTGTTTATGTTTATGCATGCCTTGCGCACAGAGGTTGTTCTTGGCCCTGTGAGGCTATAAGGAGACCCGCCGAGCAGGCAGGACAGACAGCCACATAAAACAGATGGACAGACAGTAGGACAGCCTGTTAAAAATACTGTGGGGGGTTCACAGCCCAACCGGGTGGGCTGCACCAACAGGTGGACAACACCGGGGGGGGGGGGGGGGGGAGTTTTGGTTTGGCCTTGAGGTGTGGGGAGTCTAGCCTGGTAAACCATCTCGGTCGCGTGAATTCACATCATCATGTGTCTCCTGCACACCGGTCCGGCCCCAAGCGCTGGGTGGGCTTTCTGCAGAAACCAAAACGTGGAAGAGTCAATCAGTGTCTGTCAATCACAGGGCCCTTAGCACAGCTGCGCAGCCCTGTTGGATGCAACATAAAAGCACTACCTCAACTTAATCCACACACGCACACACACACACACACACGCTAGGGCATTAACAGAATAATCGAATATTTGACTATCAAACCACTATTCGACCACAGTAGCCTACATATATATATTTTTTAGATATATATATTTTTAGTGGCTTTTCTACAGCAGACACGCAGCTGTGAGCTCTGGTGTGACGTCAACTCGCATTCCTTGAGTCGAGTCATCAATGCCATTTAATATATATTTTTTTTTAATAATCAAATCGATTAATCGAATATTCGAATACTTATAGGTCGAATAATTCGAATGCTAAAAATCACTATTCGTGAATGCCCTAACACACACACACACACACACACACGCACACACACAGACACACACACACACACACACACACACACACACACACACACACACACACACACACACACACACACACACACACACACACACACACACACACAGAGAAGAGGGGAAGGAGTAGGTTTCGTCCCAAAACGAAACAGCCACCACTTACAGAAATACTTTATGAAAATAACCTGATAGTTTATATGTTTCAATGTTCAACAGTGAGAAATCAAAAGCTTTTATGTAGGCAGTTGCACTCAGCTGGAGTTGATTGTGAGATAGTGTGGGAGAGATTACATTGAACATTTCTGTCCTCAGCAAAGCCAGTTGAGTAACAGATTTATTTTATTTAAACATCGCCTTCCCTTTTTTTTTAAAGACATTTTAGAAATGACCTCTTTGTAAAAGGGATGTTTTTCTCCTTCATTTTATCTGCCACTCTTGTAACCCTCATTGTTTTGTTTGGTCCCACAGCTGGCTATGAGAGGCCCCTCAGGGCCCATGGGTCTGACAGGAAGATCTGGGCCGGTGGTGAGTTCCAATGTTCTTTTTACGTCCACCAAACACATGAAGCCCCTCCTGCGTCAAACACACTTCATGCCTGGAGGCCTGGCTGAATAAACAAAATGAATGGACAGCCCTGCAGCACTGTCTGTGTGTTAAACCTGTGTTTAACTCACACTTAACTGTCCGCACACACAAGCCCAAATGTCCACTGTACTGTTCCTGGAAACAGCTGTGCTTACAACACACACACACATACACAAATACAGTAGGAGGAACATGAATGTTAATTTATTTGGACTGAAAAGGTATATTTGGGACGCCTTTGTCCGCACATGGGTCTGTATGCAGTATTGTCAGAGAGAAAATAAGAAGCTTGGGATCATTGGTTCTCAACATGGGTTCCGGGGACCCCCGGGGGTCATTGAGGGGGTTCCAGGGGGGTCTGAATGATTGACAGTTATCTTCACCATTATTTATTTATAAGTAAATACACAAGGGATAATGAACAAGTCTGTGTTTATTTCTCAATAATTAATGACTGCCTGACTGTTACGTAATAAAGAAATGTATAAATTGACGCAAAATATAACAACAAAACAATTACATTTTAAGCTCACGGTAAAGCAAATATTCCTTTAGATAGGCCGTCCAGCACAACATGGTCGTTGATCAAATATGAATCAAAATTCCTATTTCTCACCTCAGACGTTTTCAACATTTGTTACTGTAAAACTATAAAATTACATTTACATGGCTGCCATGTTGAAGACGGCAAAAACCAAGCACCACAGATTGATTAATTGATTGATTGATTGATTGATTCAGGTGCGCAGCACTCTCTGTCCATAGCAACAGTGATTGATCAATCACAATCGAGCATTCGACCAAGCCACGTAACAAAATTAGAGAACATACGAGAACTTCACTGTTACATTTATACAGAGTACATAGATAAGTAATGATAATATTTTTGGCCTAATGCATATCAAAAGGTTGAGAATCACTGGCTTAGATCATGTAGCAGCTTTGGTGTGTCTACATATTCGAATAAGTTGTCCCAGAGTACTGCACTTTAAAAAGAAACTGATACGAAACAATGGGCTGCTCAGACCACTATGGTCCCCATCAGCCCTGAGTGGTCATGTAGCGGAGCTTAATGACATCGCTGACTTGCTGCGTTATCTAGGTGCTTCCAGCTGCCAAGAAAATGTCACAGTCATTCTCTCTCGACCCCCTCCCCCTTTCTCTCAGGCTTGTTGATACTCGATCCACTATTTATCTGCAGGCAAAAAAAAATTGCCCTGTGAAAGAGCTGGAAGAATTAGCCTTTGTATAAAAAAAAGACCCTGCCCTTCAAACAGGCCAGAAACCAAGATAATAGGCTAAAATAATGTGGAAATAAGTAGATATGAAACAGTGAACAAGATTAGATAATTTGAGGCTTTTTATTCGCTTACCTCCGAGTGCCTCAAAGAGTATACTTTCTCTCCTCAATTGAATACACGTTGAAAACCTGCCTTTTGAGACAGTCGAAGCGTTTCATGATGCTAATGTCTCTCTGTAATTGCCAAATCACTAGCTTTACTTGTCTGTAGCCAGACAGAATGCCCCAAATTCTCTGCCTAGACCCACAATTTTGCAACAGAATTTTAGACTTAAGTACAGTACAGTATATGACAAACAAGTACCCAATTATGTTAATATAGCCCCACGTCTTAGGCTTCAGATGTATAATAGCTCTATCAAAAGGATTTCACATACCTGTCATTATGCTGTACAGTAAGTTGGCAGTGCTAAAAAATGGACAGCATTGTTTGGTCCTATTTGATAAAACTGCATACAAATTCCCCTCATTGCTACATAGAACACAATATTTGCCCTTGGGTGAAGCCTTAGTTAAAGGATGAATGGCCTTAATATGCATTTATTTAAATACCTGTGAGTCCATGCCTCTGTACTAAAAGCAAGCTCTCTCAGAGAAACATTGAAAAAGAATGCTTGAAACATTGATACATAGTTGGGTAAACATCGCCATCTGCTGTTGGCTTTAGACTTTTGTCTTTCTGCTATATAGATTTTATGGACCGCATGCCCAGAAATGTGAATCAATTTTTGTTTAGTTTATGGTCTTTTTCCTCAGGGCAGACCTGGTTCATCTGGATTGAAGGGTGAAGGTGGAGACCCTGGACCTCAGGTACGAGAAAAAAACACTGACACACTGACGACATGAAGTCAATCCACAGCTGACATATAGTGGCAACATAAAGTTCATCCAGAACTGACACGTTAATGTCCCGTACAGAACTGACACAAACACATCATGTCCCATGTCCAGAACTGATACGTTAATGTCCCGTACAGAACTGACACAAACACATCATGTCCCATGTCCAGAACTGACACACTGACACATAAACGCCCTGTCCATAATGTCCTGTCCAGCTGCCATACACTTACTTGTTGATTAGCCCAGACATGGCTGGGTACTGAGTGTGTCTCTGTGTCGTTCATAGGGTCCTAGAGGTGTCCAAGGATCTTTGGGACAAGTCGGCAAAGCTGGCAAGAGGGTGAGTCAACTCACTGACCTGGCTGGGCCCAATCTGCCCGTGTGTGTGTGTGTGTGTGTGTGTGTGTGTGTGTGTGTGTGTGTGTGTTGTGTGTGTGTGTGTGCGTGTGTGTGTGCGTGTGAGTGAGTGAGAGAGAGGGAGGCTTAGTCAACAAACGCATTCTCGATATTATGCCTAAAAAAGGCCTGCACAGCCTCCAATCCCAGGATCAATGGCAAAGTAGTTAATCTGTTCTGAAAATGGCACAACAGGAAGAATGCCAATGGATGTGGGACCCAACAATAGTCACTCCACCAGGCCAAGCGTCTTAACCTGACTGACTACTACAAACACATACCAGTCGCATGCACATTTAGAAATCTGGCTTAATTCGTGACTCACAATATGATTGCTTAGTAAATTGCAGAAAGAATCAATCCGTAAACAGATCCCAAAGGTATTTTGACCATTTATTATGTGATTGTTGGGCTACTAATTATATCGGTGTGGTCAGAGTTCGATTTGTACAAGCAAAACAAAACTAAAAACTAAAAAGGCAGGGGGGTAATTCTCTTAACCACTTAAGCCCGATACATAATTATTTGTATGACAAACAGTGAAAGTAGCAGATCTACAAGCTCACAACGAGTCACATCGCGACACATTGTGAGCTTGTAGATCTTCTATTTTCACTTTTTTGAATACAAAAAAAAATACGTGAAACATTTCGACATAGTGCTACAAAACTGTGAGACATATTAAAACTTTGCGCACAATAGGGACGCCAGGGTTAATGTAATGTAGAGAACGTAAATTTAGAAATAAGAAAACAATAAATTGTTCTGATATAATCCAGCATGAATATGAAACATATCAGACAGTGTACACTTTCCAAAAGGAAATGCATGTACTTAATTCTGATCAGAAGCAGGGATATAACATGTCCCCACCCCCCATGAAAATGAATGACCTGGGGGTCATTATTATAGCATAATACGATGCTAATGTTATAAACATCATGTGCATACCCGGTACTACACATGCTATCTGTGTTATATATCTTTGATTATTTGACCTGTCTGTATCCTGTGTTCTTTTCTTACTGTATCTCTCCTGCTCTATCCTCTCTCTTCTTTCAAATGATGGCGCGCACACGTCTGAAAATAAAGATGACTCCGATCAGGGCAACATAAAATCTATGGGTCGTTCATGTTGATAACAGCTTCTCCCATGTCTCCCCTTTCTGCCTTTGCATCTCTTCACCTAAACCTGCACCTGTCCCAGGGTCGCTCAGGAGCTGATGGTGGCCGTGGAATGCCAGGAGAGTCGGGTTCCAAGGTAAAAGAGTTCTCCAGAGGTCAAGCTGTTGAACGAAAGGCACATTTTTTTCTGTGTTTGCGTGGCTTTTTCCGATAGTACAGTCTGAGATGACTGATGATTCTAATATAAAATCATGTACGATGCCATCTGTTGCCATCCGATGGCCGTCGCCTGTGCGATAGCATCCAGTAACCTCTGTGTTTTCCTGCAGGGTGACCGTGGCTTTGATGGGCTGCCTGGACTGCCTGGTGAGAAGGGACACAGAGTGAGTACAGCAATGACCTCCCTTGTACAGTAGAGTAGGGCATGACATTAACGTTGGATCAGTTACAGTTCATTTAGGGCCTATTAGAAGCACAAAAGATAGAAACGAGAGCACTAGCGAGTCGCTCTGGATAGGAGCATCTGCTAAATGCCTGAATTGAAAATGGTAATTGTAAATTGTAAAAATAAAATAAAAAACAACAACAACTAAAAAGTGGCTAAGAAACCAAAATCATGTTTAACTCATTCAGTGCCAAACTTATTTCTGGCTTTATCATCCCTGTGCCAAGGCCAAAAATACATTGTAAAAAAAAAGTGCTCAGGAGCCGAGATACAGCCTTTTTCAGTAAGAAGTTAAACAAGAAGTGAATGGAGCAGCAAATCTTCAAATCATGATATCTTGGGTTCTGAACAAAAAAAACGTTTTTTAATTAAAAAAATAATTAAAATTATGACGTCGGTGACGTCATTGGCACTCTGGGCTTATGAAAAACGTGACGTCGGCGACATCAATGGCACTGAATGAGTTAAGTCTAAGATTAGAGATGAGCCTTGTTTATGAACATAATTTATTCTGAGCACATTCACAAGATGATGATGGATTAGAGGTCTGCATTGATCACTGATCTTTCTTTAAAGCCTTTCCAGTTATTCCACGGGTGTCATGAAACCATTCCAACACAAAAGGCTTCTTACGTAAAACATTGGTGTCATTATGAAAACCACAACACATTCTTAGGAAAGTCGTTTTGTCAATATAATGGTATTTATTATTGCAGATTTCGGCGTATTAGCCGTGAGATTTGTGCCCAGAGATTGGTGAAGTGGTAGATTTTAAGAAGGCAGTGTTACAAATTGAGCTGCATGTTTTTAAGCTTACAACTGAAACGCTGCTCTTTCTTATGATGCGTAAGTATGATTAGACCCCAAACTGGCATCAAATGAAACCCCTCTGTTATTAGGGATTAGCCATTAGTTGGAGTCGGGACAGACATAGTTTTGGATGTAATAACGCATACTTGGCAGCATTCATTGGTCCGGTTTAAAATTTCCGTATCTTCGCTATAGATCATAATGCTGAGTAAATGCTGTATATACTTCACCAGGGGTCTTCAACAGGGGGTCCGGGACCCCTAGGGGGTCCTCAGAGTTACTACAGGGGGTCCGCCAAATCTTTGTGTGATAGGGGAACATTAGCCGAAAATTAGCAGATCTACAAGCTCACAACGCCTCACGGCGCGAGGCGTTGTGAGCTTGTAGATCTGCTATTTTTGGAGATTTGGTGTAGAGGGAAAAATAAAAAGCCAACAGTCAAGTTGACTAAATATTGAGCTTAAATAAATACACATTGGAATGAATCCAATTATCTATGAAATCTATGAAAACGTTTAATCTGCAACACAATTTTATACAGAATGTAGTGGGGGGTCCCTGCTTCATCTGTCTCTTAGCTAGGGGGTCCTTGGCCTGAAAAACGTTGAAGACCCCTGTACTACACAATGACTGAATGAATTCCCTGTTTATTGTTATGAATGGATTCAGAATAAATCCAGTGAATAGGTGGATATCGTTTTGTTTAATGCGAACGATGGACATGCGTTAAGTCGAGAGCATGGAAAGAGTTCTGTGTGCCAACATGCGAACTCTTGCAGAACCTTTCAACATGTCATGGCACACATGACTGTAGCTATAGCTTCATGCCATGTAACCGTGGCATGTCACTGTTAGTTCTCTCTTTTCAAATATGTTCTTAGTATCACTGAAATAGCAAATAAGAAAGAAAGATAGAAAGAAAGAAAGAAAGAAAGAAAGAAAGAAAGAAAGAAAGAAAGAAAGGAAGAAAAAGAAAGACAGAAAGAAATAGGCTAGGGGGTTGGGGGGGGTGGGGGGTGGTAGGATCTTTCTTCCGTTTTGGCCAGCATTTGAATACCATGTGTAGACGAACACATGTCCATTTACAGTATGTTGTTCGTTGCTGTCGGGCAGAAACATCTTAACTCCATATTCTAACTTTTTGTGTTTGTTCGTAAATGAATGCCCTACTTCATCGCACTACAACGTCACACAAAAGTAGCAAAAGTAGCAGATCCACAAGCTCAAAACGCGTCTCGAAACACGTCTCAAAACGCGTCTCGCAAACGTATATCTGCTACTTTTTTATTTGAATCCTGAAAAGTAACAGTTTTGAACATAATGAGGTTTCGATTTCGAGACGATATCTGTTATGATTTATTGATTGTGCCCAACTTAAGGCAGTGAGTAAAAGATAGTAGTGGGTGTGTGGTATCCATCCATCCATCCATCCATCCATCCATCCATCCATCCACCCACTCATCCATCCACCCACTCATCCATTCAGTTTCTTACCTTCTTTCCATTCTCCTTTACTTTCAAGGGAGAGCTGGGACCCCTGGGACCGCCCGGTGCCCACGGAGAGGACGGCCAGAGAGTAAGTAACGTATATATATATTCTTTACTCGCCACCACTTTGTCTCATGTCTTCACACAACTTTGAAGTTGTCATCGTCAGTGTCTTTCAGCATAATGACACTGTGGTGATTGAGTTACAATACATTTCAGCTGCTGTCAATCCGGGAACGCCTCTGTGTCATTTTAGATTTCCTTGGCTATTCAAAAATAGCAGATATACAAGCTCATAGCGTGGCACCGAGTGCCGCGCTATGAGCTTGTAGATCTGCAATGTTTTGAAATCTTTTTGTTTTTGCAAATCTTTGAATATATATATATATATTTAAAGCGAACATTTGTAAAATATTTTGTTCCAGGAACCTGCAGAAGTAAAGATTTGAGTTAAAAAAATTAAAAAATATATACGTATTCAAAGATTTGCACACATTTTCATGTTTTTTCAAAAAATAGCCCAAAGTATAAAATACTTGGTTATAGCTCAAATCTAAAATGACACAGATCCCGTTATTTGAGGGCCCACTTGCAATATCTTCACGTTCCACCAGTGGTCCCCATGCCACTGGTTGGAAATCGCTGATTTAAAGATAACATGGCCCATTCTCCCAGGTCATTTTGCTTTGAAATAAAAAATGTATTTTTTGCTTGTATAAACAAGGTGCTATTGATGAGCTGACGTTTGTCTCTCTCTCTCTTCAGGGCGAGGATGGAGAGATCGGACCAAGGGGATTGGCTGGAGAGAGCGTAAGGCTTTTTTTTCATTATCTCAGCACTACAAGGTTTGGGATCAAGCTAAATGATCCTCATTAGGGCATGCACACTGCTAACCTTAACAGGGTTTACTTACATTCTTACATTAATTTATGTAAAACAAGGCCTTAAAAAGACTTAAAAGGTATGCTTCAAAGGTCTTAAAAATGCCACAGACAGGTAAAATAAGACATAGGATCATGTTGTTCTATTACTGCTTTTTTGTTATTGATAAATTGGTCTTAATCACTTAAACCCTACGTACGTACTGTAGTTGAAATCCAGGAACGACAGGTATATTGAATAAAAAATGTCTACACTGTCACTAAATCTCCTCTCCGAAAATAGCCGATCTACAAGCTCACAACTCGGCTATTTTTGGCGAATGTCCCCCCAGAATAGGGATGGTAGGGTTCCTACCATCTCGAGATTAAAAAGTCTTAAATCTAACTTGCCTAAATCTACAGAAACCCTGCTGAAGTTATCAGCGTATTACAATCTTTGACAGGAGACTGCAACGCAAACGTCTCCATATGGACTGTATTTCACCATTCTGGCCAGCAGGGGGCAGTCTTACCACACTAAACATTGTACAAAGTACAGTACAGTAAAATAGACAATAAATATCACTCTATTTTAACCTGTTCTTTCTTTTCCTTTCCTCACAGGGTCCTCGAGGTTTACTCGGACCTAGAGGTTCACCTGGCCCCCCCGGACAACCTGTGAGTACTCATGACGCATCCATCGTCCCCCCTAACATCACTTCCTTTATAAACTGATATTAGACACAGCTGTGACAGAGTGTTATCTCTTATCTGACTGTTTGGTATCTCCGCAGGGTGTCGCTGGCGTGGACGGCCCTCACGGTCCCAAAGGAAACATGGTACGGATATGAAACACCTTCCCCTCCCCAATGTGACGGCTGAAACATCTCTGCTGCCACGTTACAAAGCTTTGTCTCTCTCGCCGCTGTTTGCAGTGGTGGAAAAAGTACTCAAAATGTTTACTTAAGTAAAAGCATCAATACTGCAATATAGAAATGCTTTGTTACAAGTGAAAGTCCGGAATTCTAAATGTACTAAAAGTACAAAAGTATTGGCACCAAAGTAAAGTACCAAAAGTAAAAGTACTCATTATGCAGAATGTCCCATTTCAAATCTTTTGAAAATAGCAGATCTACAAGCATTGTGAGCTTGTAGCTCTGCTATTTTCAAATGGCCGAAATGTATATAGGGCTGAAGTGGTTAATGTACGTTTTGTAATAACAATCTAAATCTAAAAGTAACTAGTAACTAAAGTTTTCAAATTAATGTAGTGGAGTAAAGGTACAATATTTGGATCTGTGATGTAGTGGAGTTGAAAATACTCAAGTAAAGTACAAATACCTCAAAATTGTACTTAAGCACAGTACTTAAGTAAATGTACTTAGTTACTTTCCACCACTGCGCTGTTGTACTTTGTAAACCGTTGTACGGCCCTCTGAAGTGTGAGCTTTGAGATGAGTTGTTGCTATAGCTTTCGCACTGTTTAGGCTAGGTCTAGGCAAGGTTAAGTCTCTTGTAGGATGCACAGCTGTGGGGGTCAAGGGTCAACTAAGAGGGTGCCTCAGAAGACCTGAGAAAAGTGGTTGTTTTGAACCACTTTCAAACCTGGAGTCCCTATTTTGGGCATGTCATCATTATAGGCCAAACTTTCTAAAAATTCTAAACATTTCAAAACACGTCTAAAAATGAATAAATAACAAGTAGAGAAAATAGCAGATCTACAAGCTTGTGTGAGCTTGTAGCTCTGATATTGTCACTATTCCTCAGTTCGACGAAGTAAATAGATCTTATGTGGTTAAACAGGCAGGTGAGAAATGTACCTATTGAAAATATCAGATGTACGATGATGACCATAGGACATGCCCACCTTGTCTTCAATGATTTGTTTCTTCTCTAAAAGCTATGTTAGATGTTAAGATATCGAGCTAGGTTGTGAGATTCTGAACTCAGTTCCCATTATGACCCATTGACTAAAACTAGTCTAATCTCACAAAGGCAATCTAATCTAATGACTGTCTTATTGCCAAGTAGAAGACAGCATGTCAATATCAACCATCTCACTGTAATTTGTTCCCCCCTGCCTACTAACAGGAGTGGTAAGTCTTTCTTTGTGAGTGATTGTTTTGTCTCAAAATGTCTCCCAACCCTTCTTCCACATTGTTAGTGCCTACACAATATTATGTTTCATTTCTGATATTATGCTGGTATCAAACCACAAGGAATGTTAGAAAGTACGCCATCTGGTGACAAACCAGTGGCGTTGCAGCCATTATACAAATTGTATTAACTAATTCAATATAACACTTAGCAAAGTAAAACGGTATACTTGTACTTAAACTGAAGAGTTACTACAGCAGAGCTTTAGTATCCACCATTGTTGTTGTTCTCGCAGCTACTGCATTGTATTGTGGGACATTTATAGCAGCATAGTGTCCATTATTGCATACTGTGATGATATTTCCTGGAGTAAGTATATATTTCACATACTAGTGAGCAGTGGTGGAAAAAGTACTCACATTTTTAAGTAAAAGTAAAAGTACGGAATTCCAAATTTTGTTGAG